>NC_067165.1:11148219-11448219 GCF_903995435.1 Acomys russatus
TACATATACACCACACACAACAATAAAGAATTCTCAGTGGTTCATCTTCCTACCCAAACACTTACCCACATGCCGGGATAACGTCCCAGCTTCCCCAGGGGTAACATACTGAACTGAGGAAGTACCTCTCACTCTCTCATTCCCTAGGCCCTCCCCCAGGGAAAGTCTACAGAAACACAGCTTTGACTCAACTACTTCACTGTCAAAGTACATATTGAGCTTCTCATGTTAAAATAACCATCTTAATTTCAGATGTGTAGTTTCCAAAACAATTCACCTCCACTGCAACAAGGAAATAAACAAAGACAAAAGGAAGATATGGAATCCAGGAAGCAGAAGACACAACATAAGACAGAGATGAAGGGATGGTAAAAAGAAATTCCTGAGTGACATCTGTACAGCAGCTGCGGAGAACTGCCAGTTCAGACTGGAGCTGGGGGACAGAGAAATCTGGGAGAGCTGCCCCAAGGAGGGAAGACAGGCAGCGAAAACAATGGTAAATCTCCTCATACACTTGGTCTTGTAAAAAATTGTACTATTGGAAAGAGAGGGGGAGATTTATCGGTAGATAGAAGCTGAGCAAATAAAAACAGAAAACCATAGTTAGGTACAGGAAAAGTTTAAAAACTGAGCACACAAAAGTCATGAATATTATATACTCACGGTTTCTAAGATAACAAAACGTATATGCTGTACAAAAGTAACAACATAAATGTTATTATAAAAATGAGTTTAATCCTAAGTTATTTATTGTGGCGGCAATAGGAGAAGGAGATTTCAGAGGTAAATAATCAGATGTCATAAGAGAAAGTTAACCATTAGAGGTAAGGGTGTGTTTTCAGTGACAAAGCACTCAATTGACATGCTCAGCTGGTCCCCAGCATCACAAAAAGAAAAGAGAAAAATTTCACTTATTACTGCTTCAAGAGAGAATATAAGCATAGAAATATATTCCAAAACAAACAAATAAGAACTATATTTGGGGAACTGCACTGGAGCTGATGCTAGAGCTAGACGCTAGGGCTAGATGCAGAGCCTTAAAGAGCAGTGCAAGATACCACCTGTGAGCTTCTGATTGCTATTTGACTTGTGACATTAAATGACTATTTCAATTGAACAAAAAAAATTTGGGGGGAAGGGCTTAGAGACAGGGTTTTCTCTGTGTAGCCTTGGCTGTTCTGGATTCGCTTTGTAGACCAGGCTGGCCTCGAACTCAGAGATGCACCTGCCTCTGCCTCCCGAGTGCTAGGATGGCACGGCTGGCCAATTGAACAAAAACTTAAAAGAACTAGAGATGTCACTCAGCAGTACATGGCTTGACGAGGGTGAGCAAGACTCTGTTCAATCCCCAGTACCAATAAAATAAACATTAAAATGCACCTTCAGACTAAACTGGTTTCTGCTTTTTATGTATATGTGTATTTTGTCTGCATGTAAGTGTTGCAGAATATTTGATCCCATTGTGAACCCCAAGATTGTGAACTGCACAGACCTGTTTCTCATTGTGGTGTGGCACAGTGTTTGATCCTAGAGCTTTCTGTTTACTGTAAACAAATACTCGTGGTGGGCTAGCACCTAGCACACAATTTACAGAAAGCTCTGTAAACAGAGTTAAATTTAACCTTTGGTCAGGAGGTGGAGCAAGAAGCCAGCTGACAGGGATTAATCAGAAAAGAGGGTGTTGAAGACAGCATGGAGCTGAGTAGGAAGGTCAGCTGGGTGCTCTCTCTGCCTCTCTGAGCTAGTAGGCTTTCACCTCTGCATCTGGCTCCTGAGTCTTCATTGGTAAAATGGCATGATTGAGATTTTGTTTTAAAATATTATGTATGTATACATACCACCTGCATTCCTGGTGCCCAAAGAGGTTAGAATGGGGGATCAGATCCCCCGGAACTGGAGTATAGACAATGGTCAGCCATTACTTGGGTGCTGAGAACTGAGCCCAGGGTCTTGTCCAAGAGCAGAAAGTGCTCTTAATTGCTGAACCACCTCCAGCCCCAACTTCTAATAGCCTTTTCTTTTGATTTATGTGTATGGCTGCTTTGCCTGCCTGCATGTCTGTCTACCATGTACATGCCTAGTGCCCAAGGAAGCATCAGGGTTCCCTGGAACTGGAGTTAGAGAGAGTTGTGAGTGCTTGGCATTGAACCTGGGTCCTCTGGAGGAGCAGTCAGTGCTCTTCATCACTAAACCATCTCTCCAGCCCATCTACCTTATTGATACAGAGTCCCCCCCCATCCCCCACCCCTGTGGAACTGGAGCTCCAGTTTCAGCTAGCCTAACTGAACAGTGAGGCCCCAGGATCCACCCGGCTGGTGGGGTGAGCAAACAAAGTGACACTGGTGACCCCAGCGCAGGTCCCTCCTGCTTGAATAGCAAGTACTTTGGCTGATGAGCCACCTCCTCAGCCCATCTGCAGGACTTTTTAACGAGAGAGTTGGGTTACATTCTAGTTTTCAGTATCTGCCAAGATGTAAAAAAAAAAAAAAATTCAGGGTACTATGTGACACATGACTTTCCAGACAGTAAACTCTCGGGAGACATACAGGGTTTGTTTGCTTGTTTGTTTGTTTGTGTTTCTATTGGGCATGGCATATCCTTGACGCTCTTAAATAAAGACTTTGTCTCAAAAAAAAAAAAAAAAAAGGAAGAAAGAAAGAAAAGAAGAAGGAAGGAAGAAAAGGAAAAAGAAAGAAAGAAAATAAGTCTTTCTGGGTTTCCACATCCACACTGATTTTGCTAGCATCCACCCTCCTGCTCACCTCCATCACCACCTTGTAGCCTCAAACAATGGTTCCTAGTGGAGGAACATCAGACACATCCCATGAGGCAGTCTTGTGACATGTTATCCTCTCCTCTGCTCTTCCCCACCCCAAGTAAAGATCAGCATACGGGAAGTTGGAACAGGAATCTTGGGAAAGGGCAGTTTGGGGGTTGGCACCACAGACCAGGACGAGGTCACAGGCCAAGCCCAAGACAGCAACTTTGCTGCCCTGTCCTTGGTGCTGGCAGATGGTGAATCAATTCAGTTAGCACTGCTGCCCCTCTCACAGTCCAGCAGGGGACACAAAATGAAGCTCCCAAGCAAAGCTCAGACTGGGAAGGTGGCCTGTGAATTAGCCTCATCCCTTAGAAGCAGGGTGCTTTCATCTTTTAGGCTGAGCTGTCAGCTTGAGCCAACTGCCTCCCCTTCAGCATGATATGCCCTAACCACTTGAGGTTTGGGGTAAAACGCTGAGTCAGATGATTCAACAGGTGTGTGGTGGGGCCTAAACTCCTGCCTTTCTAGCAAGGATCCAAGTGACAAAGTTCTGTGGACCTCATTTTGAGGACTGGACACTTCCCTTTGCTGAGACGTGAAGATTAGATTGATGACAATCAACTGTGCTTCCTTACTCTCAGGCGCTGGGAATAGTCTGAAAGATAGGCACTCACCCATCCGCACCCCATTTCCTCTCTACCATCTGTGAGGTGCACACGGGGCAGATTTTGACCAGCCCGATTATGTGCACAGCTATGTGGAGTCACTCCTTGATGGTACTTCAGAAGAATTTACCTGATGACTCAGAAGTAAGTTCACCCCACATCGAATCCCATGGCCCACCCTCCTCCCCAGCCACTCCCCCAAGTTACCAGCCAATACAACATACCCAGAGAAAGATTTCTTTGTTTTTAATTAAACCAGCTTTGATTGGAAAATTAGCAATAACCAGACTAATTCTGCATTTTCCATGGGGTGGGGCAGTCACAGAGGCCCGTAAATCCCTCATCCAGTCAGGAGTCCCTGGAAAAGTCTGAAGAATTGTCCTCAGGACCTGGAGCAGAGCTGCCAGATGTGTCTGTGTGGGACAGAGGGTGCTCAGTAAGAAACCAAGGGCAGACAGGCAAAGCCATTGGGGTAAGGGACAAACTTGTCGAAATTATCAGTAAATGAAGAAAGATGGTGTGGAAGCAATGGACCCAGGAGTCTGACCTCTGACAGGTTGGCAAAACATCAGAGGTGGAGGAGATGGCTTGAGATGAAAGCTTCCACAGATTGGAACTCACCAAGGACTCGGGGCTGGAGTCCTCACTGGTGACCGTCCAGCTCCAGAGCTTGAGATTTGGCACTGTGAGGGTGCATAGGTGGGGTGTACAAGTAGAGGGAGCAACGAAGGCCCCATATTGGAGAGAGAGCTTCAGGCTGGTGGTGAGACGGTCAGAGTCTTCCCAGGGACGGAGGAGGGCAGAGAAAAGTGTAGCCCGAGGCAAGGCTAGGGGGCACAGTGGTGAGCATCATGCTGCACGTCTGCGGGCCCCAGAGACAAGCTCTGGCCCCAGCACACGCTGGAGGCTCCGTCAGGTGCTCCCGCCGCGAAGAGCGGCTCACATGTAGCGCTCCAGCCCGGGCGGGAAGCCAGGCTGTCTCAGGTAGGCATCCCCGGGGCTAAGCGGCCCGAGCGCGCCGACCGGTCCCGCCAAAGCCAAGAGAGGCTCGGCGGGCAGCGGCGGGGGCAGCCCCAGGCGCTCGGGAGCCGGCGAGTAGAGCGGCGGCGAGGTGGCGGCAGCGCAGGGCGGGAAGGTGGCGTCGGGCTCGGCGCAGCAGGGAGGCTCCGGTGCCCCGGGCCCTGGAGGCTCAGGCTGCAAACCCAGCAGGCTGTCTAAGCGAAAGAGACGCGCGGGCGGCGCGGGCGCGGGAGGGAAGGGCGCGTAGGGGAAAGGCGGCGGCGGCGGCTGGGGCGCAGGCAGCTCTGCGCGCTTGAAGCGCTTGCGGCGCCGCAGGAAACTGCCGTTGTCGAACATATCAGCGGCCGCGGGGTCGAGCGTCCAGTAGTTGCCTTTGCCCGGGTTGCCCGGCTCGCGCGGCACCTTGACGAAGCAGTCGTTGAGGGTGAGGTTGTGGCGGATGCTGTTCTGCCACTTGCGCGGGCTGTCGCGGTAGAAGGCGAAGCGCTCGGTGATGAAGCGGTAGATGGCGGCCAGCGTGAGGCGGCGTCCCGGAGCGTGCGCCAGGGCCATGGCGATGAGAGCGATGTACGAGTAGGGCGGCTTCCCGCGCTGTAGCGGCCGCCGGCGCCGCCTCCCCGGGCCCGGAGTCGCGGTGGGCTCCGCGTCCCCGCCGCCTGCTACCTCCTCGGGCTCGCGCCCCGGCTCGGCTCCCGCTAGCGGCGACGGCTGTGGCCCCGACGGCGAGACCGAGGGCAGGGCCGGGAAGCCCGAGAAAGCGACGTGCGCATCCATGTGCGGGGGTCCTAGGGATGCGGAGCCCCTGCCCTCGCTCCAGGACAGCCGGGGCGGGGGGGGGGTCGCAGGTTCGCCTTATATAGACACGCACCCCAACTCCCGAGGAAAGGGCCTGGACCTGCCCTATAATTTGTTTCCCCAGCCCCCTTTCCCGGGCTGGCAGCCCACCTCCATTAATTCCCCCCCCCACCCCGTGGTCTAGTCCCTTTGGGTCAATTTTCTCAGACCCTCCCTCATCCCTCAGTCAGTCTCGGGCCCCAGCCCCATGGGGTATTTGGTGGCACTACACCCCCTTACCCCGCCCCCTTTGAGTCAATCCAAATCACAAATCTACCCATTCAGCACACTCTGCTGCCCTCTCCCCCATTTATGCCTTCCAGCGGTAGGATCCCCCTCCTCCTCCCCTGAGCTTCCATTCCCTGCTGGAACTGTCTTTGATAGCCCTCAGCACCCACTGTGGCTGGTCAGGGAGGCATCAGGCTACTTTGGACAGAGGACAGAGCAGCCAGGCTGCCTTTGTTGGAAACCCTAACTCACTTCCCTGCTGTACTTCTTTCATCCTTACCACTCCCTAAGTCCAGACCTTGTGGACTTGCTTTGAACCTATAAAAGGCAAAAAGTACTCCACCTACTTAAAAATATGTGTGCCCAAAAGGCATATCCCTCCAAACGCTTCCACAGAGGAAAGCGCTGAAAGAACTGCTTTCTGAGGATGTAGAGACAGGAGGTTTTTTGTTTAAAATGCCATCCTCCACTACCACAGGGAGGAAGCCAAATGGCCAAAGCCAGCTTCAGGTGGCCCATAGCCTAAAATGTCATAACCCAAACTCAAGCGTCGCGTTCAGGGGCTCCCCTCTTAGCTCTACTCTCAGCTGGTAACGTCACAGCAGCCACTGGTCAGCGTTTTGTACTTGGTAGATAGTTTACAGTATTTCGCTGGCATTTAAGCTCCCCTGGAAGGTATTATTTATTATCTGAACTTCTTGACTGAGGGAGCCTAGGCTCTGAGAGGCTAAATAGTACACCTTGCCTCACACAAGGTTTACTAACGGTGGGGCACTGCCCCATCGCCACTCTTCCAACCCCATTCCTCACAACGGAAGCTTTAGTGTGGTGTGTGTGGAGTGTGGTGGAGTGTGCTGGCACACATATGTGATCCCAGTACTGGAGAGACTGAGGCCTCTTAAAGGCCCACGTAGTTCCACCTGAGAACTAAGCAGGCCTGGGAAGAGGCTGGGTGAGCAAAGTACTTGACATGCAAGTGTGAAGACCTGAGTTCAGAACCCACATGAAACTGGACTCGGCAGGGCATTAGTAGTCTCAGCATTCATGTGGCAAGACAGGGGGCAAAGACAAGAGAATCTCTAGGCGCCTGTGGACGGGCTAGCCTACAGTAGGCAGTGGTGAACTAGAGACCATGTCGCAAAGAAGGTGCGAACTGACACCCGAGATTGCCCTCTGAGGACCACGACTCATGCGACCTCAAACGCATGCATAGCCCTATACATCTCTCTCTCTCTCTCTCTCTCTCTCTCTCTCTCTCTCACACACACACACACACACACACACACACACACACACACACACACGAGAGAGAGAGTAGACTTTAGAAATAAATTACAGCAGAGTTCCTCCAGTTTGCTCTTTAATTGCCAGAGTTACTTCCCTCCAGAGCTGGTCAAGTCCAGGTGCCCATCAGCCATCACTTCACAGATGTCTCAGAGCATCTCAATTTCTGTTCCTCTTCTATCAACATTCCAGATCTCGGTAAGTAGACGTCCCTTCTTTGAGTGAGTCCTAACACCCAGGCCACTGCCACATCCTGTCAAGGCCACACAGGTCCCAAATCCATCTCTCCTTCAGTTCTGGACTCGGTTCAACTGCCTCATTCACCAAGAGCTTCCGAGCCAGGCCTTTTGCCAATGCTCAGGACAAGATAGAAATGAGACAGTCTGGTGGAGAGATGGACAATCCCCCCCCCAACTGAAAAGGGGATGGGGGGAGAGGGGGGCTGAGGAAGCAGAAAGGAAGAAGGTAGCACTTTCAGGTCAAGAGACAATGTCCCAAACAAAACAAGGAAGACTGTTAGGACAAATCCTGCTCTCTCTACCCTCTCCAGCATTTCATCCTGTGTCAGCACAGGCCACCTGAAGCACAAAACAGTGCAGTCACGTCACATAGCTCACCACAGAGGAGAGCAAGACAAGCCACTGGCTGCCGAGCACTGCTACCAAAGCCACGTGAGCAAGGCTTTCTCTTGTTCGAGCCTGTTTCTTCACCTGCCAAGTGGAAGCAATGGCATTTCCCTATTAAAGGATGTCCTACGGAGGGCCTTGGTAAGCATTTTTACCCCTTTGTTAACCAGAGGGACAGAAGAGAGACATGCAGGCTCTTTCCAGCTGGTAAGTCCTGCACCCGGACTCAAATGCAGAACCAGGATTGATGGAGCCTTAGCCTTTCTCGTTGTCTCTTAGGGATGAAGTGTCTCCAACAAATCCCCTGATGTAGCCTCTGTGTCATACCTCCAAGGAGGAAATGGACTGTTACCACATCTTATGGCTGACTACAGATTTTTGTCTATTTATTTTTTGTAGATACCTTCAATTTCCCAGGCTATGTGTATAGTCTGGGGCATGATATTTGTTCAGTAAATGACCCTGAATGTGTGGTTGGCTATGCTGATTCTGAGAAGAGTAGGGATGAGGAGCTGAGTCAAAGGGATGAGAACCCAGACTTTGCCAGTTCTTTGTGGCTGCCTGCCCCCCTCCATTGGGCCAGCTTCCCAGAGTGAAGCAAGCTTGTGTCAGGGGGGTGGCCCAAGGGCTAATCCGTGTTTTCAGCGTGGCTGGGCCCTCTTTTCACAGGCCCTGGGCCGGACGTGATGCGGCTGAGCATCCGGGCATAAGACGGCCAGTGAAGGTGGCCCCTTTCTCATGGGCCTGGATTCCAGGCAGCCCAGCGTCTGAGTGGAGCCCCTGGGGCGGGAGGAACACAGTAGCTGGGCTGGGCAGTCCTTTGTCTGACCACACTGGGTGGATATTCGGGCTGGCAGGAGGGATTAATGGCCAGGGATTGGCCCTGGGGCGGGCCTACCCATTGCCCTTTGGAGGCCAAAGGCCCAGGTCAGGGCACAGAACATTGATGGCTCTCCAGATAGGAGTGGAAATTCCCACCCTTGTCCAAAGCAATTTGCACTAGCCTCCAAGACCCTCTGCCCCTTCCCTGGCTTGAGATGCACCACTAGCTCAGACAGACTTGGAGGAAGGAATGGAAGGTGCAGCTAGAACTTACCAAGCACAGAGAGAGAGGAGAGGCAGAGACAGAGACAGAGACAGAGAGAGGGAGGGAGAGCTGGGACTGATCCTCGCCCAAGACTCTTACCCCAAAATTGCCCACACAGCACTCTGGAAATTGCTTTATTAACCTAAAAAGATCCCAAGAGTCCAACCTGACTGATCCCAGACCCTCTCCTCAAGGCTTTCTAGAATGTTCCTCCCAAAGACCTCTTGTTTGAGATCTGATATTTATTTCAAAGCTCTCTATCAAAACCTGGAGATATCCCATACCTTAGGGGCAGCAGTAAGTCCAAGGCAACCTCAAACTATCTCTAGCTACCCAGGTGCCTGAGGGTTCCACATTAGAGCTATGCAGGATGTGGCTCATTCCTCAGGCATCAGACAAGCATCCAGGGGTAGGGGTGGGGGTGGGCATCTGGAACCACACTGTGTTGACACTCTTTCTGACCAGGCTGCTCCTGCACCAGGACTGTGAGCAGTATGCTAGGTGTTGCCTTAAGGCTGCGTCCTAAAGGGCTAAGCAGGCTCTGATGAGCAGCAGTGTGGACCTGCCTAGCGGGAGCATACAGGGAGGGATGAGGAGAAGATGCTTTTCTCTGTGGCTCTTCCCTCCTCGGGCTACCACTCCATATATCCCAAGAGCTCACATCCAGGCTACCTGGATGCTGAGCCCCAGTGAGGAGTCAGACGGGCATCTGCTTTCACTATGCTGAGGAAGGGGCAGCCAGGCAGATGTTCTCTGTGCTCAGTCAGCTACAGGAAGAAAAGGGATAGCAGGAACACAAAAGAGCAACCTCACCCAAGCCTGGGCGGAGACAGGCTTCCTGGAAGGGGTGACGCTCCAGATGGCCAGGTCAGGGAAGAATAGAGACTGGATTAGGAGGAGGTCACTTCACTTACTGTGTCTTGTCTCCTTTACTGGGCTTTGTGTGTACAGAGGGCACATGCATGTCTCAGATCTGGGCCCTGGTAATTAGCCAAGTGCCTAGAAGAAGAAACTGATCAATAGATGCCCGTTGGATGGTGAGACCAGGCTGAGCACTGCAGTCTGGAAGCAAGAGCATATGGCCCATCCTGGGAAGGGAAAGACTTGGTGTTTTCCTGAGCATCGCAAGAGTTGCCAGACATGTCCTGTTCTTAGAGCACTGCCTGCACACTCTAGGGCTGGGTGACTACTGTCCTTTAACTGTTATTTTCCCTGATGGCTGGTGTCCAGTCCCTGATGGACTGAGACAGAAGAGGCAGACAGGCCAGGTTGTAGCTGACTTTATTTGCCATGTGAAGGGGACTTTTGAAAAGATCCCAGCAAGGTAATGAGCAGAACTCTTATTTGGATCTATTAGACTCTGGAGGGATGTGCTTGAAAAAAAAGGCCTGCCCTGTGGTGAGGTGTGCACCCAGGAGAGGCAGACACTTTGCTCACCAGAGAGAGAGCCTGGAGCTGTCTATCTTACTTGATGGCTTATACACACCAGGTCACACTTCCCAGAAGCCACCACCATCCTCCACTCCTTTCCTCCCTCCTCCTACAGCCTCTTCCGCTGACTAAAATCTGTCGCTTCTGTCACTTCTCAGAGCTTTCTCACGAACTTCTTTCTGTGTCCTTCTCTCTCCATCTCAATTTCAGCGTTTCCTCTGCCTGCCTCTGAGTGACCTTGCTGGTCTCCCTGCCCCCCCCCCCCCCCCCTTCTCTTCCCAGGAGGAGAGCCATACCTCAGCTGTGGTTGCTGAAACACCAACAATGGGTCTCTGTCTCTCTCAAAGCCCCCATCAGGTCATGGTTCCCCTGGCAGGCACCGCAGACTGCTGCACTAGCCCCATCTCCATGCCCTGTTGTTCCCTTACAGCATACACATTGCCACGGAGCCAAATGGAGCTCTTGTCAGTGTTGGAGCCAGGTCCCTTTCCACTCTGAGCCTTTGCCAGACAAAAACCCACAACAGCCCAGTTTGGCGCCTGAGATATAAGCACAATGCCACCTGTTTTTCCAGAGTTCCACAATCTCCTACATTCTTCATTGCAGCAAGTTCCATCTTTTTCCACTGAAAAACTTCACCTCTATAGTGTCAGATCACCAACAAATAAGCCCATCAGAAACCCCCAGGGGCTTCTCAGAAAGAAAAGAGTCACCCTTCCCTCTGCCCTCAGGCCAAGAGAGGCCTTTCTTCCCTAACCCTAACCTGCTAGCATCTTCCTTTTGTCCCCTGAGAGCTACCATCAGAAAATAACCATTTTTGTCTTCTAGAAACCATTTCCCAGGTCGTTTCTCCTTCCCCAGACAACATGCCCAACACCTGGCTTGTTAGTATCCAACAAGACTTCTCCACTTGTTTCCCAGGGTAGAAGGCTGCGGGGCTGGAGCAGGGCTGGGTCATTAAATTTCCAACTGCAGGGCCCTGCAGCTCCTCGGGAAGCATTTGGTGAAGCCCTTGCTGAACAAGTGAGTGAAGAAACGACCACTCCACATCCAGACAAATGAAGGGCCCCTGTTTTCCCAGCTAGAAACAGCCCTGCCCTACTGCCTCTCTGCATAGACCTGTAGCCCCAAGGGCCGAGACCCCATTACATGGTCCCTGCCTTAGCAGGGTCCACACTCAGCTCGAGCTCAGACAAAGCTGGCTCAGCCCTGAGGGTGTAAGGCCAGGCACTCCTAAACCACACATGCAGTATCTGAGGTGTGTATGGTCTGTGTCGTTCGGTACTGGCAGCATTCTGACATCTACCTGGCCTCTGCAACCCCATAGCCTCGGTGGGCTCAGGCCTCCATGGTTGTTGTTTTGGGGGAAGTCTACCAGGCTGGCCGAGCCAGGAGAAAGAGATTGCAGCCCCGATTGGAGAAAGGTGAGTTTGAGCTCCCCACCCACCCACTCATCTAGGCTGTGCTCCATACACAAATCACCCACTGTTGCAGCTAATGTCATACCTAGGCTCCCAGCACCTGGCAGACTCTGAGGTGATCTAGGCCAGTGATTACCAACCTCCAGGCCCCTTTGCTTAAGGCATCTGGAAGCCACGTGGCTCTAGCACTGTCTGTAAGCTGGATACACAGTGTGCCCCACACACCAGTACGATTGTTTTCCATATATAGATGTTGCTGTGATGCACAAATACAGCTGCATTTAAAAGCTTTGCAGTTGTTTTTATTTTTGTCTTAATTTTAAACCCATCAGTGGATATTGAAAGCACAATGACTATCATATGGTGTAGTGAGGAGGTGGTTTTTCAACCCCCATTCTTAAACTACAACTAGAGTGCAACGTGCCTTCTTTATAATTTTGGACAGTGGGGTCCAAAAAGGGGGAAAGACTTGGCCGAAGTCTGAAAACAAGTCAATGCAAAATCAATAGGCCTAGAATCCTCTGACCTCCCCGCCCCCCAGAACCTTCTTCCTGCATGCACATAATGGTCTTTATACAGCATCTGACTAGTGTGGGCTAGCCTGAGCATGGGAGCCAAAGATGAAGACCAAAGGTCCTCCCTTATCTTCGAGGGCTTCAGTGGAGTAGGGAGCATCTAAGAACGAGCAGAAAGGCTGGACAGAGACTTCCTCCTAATCACTAAAGGAAGCAGCAGTAAAGACTTGCATGGGAAATGTAAGGTTTCCTTTGCACAGCAAGCCCTCGGCTGGGCTGCCGTGTGGGGCACCGTCTGGAAGTGCTCATCACTTAAGATGGTCTGGCAGCATTCAGTAGAAAACACAAAGCAATTAAAGCTGTAGGAGAACGGAGGAAGAGGTCAGAAGTAGGATAGATAGGGTTAGGGCTCTGTCTCAACTTGCCGTTGACGCCCTTGGCTATCTGTTGTGGGTGGGTGGGCCTCATCTTCTGGCTGACACAAGACAGCAACATCCAGATCTGAAGCTCTTGAGTTCCAGAAGAAAGTTATCCCTTCCATGACTATTTTTTCAGGAGGGGAAAAGTTCCCATTCACTGCCCCGAAATGTCTCAATTCCCATTGGTAGATACAGATCCCCCTCCCCTTCTTGGACCAGTCATAGCGAGGAGGAATGAATGGCTTGTTAGCTTAGGACCTTCTTACACCTGGGACTAGGGATGAGTCATTTGTTCATAAAGAAGGTTGCTGTGTGGAAGAGTAAATAGTGACAAGTGAACACACACACACATACACACACACACCTCAGGAAAGAGGAGAAGAGAAGCCCTCAGTGGTGTCTGCTACTGAGGAAGAAAGGAGGAAGCCGAAGGCCACACTAGAATTGACTCAACAGGGAGGTATCCATTGGGCACTCACACCTGTCACATGTGAGGTGTGCTTGCTGCTCTGGCTCACCTGCTTGGCTGTCAGCTTCCTGGGGGGCAAGGCCAAGGATGACTACTTGTGATCCTAGGATGGATCCGTGAAGAGGAAAAGATAGTACATGCCCTCAGTAGAAAGCACCAGCTTCTGTTTAGAAAGTGTTCCGAATAGGGACCAGTGATTATGGTCCCCACCGGTTATCTAGCCAAGCAATCACATAGGAACAATCACCCTGACGGTCTAGAGCCTCAGTTCTTCCTTTGGAGAATTGGGAGAGGATGTTCATCTTGTCAACATTGACCTCTCCCAAAATGATCAAGTCTCTATCACCCTGAAGAGCCCAAAGGGCACAGGTGATGGGAAGGACTTGGGACAAGGGGAATGGGTAGAAAGTGAAAAGCCAGTGTGCAAGCCAGCCCCAACTGGCCTTGGAGCGTGTGTACACTTGATCTGGGCTTTGCTTTTGGTGACATCATGTCAGCAGTTTGAAATGAATCCCATAGGAGTATTTACACCACAAAAATTGGCAAGTGCTATAAGCCAGGGTGCCCAGTCAAAGCCCCAGCTGTTAACTCCTCCCCAGCTCACCCTCTGGCAATGGACCAACCATTAAATTTATCAAGATAAGCTTTCCCCCATCTGGCCTAGCGGGACTCTGGGGCGGAGGGGGGGGGGGAGGAAGGCTGGAAGAGGGTCCTTCTAGACATGGGAAAGTATGCACCTGTCCATTCTTTGACTCCTCAGACTCACATTTACAGATGGAGCGTATGTTTTACTCAGGATTAGGTCAGAATTTTAAGTAATGACTTGAATCCTTTCAGCAGCTCTATTATTCAGGCCTGCCTCTCTTTTATACTAAGTCCTAAAGGAGATCTATGACTCTATTGGTTAGGTAATTTCTCTGCACTCTACATTTCTCCTGGGCACGTGCTTAGTCATATGTGCCCGAGGGCAGTCATCACTACCAGTTATCACAGTGTAATGTCAAACCCAGTATTCTGTCATCAGGATCTATCTATCCCTTAGAACGTTAGGCAAGCATTTAGAAATTTTAAAAAATTTTTTTAAACCTTTTCTGCCCTGTGTAGCAGCACATTCCTTTAATTACAGCACTCATGAGGCAGATCTCTATGAGTTTGAGGCTGGCCTGGGCTATCTAGCAAGTTCCAGCTACATAGTGAGACCTTACCTCAGTAACAAACAAAACCAACTATTTTTATTAGTCCTTTGAGAGTTTGTTTCATGCTTGATCACATCTACCCCTCCTTCTCCAGCCCTCCTAAGACCTGCCCGTGTCCTACCACCCAAATTTGTATACTTAACAAAACAACAAAACTTCAAGACTAATTTGTGCTGCACAAGTATTCTTGGATATGCAGTGTTCTTCTGGACAGGGGTCTACTTATTAGGGGCTACACTCTTAGACAAAACCGTCTCTCCCTCTCCCAGCAGCGAACAATGGCCCCAACTGCAGTGGGGTGGGGGTTTAGCCCAGCTCGGGTTTGCACAAGTCTTAGGCATGATGCCACGGCAACTGCCGTGTCTAGAAGATTCTGTTTCCTTGTAGTCACCCATTGCCTCTGGCTCTTACACTCTTTCCACACTCTCTTCCCCAATGATCCCTGAGCCTGGAAGGGGCAGGGGTAATGTACGTTTCCTTTAGAGATGAGCATTCTGCGGCCCCTTGTTCTTTCCACAGTGCCTAGTTATAGATCATTGTGTTAATTTTAAGGCTATGAGCAAATGTGTCATGATAAAACGGTACACGCTAAAAGTAAGCTATAAAAATTATATACATGGTTGGAAAAAGAATGGGCAAGAGACTACTATGTTTTATCTCTGGGTGATTTTAAATTTTAATTTGCTTAAGGAGTTAAAACTACGAAGAGGAGACTGGGTGTATAGCTCAATAATACAGTGCTTGCCCAGCATCATGAGGTCCTAGGTTTGATACCCAGCACTGGGGGGAAAAATCCTCCCTCAAACTATGAACATAATTCATCAAACTGTGAATACGTGAGCAGTGCTACAAAAAGGTTCAAAACGCACACACGATGGCAGATACTGAACAAAATACCTTCTTCTGCAAAGAAAATGAGGTGATTATTTCACAGTCTACCGGGTGCAGTGACATATTTCTGCTGACTCAGCCCCCCACCCCCACCCCAACTCCTGTTACTCCAGTGGCTGAGGCAGGGGGCAACCTTAAGCCTGTGAGCCAAGAGCAGCCTGAGTCCCACCGTGAGATCCTGTGTGCCAAAACAAAAGGAGGAGGAAGATGAGTGCGTTTGTGGGGAGCTTATCTCTGCGCTGCAGTGTTTGCACACCCTGAATCTGGAGTCACGTTTAATTTATACACATTTGAAAATGGCTTGATTTAGGACTGGAGAGACAGCCCGAGAAGATCTGACTTCAGTCCCCTGCACCCATGTCAAGCAGGTCACAACGACCTCAAACTCCAGCTCCAAGAGATTTGACACCTTCTTCTGTCTCTGAGTGGTACCCACATGTGTAACATAGAGCCACACAGAGACACACAGGCCCATATTTTTAAAAGAATCTTTTAAAATGGCCCATTTCCATTTCCAAAAACACGAATATTAAACACACATTAATTAATTAACTGGGAACGTGTTCATTTCAAAAACTATCTCCAATTTACAGATGAAAATGGAGGTTTATGGAGCTGCAAGGAGCTGGCTAGAAACCTCCAGCTAAAAAAATGGTCCTGCCTCCAGGCCTGTCCAGGGGTAAGAAGACTAAGTGCATTTAGACCTTTGACTTTGCAAATCATTGCTTCTCTAGACAATTCCCATTTGACTAACAAAGAAATAGAGAATGCCCTAGGGTTGGCCCACATCTTCTGGCCCCCTGGATACCCAGAGCCTTGCTTGGCCCCCCCCCTCCCCCGGCTTGCCACTCAAGCACCTCTTCTACCACTGCCCCCCCAGCCGGTCTCTACAACAGCCCTGTAAGGCAAGGATGACCTAGACTTCCCCATAAGGATGACATGAGGCAAACACTTGCTCCAAGGCCTACAGTCACAGAAGACTAGAACCCCAGGAAGAGTACAGACGTGTGGGTGGTGAAGAGGGCTCTGCCAGAGGCTGGAGGCAGCATCTGGAACAGCTGTGCCTCCAAAGCAGACACGCAGTCATTAGCAGGGCTTTGACATGTTTTGGAGCCAATAACTGCATGTTGACTCCACCGGCCCACTGTGAGCAGCCACTGCTTAGGATGTAATGAGTGTCTTTCCCATAGGGAGGGGCATGTTCACCCTCCTGCCTGCCCTCCTGCCTGCCTGCACTGTTCTTATGCTGGCTGCTTGTCTGGTTGGCATTAGTGGTGCCTGCCTTCCTATTTTTAGATTTATTCCATAGTCTTAGGACCAGCTGTTACAAGCCACTGTGGGTAGGGGTTCCTTGAATGGGATAAGGACCAGCCTGGTGGGGGAGGGGAGGCACAATCATCCAATCCAGTGCTTTGCTGCAGCAAAACTCACTTCCTTTTCTCTCTCTAAGACTCCACCAGGGGGGATATTTCTGTCTCTTTACCAGCCCCCTCCAAGAAGCTAGGAAGAAAGAAAAGAGAGCCTGATTGAATAGAGATGAACTTGCAGCATTGTCTTACTTTCCCACTCTTCCCATCCTACCTTTTCCAGGTAGCTTTCCCAACAGGGATAAGTCTGACATCACCACAGCATCTGTGAGTCCCCCTGTCACAACTGTTGTCACATGAGGTACTGAATGCTTGCTCAGCTCCTCTCCTGCCTTACTGAGTGCATCCTCTAGCAAGAGTCCCAGTGTCCAACATTGGACCATGGACAGAAAGAAACAGATTAAATGCCCAACTGAATGAAGAACTTGATGAACGATAAAATAGAGTATCAAGGATTAAAAAGGGTGGGACAGGGCCCTATTGTTTCACGGAAGCTTAGAGAGGGAACAGAGAAGGTATTGTAGAAATCACGGTTTACAAGCGACAGACACCAACTCAAAGGAATGATTTGGCACATATATTGGCAGTCCATCAAGGCAAGGATGGAAGTGGCCTCAAGGGTGCGTGGGATGGAGCACTTGGGAGTCCTTGGGAGTCCACTTCCTATCCCTTTCACTCTCTCAAGCTGTCTTGTTCCAGCTGAGGCCCTGGCTATGAGGGGCTTCCCTGTTCCCATCCTATTTCTGCAGAGAGAAGAGATGAGAGAGCTGTAGCTTGGGGAAGGGTTCTGAGAGATTCTTAGAGGGACCCACAATCTCCCCTGACTAGGTACCAAAAGAAGTGGCAGCTCCAGCCAGCTGCAGAGTAGTTCTCCAAAACGCTTGGCAACAGCATAGACACAACCCTGTGGGGAGACCCATAGAGACTGGGGAGTGACCATACATGAAATTCACTAGGATCCCTAATGTTCTTCATGCATTTTGCACTCATGAGCTACTTCCAACCACATTTTATCACAATGCTGTGAGGTGGGTATCATTTCTACCATTACACAGATGGGAAAACCTGAAGCTTAGAGGATAAATAAAAGTTTCAGAAAATTATAGACTCCTAACAGAACATTTAGTCCCATCTTCTTTGTATACAAATTAAGAAATCACGTCCAGGACAGTCAAGGCTACACAGAGAAACCCTGTCTTGAAAAAAAAAAAAAATTAAGAAACCACAGCTTCAGCCAGGCATGGTGGTGCACACCTTTAATCCCAGCACTCGGGAGGCAGAGGCAGGTGGATCGATGTGAGTTCGAGGCCAGCCTGGTCTACAAAGTGAGTCCAGGACAGCCAAAGCTAACACAGAGAGACCCTGTCTCAAAAAAAAAAAAAAAAAAAACAAAAATAAGAATAAAAATAAAAGAAACCACAGCTTCAAGTGAGGTAGGTGCCTGGAGTCACAGAGCAGCTCAAGAGGATGGTTCAGGATTGGAAAGCGTATTCAGGGACATCTGATTGCAGGTGTGTAATAGGTATCTTCTGAGTATCTACCCTCCTTATGACAGTTTTGCTTCTCTTGAAATCACCAACACATTTATCCACACAACTGTGAGGATAGCTGCTACAAAACTCCCCCGCCCCCCTCCGTGTGTGTGTGTGTGTGTGTGTGTGTGTGTGTGTGTGTGATCAGATAGATAGATAGATAGATAGATAGATAGATAGATAGATAGATAGATAGATCACACACACACACATCCAGACTGCAAGTCAAGGAAAAACCATCCCAGAGCCTAGCCGCAGGGAACCATAGTCTTGCTATGTCGGCCACTCCCTACCTCCTGCCCTCAGTCATTCTAGCTTGCTCCAGAGTGTTTGTCCCAGAGGCGGCAGATTGGTCAGCATCCCCATTTTGCAGACACACCCTTGGCACTAAGTCCTGCTGCTCCTAAAGAGGCTACAGGGGCAACCTGAGCTTCTCCAACAATTTCCTCCCAAAGCCTCATGGTCCTAAGCCCTAACTACCCTCAGCTCCAGGCCTCTCACACACAGTTTTCCAGGGTGTCCCTGACCGCAGCCAGACTCCTCTCACTGCCCCTCTTACCTCTGCTCAGTATTAGTCAACGTGTAGTTACCTGGTCTTGTGGGTGACTGTCCAACATCTGCTCCGCCTATGTACTCTAACTCCCTATTGGTCCCTCCATTGTTCTATAGCCAATTGCGGCTTGCCTCCAGGAACCCTTCTGTCATAGGTGCCCCCTAAAGACGCAGACATCCTACAGTTTAGAGGAGACACCAGCTTCTGAGCCAAGATGCAAATTCTGAGCTAAAGGATGGGAACAGTGATGAGGGACATAAAGATTTTCCCTACCTCTGTCTATTCCTGAGGCCTGTAGAGTGTGGCTTACATGGGCCTGCATGCGTGCGCGCGCGCACACACACACAGCTCATAACAAATACATAGTTCAAGGCTAGTTTGGACTACATGAGACCCTGTGTCAAAAACAAAATACAAAATAAACAAATCTATCTTTTAAATTCCTGATGTAGCTGGGCACGGTGGTGCACACCTGTAATTGCAGCATTTGGGAGGCAGAGGCAGGCGGATCTCTGTGAGTTTGAGGCCAACCTGGTCTACTAAGCAAGTCCAGGACAGTCAAAGCTACACAGAGAAACCCTGTTGCAAAAAAAAAAAAAAAAAAGCATAAAGACATCTGTCTGTGGCTGGGGATTAAAGCGAGGAGCTTGTGTACAGTGGGAAAAAAATGTTCTAGCACTGAACTATATGCCAGCCCAACTGTCAATTATTTTATAAAATGTTTTATTTTTAGGTGTATATGTGTATGTGGCTCCGTGCATATTGGCGCAGTGCCCACAGAGGCCATGAGAGGGCGCTGGATCGTCTAGAGCTGGAGTTAACAGGTGGTCGTGAGCCACTCAGCTGGGTGCTAGGAAACAAACTCAGGTCCTCAGCAAGGGCAGGATGTGCTCTTAACCTCTGGGCCATCTCTTCAGCCTCCCAGCTTTCCAGTCTTAACACAGAGATCAGATACAATGACAAGAACCTCAGTTCTTTAGACTGCAGTCATGTGGTCCCAGACCAGAAGGCGGCAAACCGTCCAGGGCGATTCCTGGAAGACATAAGGACCATGCCCTTTTCTACTTCCATACCTCTGAGGTAGCTCCTCCCTCCAGCTGGAATACCTTCCCCTCACGTAGTCATGTGGGCCCTTCTTGACCTGCTTTAGTACCTTCGGGGAACTCTTAAAACAAAAACCCTGCCTGCAGTTTGGAACAATATTTGGCTGGGGTCAGGCACTCTGTGGGAAGAGTCCTGGGTTTCAGGGAGGCAAAACCAAAGCAGGCCAAGAACCCTTTGCCTTAATTTGTTGCCTCTAAATTCCTCCCCGAAATGAGGCGTGTCAGTCTTCAAACTCTGGGTTTTTATGAGGTAATTATAGCGATTACTATAAATCTCCTGTGTGTTGTTTTCAAAGGGGCAATTTAGTGGAGGAACCAGGCACCATTTTCGTTTCTCATTAAGTGATTAGGTTTGTTTGGCAAATCCCGACACCAATGGCTGGAGGCAAAATCCGCTGGACTTGGCTGGGGCAATTCAGAGCCTGCACACAGCTTAGCATCCAGCACCTCCTCACTGGAGCAGGAGGAAGTCCTTTCATTGGGCCGATGAGGAGGAAACTAAGTGCCCATTTTACACTGCGGTAGAGCCAACCTCTGCCTCTTAGAGCTCTTCTGAGGCATAGTAAACCTTGCCTTCTTTCAAATCGTTTCTCATTTACATTTGACCCTCAACAGAAAGCTGGGCTCACACAGTGAGTTACAGTGAGACACAGTCCTCAGCCATCAGCTACTGAACCAGGCCTGGACACGCCTTCTGGCCTGCGTGGTAAGTAAAGGGATAATGTCTTGGCAGATCAAGCCCATGTGAATCTGGCTTTCTGTGAAAGTTCAGAACGGGAAGCAAACAGGATCAGAAGAGGCTCCTTGGAGGCCATGAGACTTCAAGCCGACCTTGCAAGATCATTTCCGGTTCTCAGACCTTCGCATCTGGGACTCTTTGATGCAAGCGCAATTTCAGCAGCTACTGTCACTGGTGAGCCTCTGAGCAAGTTAGCTCCCACAAACTCCTCCTCTTCCTCCTCCTCACAAGGGAAGTAGAACAGTACCACCTGCCTGTAGCTTCACACGAGGTGGAGATGAGATGATGGCCCACAATGAGAGTTTATCACAAGGAGATAAGTGACCTGTAACTCTATTGTTTGTTTGTTTGTTTGTTTTTAACCCTGCTGTTAATTGAGATGAGGGAGAACACTCCAACCTACTCTATGGTCATGCTGGGATCCCTGAGGGAAAGTGTCAAGAAAACACTTCGTGAGAGACCCAGCTGCATCTATGTACCTAGCTCCCATCCCTTGGGGGTTCAAGCTGATCTGGGTGGTGGCGTAGTGAGGAAGGCTGTAGGAAGCAGGAGTAGCTGGGTTGCCTGTCCATCACAGCTCAGAGATGAGGAAGAGCTAGGAGTGCACTTGTGTTTGAGCTAGAGTAAGCAGCACCAGAGTTTGCAGGTACCAACACTCCCTCTGTGGAAACTGGCTTAAGGTTGGAGACACAGACATGTCCTCTTCAGGTAGGGTGACAAACGTATAGGTCTAGATCGTTCTGGGTTTAGCACTGAAGCCCTCAGACTCGGGGCAAACCAGGCTCATGGGTCTGTGGGGGATTCTTTAGGCACAGCCACCCAGGACACATAGACATCTGCTGTCCCGTCCCTGGGGTGTCACCCAGCCCAGCAGATCTGTCCACGAAGCTCTGGACTCCCCCCAAGGTGGTTGACCAGCCTTTACGATCCCACAGACCAGGAACAGTAAGAACCCTTCTCAGGCTAGGGGCTGTACAGCTAAGTCTGAGGAAGGAGGAAGAGCTGAGAAGCAGTCCCCTCCAGGCCCCAGGTCTCAGCCTTTGGTCAGAGCCAGTGAGAGTTACCACTGCCATGGAGGAACGGAGTGGTGCTTTACAAAAACAGTGCCCCGGGGCTGGAGACCCATCTTCCCCAGGCCAAGCTCTTATCACTGACATCCCACCATCCTTTTGTGAGGAGTGGTCATGCTGGGGTTGTGTGCTAGCTGCCTCCAGCCGACAGCAGCCTCAAGGTACAGTTCTTTCTGAAGAAGTTTTTTGTTGTTGTTTTGTTTTTGTTTTTGTTTTTCCAGACAGAGTTTCTCTATGTAGCCTTGGCTGTCCTGGACTCGATTATGTAGACCAGGCTGGCCTCGAACTCAGAGATCCACCTGCCTCTGCCTCCCCAGTGCTGGGATTAAAGGTGCACTACCACAGCCAGCTGGAGGAGAGATTTTTAAAGGTGGTGGAGTGGTGCTTGGGGTTATCGGGAGAAAACAAGCCTGGGATCCCGCAATGATACCCAGAGGACCACCTGTGTGGTGATGAAGAGAGGAGAAAAAAAAAAAGAGCATAGATTCACTTGTCACTGGATATGGTGAAATGACTGTTTGTCTTATCACACTTTCTTTTGAGGGCTTCCTAAAAAAAGATTTGAGGAATAAGAAGATATCCTGGTTAGCTTTAATTTCCAATTTAACACAATCTGTCATCTGAGAGGGAACCCTTGGTTAAGGAATGACCTCGGTCAGATTGGCCTGTGGGCATAGCAGGGATTGTTTTGATTACCAATTGATGCAGGAGAACCACATTATGGCAGCACCATCCTCAGTCAGATAGTCCTGGACTATACAAGAAGGCTAGGTAATGGATGACTCCCAAGAAACAGTGTCTCTGGGCAGTGGTGGTACGTGTCTTTAATCCCAGCACTTGGGATGCAGAGGCAGGCAGATCTCTGAGTTCGAAACCAGCCTGGTCTACAAAGGGAGTCCAGGGCAGCCAAGGCTACACAGAGAAACCCTGTCTCGAAAAACCAAAAATAAAAAATAAACAAAAATGAAAATAAAATAAATACATATTCTTTTTTAAAAAAGAAAATAAGCTAAGTATGAGCTGTGAGCAAGCTAGAGAGCTAGCCAGCAAGCAGTATTCTGTGGTCCTACTTCAAACTCCTGCTTGAGTTCCCACCCTGACTCCCCTCAATGATGGCGTGTGACCTAGAAGTGTAGGCCAAATAAACCTGTTTCTTCTCCAAGTTGCTTTTGCTCAGAGTGTTTTTTTTAAAAGATTTATTTATTATTTATACAACATTCTGTCCACATGTGCACCTTCCCACCACAAGAAGGCACTAGATCTCATTACAGATGGTTGTGAGCCACCATGTGGTTGCTGGGAATTGAACTCTGTACCTCTGGAAGAGCAGATGGTTCTCTTAACCTCTGAGCCATCTCTCCAGCCCTGTCCCTGCTCAGAGTGTTTTATGACAGCAACAGAAAGGAAGCTAGAACAGACAGATGTAAACTCGCAATGATAAAGACAGTGGGTGAGGCAGCTTTAGGAGACAAGTCATTATAAGAGATTTCAGGACCATGGCAGCAGGTGGGAGACTAGAGTCCAGTAGGAGTGCAGGGAGATGGTGGGGAGGGGGGGGCATTGGGGGTGGGAAGCTCTGTCCCTTGGGATTATCTGTGTCTGCTGGACCTGGGCATAATATATAGCCAAGAAAGGGTAGAATTTTTTTGTTTGCTTTGGTCTTTTTTTGGAGGGGGGGATTGAGACAGTGTTTCTCTGTATATAATTGCACCAGCTATCCTGGAACTCTCTCTGTAGACCAGGTTGGCCTCAAACTCCCAGAGATCCGCCTGCCTCTGACTCCAGAATGCTGAGATTAAAGGCCTGTGTCACCATGCCCGGCAAGAAAGGGTAGTTTACCTCCCCTTAGCAGAGCCAGAAAGTCCCAGAATGCCTGGTGAATTAATAGTCTGCCTTAGGTGGTCTGCTTTCCCACTCTGCACAGAACACCAAAGGATCTCTATTGGCTTTCCAGCGGGGAGGATGCAGACTTCCAGGGGACACGAGTGTCACAGAAGACCTTCTATGGGCGGGAAGAGTAGAAGGAAGTTACCTGGTGGCTGACAGGTGGTGCAGCCACCAGCTCAGACACTGTACACTTGAGTATGAACTAACAAAGGTTACCACACATTGGAGGAATGCCTCCAAACCCAGAATAAAACAAACATATAAAATATCCTCAGGAACCAATGAGAGAAGCAGGAAGGAACTAAAAATACATTTCTAAGATTCTGTTAATATACTCAGAGAGGGTCAGTAAGAAACTGGATCCATCAAATAAAACTATATGGAGTGAATCAAAGGAGAAGAAAAAGCCAAGAATACTTAAAAATACACACAGTTTCAAATTTAATCCAATGGCTCAGTCTTGGAGCCTTGAGTCACAGCCTGGCCCTGCCTGGATATGGAGACCTCTCACCAGTGTCCAGATCAGCTTGGTGAGAGCTCAGGCTTGGAGCCTTTCTGCCACCTTCTCCAAAAGGCCAGTTCAGGCAATAATCAAAGATTGGTGTCATTAAGTAATGGTGCCAATTTAGAAGATTCCATTGCCTGTTCCAGGCAGGGTAGCTGGAGAGGAGTGGAGATTGAGGAACGCAACTGTTCTTCTTTAAAACCTGTCACGCCGGGTGTGGTGGCACACACCTGTAATCCCAGCACTTGGGAGGCAGAGGCAGGCAGATCTCTGTGAGTTCGAGGCCAGCCTGGTCTACAAAGTGAGTCCAGGACAGCCAGGACTATAAGAGAAATCCCGTCTCAAAACAAAACAAAACAAAAAACCTGTCACAATGAGAGTCCAGGCCCCACCCACACTCCTGCAGCTAGCAAGACAGAGGCCACTGAGAGAGGAGGCTTTGGACTCCTGCAGCTAGCAAGACAGAGGCCACTGAGAGAGGAGGCTTTGGCCATATCTGCCCTATAGGACCTGCCCATGAAGATACTCCCCGGAATGTTTCAGGAGGCCTTCACCTACAGACCTACAAAGATCCTGAAGGCTGCGGTACCTGCCTGGCCCTTCCCATGCCTTCCCATAGGAGCCCTGCCAAAGTCCCTCCACCTGGAGACTTGGGAGGCTCTGCGTAATGGACTTAGATTCACTGATTACACAGACGTTTCCCCCAGCAGGTGCAAACGCAGAGTGCTCAGATTGACAAACCTGCACCATGACTTCTGGATTCCATGAAGGTGACTGCTCACCGCAGATCATGACACAGAAGCCACCCGTGGAGACCTGTCCTGACTCAGGGGGCAAATATTTGAAGGTGGTAAACTGACCTCAAATTCACGTGCGACAAGCTCGACGAATGGGCCACGTGCTTGTTGCAGCGGGCCCAGCGGCGAAAGGTTTCCAATCATCTATGTTGTAGAAAGTCCCCGCAGATCTGGGACTCCCCTAGCCCCGCTCCCCTAGCAATCTTCAAGACCGTAGATCCAAAGTGAGTACAGGAGCTGCAGTGGAGTTGTTTGTTGATAGAAAGAACACTTGGCTCCTCTTGGACCTCAACCTGGGGCACATGAAAAAAATCTGCACACACTCACGCGAGATGATGTCACACGTGACAGCAATGTGGATGATTCTGAAGAGCTGGAAGAGCAAATGAGCACGTTGATTTCTCAATCTCCAAAACGTCCCTGTCTCCAGAACCTCTCTGTAAATGATGTCTCCTTTCTAGAAGGCCACCTCAGGTGCCTGGAGACCCTGTCCATTACTCACTGTGACCTCTCATAATCAGACTTGGATTGCCTACCCCACTGTCTGAGTGCTGTATTTTTTTTTAAGATTTATTTATTGCATATGATTGCTTTATCTGCAGAAGAGGGCATCAGATAACATTATAGATGATTGTGAGCCAACACATGGTTGCTGGGAATTGAACTCAGGACCTCTGGAAGAAGAGCAGGCGGTGCCCTTAACCACTGAGCCATTTCTCCAGCCCCGAGTGCTGTATTTTTATGTGATTTATTCCTTGAAGTTCTCCTTGAGAGAGTTAGAGATAACCCTGCAACCCCTGGAATTGGTGTGGTGTAGAATGGGGGAACTCTCAGTTCAGGGCACCCCTGCCCACCCTGAGCCAATGCTCCCAGCTCACCAAGGTCAGTTTCTATGATGATAAACTCTCTCAGCCTATCCTGAAGCACCTCCTGCACCACACAGCCAGGCTGAGCCAGCTGACCCTGGAGTTTTACCCTGCCCCTCCGGAGTGCTTTGATAACAGGGGTGAAATACTAACAGACAGAATGGATCGGCTTTGCTCTGAGCTCCTGGATATACTCAGGGCAAAAAACACAGCCCAAGAGAGTCACTTTTTTTTTTTTTTTTAAGATTCATTTATTATTATGTGTACAGTGCTCTGCTTGCATGTACTCCTGCAAGCCAGAAGAGGGGACCATATCACATTACAGGTGGTTATGAGCCACCATGTGGTTGCTGGGAATTGAACTCAGGACCTTTGGAAGAGCAGGCAGTGCTCTTAACCACTGAGCCATCTCTCCAGCCCACGAGAGTCACTTTTACTGCGAGCCAATGCTAGAACTGTTGCGGGTCCTTTTGTCTGCGACCTGGAGGCCCAACACTGTCTTTTCCGGCACCAAATGGGGTAAGATGGATGCTGGGACTGAGAGATGGAGGCCTAGTATTGGAGATGGACGGACTTATGAGTGAATGCACACTGCTGACGTGAGCATAAACATGCCAAGCTCCTCAATGCCTGAGACACACTGGAAAGGCAGGGTCCTTCCCTGAGCTGGTGAATCGATGCTGCCTCTGTGCAGGAAGTATTAACAAGCATGATTGCCTTCTGTTGCAACAGAAACACCCGTCCATGAGTAGGTTGTCCCCTTCTGTCGACTGTATACAATAAATGCCGAGTTTCTGTGTTTCAGGTGTGTCTCCATTACACTTGTTCCTGAGGAAAAAAAAAAAAAGTAATACAATGTTGTGAAGGCCAAATTAATCTGCCATGTGAAACTTATTTTTAAACAAATAAAGTAAAGCCCTGCCTGGTGATAGTTTTCTATCGTTGCACCACAGAGCGCCACCAGCTAGGAGCTCCAAACAGCATTGTTTCGTTACTCCCAGTTCTGCCCCTCAGGGTTTGGGCACACTCAGCTGGATTCTGCTCACTAGAACCCAGAGGCGGGCTTTCGTCTGGACATTCTGAGGAAGAGTCCACCACCATGCTCCTCTAACTACTAGCAAAATGCAGCTCCTTGGATGTAGGAGTTTTTGTTTTTGTTGTTTTGCTTCTTATCTATTTTATCTGTGTTTTTATACCTCTACTTCCCGTCCCCACCCTGATCCCTTCCACACTCCAATGCCAGGTAAGGAGGTGTAGGTGTCTCAGGCTACTTCCTACTGTTTAAGGATGTAGTTCCTTGGGGGGCAAGTCCAATCTTTGTCGTCAGGATATCCAGCAATAGCAAACGCAGCAGCAGGGCAAACCAGCAGCCACCAGTAGCCACCAGCAGCCACCAACAATCACCAGCAGCCACCAACAATCACCAGCAGCCACCAGTAGCCACCAGCAGCCACCAACAATCACCCGCAGCCACCAGTAGCCACCAGCAGCCACCAGTAGCTGAGGCGGGCAGCAGTAGGGAAAGTAGCAGCTGCCCTCTTCTCTGGAGCACCCCCACCCCCAGCCCTTCTCTGGGCTTGGTATGTATCCCCTCTCATGGTCCCCAGAATTAAACTATCTGCAGCTGGCAAAGGCCACGCCCCTCTCAGAGCCACAGGAGGCAACTAGTCTGCTGCTGTGGACAATCTGAATCAGCCCCATACCCCACACCTGAGATCAAAACAAAAGCATGTTTACATGACTACACTTGGAGGTACGGCCCTGCCACTCTTGCTCACCACACCGGCTTTGCACACCACCCCTGAGTCTTTGCTGTCAACTGCCGGCCACTCTCAGCTCACCCTCTGATAACTCCCTCCTCTGTGAACTACAACAGGATCTAGCAGCTGCAGCTGAGATGTGGGGATATTTAGTCAAACCCAGTAAGCCACCTGAGCCATTTAAATCAAGGCTAAGAATTTTGTCCAGTCAGCAACAGATGCAAAACATGAGGAAGGTTCTGCATCCTTTGCGGTTTTGAAGAGGGAAGGGCACACATGGAAGAGACCTAAGAGCAGCCTCCAGAGCCAAAAATGCCTAATGAAGCCAGGCATGGTGGTGCAAATCTTTAATCCCAGCATTTGGGAGGCAGAGGTAGGCGATCCCTGTGAGTTCGAGGCCAGCCTGGTCTACAAAGTGAGTCCAGGACAGCCAAGGCTACACAGAGAAACCCTGTCTCAAACAAAACAAAAAATGCCTGATGATCATCAGATAGTGAGGAAATGAGGCCCTCTGCCCTTCAATCATAAGGAAGCTTGAAGGTGAATTTTCTAGAAGCTCCAGGAAGAGCCTGGACCAGAGGTCGTCTTGATTTCAGGCTTATGACGCTGTGGGATGGGAGGCCAGCTCACTGTTCTCGGACTTCTGACCTGTTGAACTCAAGGTAGTAAGCAAGTGTTTTAAGTCACCTAGTTGTGGTGACTTACTGTGAAGCCATAGAAACCAAATAGCCCAGTGTGCCTTTGGCCTGTCATTCTCAAGCTCATCCTTTGTTGATGTCCTAAGAGTCGTTCTGGAGCCAGGTGGTGGTGGCTCAGCCTTTAATCCCAGCACCGGGAGGCAGAGGCAGGCGGATCTCTGAGTTCAAGGCCAGCCTGGTCTACTAAGTGAGTCCAGGACAGCCAGGGCTGTTACACAAAGAATAAATACAAAATAAATACAATCTTACGGAAGTTCTGATTCCTAGATGAAAAAAATAAAAATAAAAACAAAACAAAACAAAAAAGAGTCATTGTGAGGAAAAACCAAACAGGGATGCAACGCCCATTCCTCAACTCTCCCTCATTCTGTCTCCACTTCTCTAGAAAGTTCCTCACGGCCTCTCTCTACACTAGGTCTGCTGTGGCGTGTCCTGAGCTGTACTAGTCATAAGTGCACGGCAGACCCTCCATCTTTGGAAGGGCATCAGTCTCGTATTTCCAGAGCGTCTGAGGCCCTGCCAGAATGGACTGTGGGAATATCTGTTGGAGAAGTCTGAGCTAGTTGGTGAGGAGGCAGGAATGCTCCTGCCTGAGACTCTGAAAAGCACATGTTTCCTGACTTCTTGTCTTCCTGTCCTTACCTTGTATGGGGATTTTAAAAACTCTTTTATATGTGTACATGATGTGAGTGCTGATGTGTGTGCCATAGTGAGTGTGTGGAAGATGTATGTGCCACAGTGTGTGGAAAATGTATGTGCTAGTGAGTGTGAGGAAAATGTGTGTGCCACAGTGATTGTGGGGAAGACGTGTGTGCCCACAGTGAGTGTGTGGAAGACTTGTGTGCCAAGGTGAGTGTGTGGAAGACTTGTGTGCCACAGTGAGTGTGTGGAAGATGTGTGTGCCAAGGTGAGTGTGTGGAAGACATGTGTGCCACAGTGAGTGTGTGGAAGATGTGTGTGCCACAGTGAGTGTGTGGAAGATGTGTGTGCCACAGTGAGTGTGTGGAAGATGTGTGTGCCAAGGTGAGTGTGTGGAAGACTTGTGTGCCAAGGTGAGTGTGTGGAAGACATGTGTGCCACAGTGAGTGTGTGGAAGATGTGTGTGCCACGGTGAGTGTGTGGAAGATGTGTGGGCCACGGTGAGTGTGTGGCAGTCAAGCAGGCTGAGTGTCCTTACCGTCTGGCTTGTTGGAGACAGGCTGTCTTTGTTGTCACTGCTGCCTCTGCCCTGGTCCTGGAGCTTCGGGGGATTCTTCTGTTTTGACCTCCTATCTCCCCATGGAGAGCTGGGATTACAGGTGTACATGCTGCCTCACCAGACCCCTGTGTAGGTTCTGGGGACTCAGGTCCTCAGCTTTGCCTGGTAAATGCTTTACTTCCTGAGCCGTCCCGAGCCCCTACCTTGAGTGTAGAAACTGACATTTGTAACCGTGAAACGCAAAAGGCCAGAGACCTCTTCAGTCTGATCAGTGGGATGGGTGCAGGATGTATTTTGGCTGGGCATGAGCTTGATAGCTCCATCACTTTAATGTGTTCTAGTGACTCAGGCAGCTCTGCGCTGGAAGAGTCTGGGACAGGCTGAAAAACTAGTGAGATTTTGCTAGCTGCTCCCAGAGAAGGGTTAGGCAGGAGTCACGTGTCTATAAAGACCTGGCAAATCCGCTTATGAAGGTACATTGTTCTGCTGGAGGGGGCTTTGTTTCCATGATCTGTTACAGGAAGAAGATAAAAAACGAGTACAGGGGACACCAGGAAAAAGTCAGGGTTATGCCCATAGCGCTCAAGAAGAGGAAGGTGCAGGCTTGTGTGTGCATAGAAGTGACCAAATCTCCAGAGCAAAAGGTAAATGCAGAATGGACCCTGGGCGCCCCTTCGTGGTTACTTTGATAACTACACCTAACACAACCCAAGACACAGCCAGTGCCCAGCCAGTGCGCACTGATTTCCCAATGTGAGGACCATTCACTTATTCAGGAAGAACACTTGTGTGGTTAAAGAAAAAAAAAATTTTTGTATGAATGCATCTGTGTTTGGTGTTGTGTGTCTGTGTGCCTTTGTGTTTGCTGTATGCAGCCGTTCTCAAATACAAATATGCACAAACTATTAATGTATGTACCTTGAGAGTATGTGAATTGGGTGTGCAAATATGCCCTAGGTGCTAGTATGCAAGCATGGATTTGTGTGCGCTAGTGCCAAACCCTGAGTGTGTATGTTGTATCTGTTGGTATGATCTTTCGTGTGCTTATGTCTCAGTGCATGTGTTAATGTAACTTCTTGGGGCTTGGCTTTCTTTTCTGTTACACATTGAAATAGTTAAGCTCCATAATCTTATTGTTTGTTTAAAGTTTGCTCTTGGATGCAGGCCTGCTCTGGAATAACTAGCAGATGCAAAAAGCATCCATTATGTATTTTTGCAATTAGCCAAAAACCCAGAAACTTTTCTTAAATAACAGACACAATTCTGTGGGTTGCTTATTGCTGGGACCCACCTCCTAGCCAGCTTGCCTTGGGCCCAGCCCCAACATAGGCCAAGCCAGAGAGGGTTTTCAAAATGTCCCAAGTGAGATGGAAAAACCCATTAAGGCTTAGAGAATAGAACTCAAGGGAGTTTACAGGGAGAAAGGAGAGAGAGGAGGAGGAGGTGGATGGGGGCGGGCTGAGCAGGGAGAAGACTGGGAGGAGGAGACGCAGATAAACAGGAGGGTAGCCTCCAAACTCCAAAGTGCTTTGTGGGACTGGCTCACATAGCCTAAGAGTCACACAGCTTTCGGCTCTGTGCTCAGTCACATAACCACAGGCCACTGTCGGCACTCGGTAACCTCTCACGAAAGGCTTTCTAGGGCACTTACCTTTTCACACAGGGGCCTTCACTCCTGCTATCAGGAGGCTCACCCACATCCTTTGTTAGTGTCTTTTTTTTTTTTTTTTTTTTTTTTTTTTTTTTTTTTAGTGCTATTTCTCTATGGAAGCACACAGTTCCTCTTCTCCATTACAAAGCTACCTCCTAACCACTAGGAGCAGCCCTCTCAGCAGCCTTTGCTTAGCAGTTGCCCCTGGAAAGCAGAAAGAGAAGCCAAAGGACCATCTCAGCATTTGGGTTCTTATAAGAAGGCACAAATCCCCAGGATGCCCTGACCCTTCCCTCCATCTCTATGGCTAAAGAACTCCTGTGTCCTGGGTCTCAAAATGGCCTGAGAATATATTTGGGGTTCCAGGTGAACCTCAGACTCAACCACAACTCAAACATGATGGCTACTGAACCACAGAATCTCAGGGCCAGAAGACTGTTTGCATGCATCTAGGGTAGGGGACTTATGTTCTTAAGAAGCCCAACTCGCTGTTGGAAACTCTTACCTTAGGTCTTCCACACACTGCTTCCCCACCCTAACTCTGCCCTCAAGCACTGCTCAACACACCTACTCCACCTCCTTTCAGAGTCTGGGGTCCTTTGTGCTCTCCCAGCCTTTCAAGGTCATATAAGCTGTAAGATAAAAGGAGCAATGTGACATCCCTTTGACAATTCCTCTAATGAGAAGACATGGGGACCCTCTTAGAGTGCCATTCCCTTAGTCCTGGAGCTTCTGGAATGGCAGACAAGACAACTACTTCCTTAGTGAGCTTTCATTTTGTGCCTACCAACTATCAGTCCTCTCACAGTAAGCACCTATTCTGCACTAGGCACTGTGGATAGACTCGGTGTCTTGCCCACAAAGCTGCACGGCTGTGAGTATCCTGGGTACTTTTAGTATAGAGGTTCTTAGAGTACCAGCATCACCTAAAAGTTTGTAAGGAATACTAATTCTAATAGGGTGCAAAGACTAGTGGATCCCTGGGCGCAGTGGTAGCCAGTCTAGCCTACTTGGTGAGTTCAAAGCCAATGGGAGAGCTCTCTCAAAAAGCAAGGTAAGGCAGCACCTGAAGAGATGATGCCTGTCCTTTGTCCTTTGCACACATGCACCTGCATACACACTCATATACACAGAGGGAGGGAGCGGGAGAGGGGGAGAGAGAAAGAGAGAGAGAGAGAGAGAGAGAGAGAGAGAGAGAGAGAGAGAGAAAGTATTTTTAACCATACACTAGATTGACTGGCTCAGAAACCCACAGGCAGGGTGGGCTGCATTCTGGGTTTGACCAGAGCTCACAAAGATTCTGTTTGGTTTCTCCTCAGATCCTATAAATCTTTCGCCTTTTACAAAGATTCTGTTTGAGAACTACTGGTTGGATTCATGCAAGGAACCTTTAAAATTAAATTAGATTTCCTGGAGGTGGAGCCGGAGGCATTGGCTGTGTTTTAAGCATGGTTTAAAATACATAAATCCGATAAACGCTCATGAAGTCCTGCTGCACAGTAAAACGACAGTCCTGGAGCATCATGGGATGACTGCTTCGCCTTTCCAAATCCTCAACTGGATGGTGGTAGAAACAGCATGCTGGTGCCAGAGGACAACTCAGGCGAGCAGGGCCCTCAGCCTTGCTCTGGTTCTGACTGTCTGGAGGGCCTTGAGGACACTTCTCTCTTCTGTTACACAAACCCTTAGTAAGATCTGTGTTGGGGGATGGTCTGATGTATTTTGATGCTAATTACTGCTTGCTATCTCTGTGACCCACCTTTTGCTTAATAAAAAGCCATCCTACCTGGGCAGGACAAAGGAGATAGGTAGGGCTAAGAAAGAGGGGGAATTCTGGGAAGAAGAAAGACCTGAAGGGAAGAGAGGAAGGCTGCCATGAGTTAGATGGAGGAGAAGCACATGGCCAGCTTGGATGGAGAATCCGGCCCAGATGAAGAACATTAGCAAGTATTTGGGATTATGGATGAGAGGTAGTTTGAGAGAAGTTATTGGAAGCAGATGGCATGGGATTGAGACAAGGATCCCATGCCTGCCCCACTATGGGAGGTAGTTTAGAGGATTGATATCTGCCCTGCCCCAGGTTAACTAAGGCTATTTTAAAATATAACAAATGTCTGTGTCTTACTTGACTGCTAGCCAGGCCTACGGGTAATATAGATAATTAAAAAAACAAAAAACAATAGATCTGCACTTATCCCCCATCCTGTAAGAGAATATGGAAGAAATATAACTCGGTCTTTTAAAGCATCTTTCCATACTCAACAACTGATCAAGATTTGGGGTTTCAGGGCTGGCTAAATGGCTCCACTGATAAAGTCACTAGCTGCCAACCTAACGATTTGAATTCTATCCCTGGGAACCACACAACAGAAGTAGGGTAACAGCTCCCGCAGGTTGTTCTCTGACCACCATTGTGCAGAATAGTGCTCACCCCAGCCAATAACGTAATTTAAAAGTTTAGATAAAGAAAAGAACCACAATGCTTGGGTGTTGGAGAGATGGCTCTGTGGTTAAGAGCATGCCTTGCTCTTCCAGTTGACATGAGTTCAGTTCCCAGCACTCACTTTGGGTTAGCTCACAACGCTGCAACTCCAGCTCCTGGGGCTCTCACACTCTCTCTGGCCATCTTGGACACCTGCACACATGTAGCATACACGCACACACACACACACACACATAACCTTTTAAATTAAAAGAGGCATGGTGATGCATGCCTCTGTAATCCCAATAATCAGGACACACAGAAGCAGGGGGGTCATTGTAAGTCTGAAGCTAGCCTGGTCTACACATGGGCCCCGGACAAGCCAGGACTCCATGGCAAAATACGGTCGCAATACAAAACAAATGAAAGGACTAGAGAGAGAGCTCAGCACCTAAAAGTGCTTGCCACCAAGCCTGATGGCCCGAGTTTATTCAGCAGGACCCACCTAGTGAACTGACTCCCACAAGTTGCCCTCTGACCTCCACATATATACCATGGCGTGAGCATGCCCCACCCATAAATTTAGTGCAATAAAAACAACAAAAATACCACAATGCCCAACTAAAAGAGAGCGCAAACTGCATGTATGCCAGTTGATGCTCGCCTAGTTCCAATAAATATAGTCATTTTTAAAGCCCTGAGGATACACTGTAATTTTATAAGGTTTCAAGCAGATATTTTTACTAAGTGGTTTTGAATCTAAAATGTAAACCAGAACTTTGCCTTTGTATGACAGAGATTTATTTTTTCCATGTCCTAACAAAACAATAGTGAAATGGAGGTGCAATGGGTCAAAACAAAGCTAGGGCCAAGGAGAAGGTCACGAAAACCTGATGACCAGCGTTCAATCACCAGAACCCATATAAAAGTAGAAAGAGAGAACTGACTCTACAAAGCCGTTCCGGCTTCCACATGCACACTGTGACGAACTCACACACATACACACACACTACGCTTAAAAAATAAAATAAAAAGAACTAGCATGGATGTCTGCCAGAATGGAGTTTTCAGGTCATACTCCTTTTTCTTTTTAACCTCAGAGTCACATTTCAAATCTGTGTGGCGTGTATGTTAAAAGCAGAGTGAGCTGGTGCTGTCCAAAGCCCGTCCCTTCCTACCTGTACTGTTGCCTGTTCAACCGCTCCCAATCTTCAGGGCCAAAGACAATAAAGGCCCAAGGGGATCACACGCCTCCCCTTCTGGGCTCCAAAGTTCAGAGACATACCTTGGAGCTACAGCTCCTGCCAATGTTTTCTCCTTTCTGTGTCTTCTATCCAACAAGTTTTTACTGAGGGCCGACTATGTATTTCTTTGCAACAAATACTTATTGAGAGCCCATATGCTCTTGGGCTCTGAAAAACAAGGACTTATAAACTTATGTGTGTTTAGACAGTTATTTTGGGTTTTTTGTTTTGTTTTGTTTTGTTTTTAAAGATTTATTTATTATGTACGTAGTGTTCTGCCTGCATGTACACTTGCATGACAGAAGAGGGCACCAGATCTCATTATAGATGGCTGTGAGCCATCATGTGGTTGCTGGGAGTTGAACTCAGGACCTTTGGAGGAGCAGCCAGTGTTCTTAACCTCGGAGCCATTGCTCCAGTCCTGATTATTTTGGTTTTTGAGACAAGGTCTCATCATGTAGCCTTAACTGGCATGGAATTCACTATGTAGACCAGGCTGGTCTAGAGCTCACTGTATAGACAAGGCTGGCCTAGAACTCACAGAGATCCACCCACCTCTGCCTCCCTGGGGCTGGGACTAAGGCATGCACCACCATGTTTGGCCATAGAAACTGATGTTTTTGGTTGTATAAACATATGAAATTTTCAAAGAATAAAAATACCAAATTAAAAAAACAAAACGAAAGACTGGTGGCTTTATTCTCCTGGCTCTGAAATCTAGCCTGAAGTCAATAATAAGAAAAAAAAGGGGGTGGGGGGGGAAGGTTGCATCTTATTGTGCAACATAAAAAAGAAAACAATAAACTGGACCTCATCTCACAACACAAGAAATATGAGGTCTTCTTGGGCCACCAAGATAGCTCAGCAGGCAAAGGCAATTGTTTCCAAGAATGATCTGAGTTTAATTCCTGGAACGCACAGGTTAGAAGGATACACTGGACTTCCACAAGTTGTCCTCTGACCTGTACATATGCTGTGGCATTGTGTGTGTGTGTGCATGTACCACACAACTAAATAAAAATGTAATAACTTTTGTTGATTCTTTGTGAGTTTCACACCATGTACCCTAATCCCACTCATCTCCCTGTCCCCTAATACTTGCCTTGCACTTTTGCAACCTCCCCCCAAAATAAACACACACACCCCCCAAAGCATAGAAAACATCTTGTCATGGGAGCTTAGTGTGTCAGTGTGTCCCACAATACACCCCTTTGCCCATACATCTTCACTTGCCAATGCTCATTGCACTGGTCTGGTTCGAGGTCTCTGGCTTCTGTGCCACCATCAATACTGGATCCTCACTAGGTCTCCACCTGGTTATCCTGGTGTTGCCATGTATCATGGAGATCGTGCAGCTTTGGATTAGCAGGACCAGCCCTTTCATGTGCCTCAACAGTCCATAGGTCATATAGATTTTGGGGTGGGCCAACTTAAAGCCCTGGATCTGGGCCTGGGTGGTAACTGGTCAGCTCTTATACACACAACCAGGGTGAGTTCTCCAGCACTGTTCTGGCTAGACCATCCAATGCTGCCATCAGCAGGAAGCAGGCTCAGCTTTCCTCATCTCATGCCCTTGGGCCAGCTCACCCACTCCCTGGCCTCCATAGCCAGCTCCACAGTGCTTCCCAGCTGAAACACAAGGCCAGCTCTCCTACCCTCATTCCCTCAGGCTGGCTCACCCTGACCCCTGCCACCAGGGCCAGGTCCACTGTGCTGTTCAGGTGAGACCCAGGGCCCTGCTCTCCTGAGTGCTGAGAGGTGGGGCCAGCTCTCCGAGTGCCCCAACCAGTGAAGGGCAGGGCCAGCTCTGCATAGTCCCTAGATATCCACTTGGTCCTAGGCAGTAGCCCAAACCAGGGACTGTCCCCATGGTCTCTGGTGGTAATATGAGGCACAGATCAATACCTCTCCCTGTCACTGCATAGCCACAGACCCAGACATGGCCCTCAGTGGCAACACAGGCCAGGACTTCACCACGCCCTCAGGCAGTGAGTGGGACTGGCAACTCACAACAGGGTATTCTCCCCCTCCTCCCACGTGTCTCCAGCTGCATTGCCCTTCACACTGCTCAAACTGTTCTGCTTCTCTTTCTCGTCCATCTGCCCAGCACACACTTGCACATGATAGTGGCTCCCACCACAGGTGGGCCATGCAGCTGGCGGGTAACCTCCTCTGCCTGCTTCTCTGTAGAGTGGTGGCAAGTGGATCTGCAATGTAATAATAAAAGAAGAAGAGAGGAGGAGAGAGAGGGGAGGGAAGGACGGGAAGGAAGGAAGGAATAAAGAAAATAAGGAGCCAGTCATAGTGGCACAGGCTTATAATCCCAGCAGTACTCAGGAGGTAGAGGCAGGAGGATCAGAATGTGAAAGGCATCCTCAGTGCTACATAGGCATTTGAGGCTGGCTTAGGCTATATCAGATCCTGCCAATCAATCAATGGAAAAAGAAGGAAGAATCATAGGGGTATGTGTTGCCTGGTTGTAGATGGACCGCAGGTAGAGATGGAAAGCAGCCTGGATGAGGCTCAAGGTGAAGGCACCAGGTGGACTCCAGTTCCAAACCAACTACTGCTTACTTATAAAGCACGTTAGGCAATTAGCTTGTGCTCGTTGGGCCTCGCTCTAATCATCCATGCAAAAGGGAAACACTTCCAAAGTGCCTCAGAATTGCTAGGAAAACAAAATGAGACCACAGAAATAAAAGCCTGCCAGCATTAAAAGCATATACTGGCTGCGTGTGGTGGCTTACACTTGTAAACCCAGCACACAGGAGGTTGAGGCAGGAAGGGGAACTACAGCATGTGGGGTCAGCCTGGGATACAGTGAGTTCCAGGCCAGGCGAGGCTACAGAGTAAGAGTTATTATTTTATTTTATTTTATTGGTTTTTTGAGATGGGGTTTCTCTGTGTAACACACCCCTGGCTGTTCTGGACTGGCTTGCCTGCCTCTGCCTGCAGAGTGCTGGGATTAAAGACATGTGCCACCGTGCCCAGCTAAGAGACTTTATTTTTTTTTAAAACAAACAAAAGACTAGAGAGATTGGCTCAAAGATAAACAATGAGGATGGATTCAGAGCCTTAGAACTTGTATAAAAACCAGGCATGGTACAAGAATAAATTAATAAAAAAATTATTTTGGAAAAAAAAAAAGGAAAACAAAAAACAGGCATGGTGACTGCCTATACTCAGGAGACAGAGACAGATGAGATCCCTGGGGCAAGCTCTGGGTTCAGCAAGAGACCTCACCTCAGTAAGTAGATTGAGAAAAACACATCAGCTTTCCACCTCCATATGTACAAGCATCCTCATACATATGAACCCATCACACATGGACATGAGTAAGCTATACACATGCATATGGGAAAAAATCATTTCACTCAAAGTGTGGTTAAGAAACCACTACCTGAGCTTCTCTGGTAAGCTTGTAGTGCCTGAGTAGAGCTCATGGTTGTATCTTTGACCCAATGGCCTTTTTGTTTTTTTTAAATGAATGGTAGGCCAATTTTTGTAACATGAAAATTTTGGTGCTATTACTATCCTTTGGAATCAAGCCACAGGATCGGCACCCCTGAAAATTGGCTTGTGGGTGACCAGTTAACTAAACCTAAAAGGGCACACCTTCCACAAATGTTATTAGACTGTGGTAATGAATCCTATGCATATGTCGCTATTACTTTATCAATTAGTTCATGTACATTTGGTCACGTAAGACAGTGACTTACCTCTAGTTAACTACTTGAAATCAAACTAAAAACTACACATGAAAAAATGACTCAAAACACTAAAGAGAAATGAAGATAGATGGTGTTAAGAGGAAGTACATTCCTGAACTGATTTCTGTCAACAAAACACCCCAGGGAGGAGCGGGAATGTGGTCTGTGGTCACGAACACTCGGGATACAAGAAGTGGTGTTTGATGAGTTCTGACGAGGAGAACAAGCCAGCCCCAGCAAGGGCCCTAATGTAAGTTCAGTGGAGTAAAATCTTTCTTCTTGTCCCATCCATTCCATGGCCCAGATTCTGTATTTTTCCATTAGCACACCACAGCAACAGCCTCAACTCAAGCCCAAGGCCAGTATTTACCTTCTTTTCTGAAAGAGCATTTATCCAACCTAAGTAAAGGCTCTAAGCAGAGGAAGGGAAATACTTTGCTCAGCCATGCTAGATATGGTACCCACGCATCCTGACACTACCTGAGATCTGGAGTTTTGAAGTAGCTGGTTTTTTTTTTTTTTTTTTTTTTTCCTTTAGTCTGTGGCTGTATTGCTCAAGTTGTCCTCTGGGGCTCATGTGAGCTTTTCCTCTTGCCTCAGTATCCCAAGTAGCCAGGATGATAGGCAACTGCCCTAGCCAGGCATCCAGCAGAAGCTGCTGTTTCAATTGGTCAATGTATTATCTTAGTTCTTGTGTGCTGGAAATTGAACCCATGGCCTTGATTACACTAAACGAATGCTTCACCACAGAACTTTGTCACTCTGAAGTGGAAATACTTTCCCCCTATCTAAAGGCTAGCTTTCTCCCTTCTAAGTCACGCAAACAATGTGTTCAGTTAGACCACTGTCCCAAGTGAGGAGAGGGCAATGACAGTATCTACTACGTTCTTGGTAAGAACAGCCTGACACCATGGGGCCAACGTTGATGCTGTCCTATCACCATCGGATACACAACTTGCCAAGTTCTGGCAGCTTGTAAAAACGCTTCTTTATAAAGCTTATACACAACTCAGGGTGAACTAGCACATGGACCTTTGTGCTTTCTCTGTGTCTTTTAAGTACCAATTGCTGAACCTAGCCAACAGCCTTGCCCTCTGGCCCTGAAATTCTTCAGAGCTGGGCAGTTGGCAGGTTCAACTGCATCCTTACAGGGATGCAAGGGTTTAGAACTCCCAACACAATTTAACGAACTGGAAGTTCATCTTAAAGAGTCAGGTGATGGTGCATTCCTCTTGTCTCAGCACTTACTTGGGAGGCAGAGGCAGAGGCAGAGGCAGAGGCAGGCAGGACTCTAAAAAATGGAGGCCAGAAGAGTTTTCCCAAAGCTGACAAACATGGTTTTTAAAAATATAATTCTTAGCTGGGCAGTGCCTTGAATCCTAGCACTCGGGAGGCAGAGGTAGGCAGATCTGAGTTCAAGGGGCCAGCCTGGTCTACAGAACGCCTCTATTGACACGTGGAGGCCAAACCAGGCACTAGATTCCTCAGAGCGGGAATCCAAACTCATGATTACTCAACAAGTGCTCTTAATTGGTACTGCTCATGAGTCCACTAAAGGCTAGAATGTGGCAATGTATTTGGTAACCTACCTAGAAAGGCGTCATGGAGTTCAGACTTAAGTGGCTCTAATGGGCCTGTCAGGCAGGAATCTGTAAAAGCCTGAGCCTGGTTAACCCTAGTCTAAAATTCAACTTGAGTTTTCCTGTCTCCCTACAACAGAAAAAGTGGTGAAATGCAGGATTTGGAGAATAGCCATCATTATGACATCATCATCATAACAACTGCATCTATGTCTAACACCGGCTTTGCAGATGAAGGAGTAAAAGGGACGTGTGCTTAGGACTGTTGTTTCTCTTTGAATAAACTTCCTTTTATTAAAAAGTACTAGAATTAGCCGGGCGGGGTGGCGCATGCCTTTAATCCCAGCACTCAGGAGGCAGAGGCAGGCGGATCGCTGTGAGTTCGAGGCCAGCCTGGTCTACAAAGTGAGTCCAGGATGGCCAAGGCTACACAGAGAGACCCTGTTTCGAAAAACCAAAAAAAAAAAAAAAAAAAAAAAAGTACTAGAATTAAGGATTAGCTGAAGATACAGAAGTGTTAAGAGATAACTGAACTTGGGGCTGAAGAGATGGCTCAGAGGTTAAGATGGCTGCTCTTTCAAAGGTCCTGAGTTCAGTTCCCAGTAACCATATGGTGGCTCACAGCCATCTATAATGAGATCTGGTGCCCTCTTCTGGCCTGTAGGTGTTACATGGAGGCAGAACACTATATAAAATAGATAGATAGATAGATAGATAGATAGATAGATAGATAGATAGATAGATAGACAGATAGATAACTGAACTAATAAGAGTAACTGAAGCAGCCTGGTGGCACACACCTATGATCCCTGCACAGACGAGGCTGAAGCAAGAGGAGGGTGAGTTTGAGATTAGCTTGAAGTACACAGTTAGAACTGCTCACAAAAAACAGAAGCAAAAAAACCCAAAATTAATTAGAAGGTATCTGAAGATCCGTAGCAGGGATTTCGACAAAAAAACAGAAGACAAAGAATGCGCTGTGGGTTGTGCCACTAACATCCACTTAAAGATGAAGAGCCAAACCTTCAAGGAAGGAATGCTAACTTTGTATGACGTCATCTTTCAATACCATTATCTCTGGTACCTATTCAATGACAGCATACACTGAGATGATCTGGCCACAGCCGGTCCACAGGAAGCCCACCTTTGGAGACATTCCCTTCCAAGAGACAAGCAAGGAACATCTCCACAGGTGGTCAAACAGGCTACATGTGCTCTGCCCAAATCAGCTCCTAAAGAAACAGGGTTGTACATGCTGTTTAAGTCCAGACGCCAGACACAAGGCAGAGCAGAAAACTCCTGTGTCTTGAACCCTGCTTTTGCTGAGGACTCGTGTGTTAAATATACAGTTTCATCTTCAGTACACTTAAAGAGAACAGAAATCAGAACCAGCAAAGACAGCAAAGGCATTGGCACATTTATTGGGATTATTTACTAAGTAATTTGTATACACCCAACATCAGCACACAGGAATGACATTAACTTTTAAGATATAGCAAAGCTCAAAGCCCTTCAAGAACTGCAAAGCGTCTCAGTACTGTATCTGTGAACAATGGAATGTCTAAACTAACAAGATCAAATGTATCCCAAGCCACTCCAAAACTCAATATTGCTAACATATTTTTCTACTTAAAAAGCAAACAAGAAAGTGCTCATAATTTAGAAATTACCATTTTTTGTTTGTTTGCAAATGCCAGAGAGGTACTTTGATGAAGCAAAACACCGAGTCCCCTCAAAACCTGAAGGGTGTTCTTATAGTCATCAGTAACAATATTTACATTCTCAGCTGGCAGATTTCTTCACTTGCACGAACGAGAAGTCTCACAACAGTCTGTACTTGATTCATTTCAACAAAGCTTCTGCTCCACTGATTGAAATACTAGACAAAATTCCTAGAACCAAGATGGACTCAAGTAGTTTGGTGGCCCATACTCTATAGTGTGAAGGGTTACCTTCTTTTCTAATGACAAGTTGAAATTTGTCTCATTAGTAAGTGCATTTTTTTTTTGAAACTAAGAACACTTTGAAATGTATTTTTTTCTTTTTTTACACTAAGTGATTTTTTTGTTTTGTTTTTTTCAAGACAGGATCTCTCTGTGCTAGCCTTGGCTGTCCTGGAGCCGCTCTATAGACCAGGCTGGCCTTGAACTCACAGTGATCCACCTGCTTCTGTCCCCCGAGTGCTGGGATTAAAGGCGTGCACTACCATGCCTGGCTAGAAAGAGAATTTTTTAAGACACATAGAAATGTATTATAAGCCAGGTGGTGGTGGCACACACCTTTAATCTGAACACTGGGCAGAGGCAGGAGGATCTCTGCGAGTTTGAGGTCAGCCTGGTCCTCAGAGTGAGTCCAGGACAGCCAGGGCTACACAGATAAACCCTGTCTCGGAAAAGAAAGAAAGAAAGAAAGAAAGAAAGAAAGAAAGAAAGAAAGAAAGAAAGAAAGAAAGAAAGGAAGGAGAAATGTATTATTTAAAAAATCCACTAACTTGCTCTTACTATTCTTAATAAATTTAAATATAAAATCTAATTATACAAAGCCTGTGTTCTATTTAACCCTGTGTACCATACAGTGTAAGTCCTGAACATGAGGAACATTGAAAGAAATCTCTCTATTAAGAATTGTAGATATAGGCTCAAGAGATGGCTCCCTCACAGGGGAAGAGCATTTGCTGCTCTCACAGAGCACCTGGGTTGTTCCAAGCACCTACATGGCAGCTCAGGGTTTTCTGTAATGGCAAGGGATCCAACCCCTTCTTCTGACTTTTGTGGTACCAGAAATGCACATAGTACACAAACACATAGGCAGGCAAAACACTCACAAAGCATTTTATTGTTTTAAAAGAACCCTTGGGTACCACTCAGCTTTAGGGATAGAAGATAAAGAACAAAGAAAAAAAGAAAACTTTCTTTCTCTTGTTTTCTCGAGACAGGGTCTCTCTGTGTAGCCTTGGCTGTCCTGGACTCGCTTTGTAGACCAGGCTGGCCTCGAACTCACAGCGATCCACCTGCCTCTGCCTCCCTAGTGCTAGGATTAAAGGCGTGCACCACCACGCCCAGCTGAATTTTTAATTTTCTTAAGATTTATTTATTTATGCATATGAATGCTCTATCTGCAGGACACCTGTGAGACAGAAGAGGGTATGAGATCCCATTATAGATGGCTGTGAGCCCCCGTGTGGTTTCTGGGATTGAACTCAGGACCACAGGAAAAGCACCCAGTGCTCTTAACTGCTGAGCCATCTCTCTGGCCCCAAATTTTTAATTTTTTAAAGAAAAAAATCATTTTAACTCTCAAACTTTATTTTAAAAAAGCAGGCAGGAAGGGAGTCAAACATTTATAAGATATATTTATTATTCTTCTGACCAAAGTGCAATGATTTTTAAAATCCTTTTCAACAAGTAACCATGAAAAAAAGTATTTCAGAAAATAAAATACAAATGGGAATTTTAACCATTAGATTGCTTTTTCTAATTTATTCTAACTCTTCATTTAGTCTAAGAAATAAAACCCTTGAAGTGTAATTAACACAAGAACTGAGTCATGTTAGTATAAACTAGCGCACGTGTGTCAGGGGTCTACTACTAGTAACTACTGATGACTAGCCTTATGTCACAGAGCACAGGACACAAGTCACTACCTGTGACCCTTGCCCCACAGACTGTGCCACAAGAAAGCTGACAATCCTACCAGGCTCTGAAGGCCCTGTCCCCTGACCCAAAGCTTGGAAGCAAAGTCTATGCCCTGCCATACAACTTTGCACAAGCTGTAATAAATCAATGCCTAAGTTTTAATTTTGACAGGAAGTGGTCAGTCATTTAATAAATAGAACATTGCTAAAATTCTATGTTCCAAATTATGAGTTTGTTTACTAAACACTGTGTGCAAGTACTGACTACACATAAAGTTCCTTTAAATTTGGTCCACAAATTCACTTAACAGGTTGGAAATTTTAAATGTGTAGCAAGAGGGAGTAGAAATCCCAAATTCCAACACATTGCATTTACAAAAGGGATACACATGCATACTAAAAATTTTGCTCACAGAAGGCACAAACATAAAAGGGACAATCTTTTAATACAAACAAGAACAAGTTGATACCCTTCTTCATTTTGTGAGCACCATAATACCTAAGATAATTTAAACCTGAATTCACCATGTACTTGTGACCACAAATTAAAAAAAAAAACACATAATTTGTCTTACTATATATTTCTAGACATTAATTGAGATGTAATTTTGAAAGATTAAAATTGCCTTAAAAGGGGGCTGTGATAGCAGCTCTCAAAGCAATATTCAAGCATGATTCCAAAGACGTCTTCAGGGTTAGTTAGCCTTCTTTGTCAAAAATCTTCACAACTTCACCAAAAACCTGTTAAAAAAAAGACAATTTTAGCCAGGTGCCCTGGCACATGCCTGCGAGGCAAAGGCAGAGGCAGGCAGATCTCTGTGAGTTCGAGGACAGCCAAGGTTATACAGAGAAACCCTGACACAAAAAAAGGAAGAAGACGACAACAACTTTAAAAGCAGGCACTGTTAAAACACTGTGTAGCATGTATGCGGCCCTGGGTTCAATTCCCAACACCAAAATTAAAAATAAAACAAAATAGACATAGAAGATTGTATAGCTAGGGTCCTGTTTTTAAAAAATCAATTTTATATTAATTTTAAATATTATAACTTCTGAATTTATCTATTTCACTTTATCAATAAGATAAATGAAGCACAGAAGCTTCACTTGCCTTCAATTTCATTAGTTCTTTTTGGACTAAACGTACCTCCTGATGGACTATAACTCAGGTGGCTAATCTCACGTTAACTCTAAAAGTCCAAACGTACCTCCTGATGGACTATAACTCAAGTGGCTAATCTCACGTTAACTCTAAAAGTCCAAACGTACCTCCTGATGGACTATAACTCAGGTGGCTAATCTCAAGTTAACTCTAAAAGTCCAAACGTACCTCCTGATGGACTATAACTCAAGTGGCTAATCTCACGTTAACTCTAAAAGTCCAAACATACCTCCTGATGGACTATAACTCAGGTGGCTAATCTCACGTTAACTCTAAAAGTCCAAACGTACCTCCTGATGGACTATAACTCAAGTGGCTAATCTCACGTTAACTCTAAAAGTCCAAACGTACCTCCTGATGGACTATAACGCAGGTGGCTAATCTCACGTTAACTCTAAACGTCCAGGCTCCCTCAGTGAGTGGCCACTCCTCTGGGCCCTGCTTTGGCCAGTGATTACAAGAGAAGAAAGATTGAGAGAACTAGGGAAAAGGAAAGTGGAGGAACTCAGAAGCACTAGGACTAGCCGCAGACACATTTACAGACCCTGAGGTGGGCGGAGTCAGGAGCTCTGTGCTCCAATGAGAGCAGCCAGGGCCCTTGGCAATGACAGCCAGCTGAGCTACAGATTTTAACAATGAACAAGATCAAATCACTATACTGAGAATACCAATCGTTCACTGTTTGAGGAAAGAGGTTTGGAATTAGTAAACCACCCACTTCTTGTGAAAAATAGGTCTGCAGTTGTAAAATCCATTTTAGACTTACTAAAAAGGAAAAGAAAACAAAAAAGAAAGACAAATTTCAGCCGGTCTCAGATGTTTTAGAATCTTTTTCTCACGCCTACCCCAATGAACACGTTTTGTTGTTCAAAGACAAGCCAGGTGCACTTACTTCATCAACAGACTTAGAAGCATCTATTTTCTTGACTTTCCCCATTTCTTCATATAAGTCGATAATTGGTTTTGTTGATTGAAGATAAGTCTCAATTCTGCAACAGAAACAAGTATTTCATGGTTGTAGGTTAACTGTCCTCCCTCTTCCACATTATAGAAAGGCTGACATGAGAGTCTGACCCAAATGTTTTTTCTCTTTACATAAACCCTGTGCCTATCCATATATGTATGGCATTTTCTGGAAAAAAAAAAAAAAAAGAACATAACAGCAACAAAATAATGCGTCACTCCATTTCTACACTAGGGCTAAGGTAGCCAGAGTGAAAACTGTAAAATACCTCTTTTCCAAGCTCTCTCTGTTGTCATCACTCCTACCACTGCTTTTTCCCCTTTCAAGACATCGTTCAATACAAATCTGAAGAGAGACAGAAGTAAAAAGTTATGTTAAAAAAAAACTAAAAAGAAAATATTTAGAAGAAATTAAAACAAAACAAAACAAAAAAACCCAAAATATTCTGCATTAAAACTCAGAGTGTCTAACTCATTAATCAACATACAAAATCTTTTTAAATTTAAACATGTGGTTCAATTTATATAAACTAGGTTAAATAAGTACAGATCATAATAAGAATTCATTCATGACTCAGTTTTTCCTGCTGTATTTTTTTTCAAACTGCAATAAAAAGAAGATCTGTGTGGGTATGGCTTCATCTCAGACATATTATTAACTCATTAGGTATAAGTTATGTGCCTCAAATTTTGTGCCATTTTTGCTTACTTTACAATAATTCCATAAATATCCAAATATTTGAGTCAACATATTTGAATAAAGCATCTCTTGTTAATCGTGAATAAACATTCCTTACTTATAAAGCTGTGGTAACATTCTAAAGTTAACTTTGAAGAATAAGTGAAAACATATTTTTAAGAGTTGGGAGAAGAGAGTTACACTTTAAAACAACTCAAAGGCTGTGGCAAGCCTTTACCAGAGGCACATTTACAATTCAACCTAAGAATAGCCAACTTCCTTCAAGGCACTACTTCAGATTCAGACTTTCGGCATTAATTTAATGAAATTTATAGCATAGTGGTTGTCAAACAGTCAAGCTTTTTAATTAAATGGTTCTGAGAAATGTATTTACTTATTCAAAGGTATGTCTGGGTATGCTATTAGAAGTGTCAGGGGAAAGAATTTTTTCTTGATATTTTTCAAATCATTTTGTTTTTAGAAGTCAAATTCTTTAACATTTCTTTAAAATAGTAGGCTTCTCCACCTTTCCAGATCTGTATGTTCTTGTAAACGCACTGTTCTAAGTAATAAAAACCTAAGCAGTAGTGCAGCTTCATTACCTAACATTACTATGTATGTCGATGTTTATTAAAACAAAACAAAACAACAACAAAAAACAACTTGACTCTTAGTATATTAAAAATAATGCAAGCTTTAGGGCTGATGGCAATAGCCCTCAATATTCTATTAGCAAGGCAACGTGTTCTGCTGACCCAATCTAGTCATTCACTAGACACACACACACACACACACACACACACACACACACACACACACACACTGTTGCCAACAGAAAATGTAAATGAAAAAGAATTCAGTTCTTCTTTAACAGGTGACCATATCTATCTATAGTTTGAAGCCCAGGTGGACAGATGAAGATGCCCATTACCTCATTATTACAGTCAAAAAACAGAACAAAAGACACATCTGCTTTCCCATCCATGGTCTTGTTCCAACCTTGAAGGTTGTCTTGATTTCTTGGAAATCCATCAATCAAGAATTTATTCTTCTGAGCATTGGCTGCCATTGTTTGGTCCATTTCCTAAAGAAGAAAGACTAAGGCTCAATACTGTATCACAAAGGACAATTTCTTACGCAGAACAGTAGGCACACAGCCATCTGTATTACTCCCTCAGCCACCAGAGTGGAAGGTAGTACATAGGCAAGCAGACCAGACAGAAGTGAGCCAACTTCTTGACATGGTTGCTGCAGCTGGTGAGACTGCAGGCATGTGCTCACCTATTCTCATTCCCCCTCCTGTAGTTTCCAGTCTTATAAAACATAACCTATAGTGTGCATGCTGCATGTCTTCTGAAGGTTCACGTGTTTGTTAAAAGCTTGGTCTCTGGGTAGGGCCTACCTTTAAGAGTGGCTTCATCGATCACTGGGGATACACTTCTAAAGAAGACTATAGGATCCTGGTCCTTTTCTCTTTCTGCTTTCTGTCCAAGAGGTAAGTATCTGCCTTACCCTGAGTGTCACTGCCACCTAGCATTCCTCCCAGCGGGCCAAAACCATGTGTCTCCCTAAGTAAAATGTTGGTCCAGTAATCACTGATCAGCAAAGTGTGTGCTCCCTTCTCAGAGCTCTGCTTCACCATCTAGAGGCCCTGTGCTGCCCCCGTGTTTCTCATTCAAATCACTGTGCTATAGGAGGTAGTAGTTCTGGTTTCTGTTTTTCAGTGAGGGATTCACACTATGTAACCTGAGTTGGTTTCCAACTTGAAACTGTCCTGTGTGAGTGTCTCAAGAGCCAGGGCTATGTGTGCACCACCACTCACTGCTTGAAGCATGGCCCTTCTATAGGTGTTCAAAATCAATAGAATTCAAATCTAACAGCGAGAAGCTGGGAGAGCGCTCTACTACTGAGCAATAAACCCAATCTTTTTATTTTTTGAGACAGAGTCCCATTAAGCCCCCCAGGTTGGCCTTGAACTCATCTGTAGCTCAGGTAAGCCTTCACTAAGATTCCTCTGTCCTCAGGTTCCCAAGAGCAGGCCTGTCTTACCAGGCCTAGTTAGCTGTTAGGATTATTATGATTCAATACTTTAAAAAGTAAAAAAACTGGCCAGGTGTGTGGTGGTACAGGCCTGCTTTTTTTAATGTAATTAATTTATTCAGACTACAATTCAATTGTTATCCCATCTCTTGTAGCCTCCCGTTCCTCCCTCCCTCCCTCCCTCCCTCCCTCCCGCTTTCACCCTATTCACCTCCCCTAGGTCTAAGACGGAGGAGACCTCCTCCCCCACTATACGGACATAGGCTATCAAGTCTCATCTTGGTAGCCTGCTTATTCTTTCTTTGAGTGCCATCAGGCCTCCCCACCAAGGGGAGGTTGTCAAATATGGGGCACCAGAGTTCATGTCAGAGTCAGTCCCCGCTCTCCACATAACTGTAGAGAATGTCCTGTCCATTGGATAGATCAGAGTTGGGTTCGATGTTTACTATTGTATTGTCCTTGGTTAGTGCAGTGGTTTGAGCAGACCCCCCCTGGGCCTGATTCACCCATCACAATGTTCTTCTTGTAGGTTTCTAGGACCCTCTGGGTCCTTCTATTTCCCTATTCTCCTTTTCTCTTATATTTCTCCTACCTAGAGTCCCAGTAGGATGTCCTCACATCGATCCCAATCTCCTGGTAAGTGAGGACTTTCATGGGACATGCCTTTTGGGCTAGTGCCCACTTATAAGTGAGTATATACCATGTGAGTCTTTATGCTTCTGAGTTAACTAACTCAGTATGATCATTTCTAGTTCTATCCATTTGTCCACAAATTTCAGGATTTCCTTGTTTTTAATAGCTGAGTAGTATTCCATAGTGTAAATGTAGGTGGTGCAGGCCTTTATTCTCAGTACTCAGGAGGCAGAGGCAGACAGGTCTCTGATTTTGAGACTAGCCTGATCTATATAGAGAGTTCCAGGACAGCCAGAGCTACATAAACCCTGTCTCAAAAACAAAATAAGTAATAAATAAAATAAAATAATAAAAAACTCAAACTAATTATACCTAAATGGCATTGGCTGCCCCCAAACAGACAGCACAAGGTCTAACACATTCAGAAAGACTGAAAAAACACATTTCATCATCTTTTCCCAAAGCTTGAACTTAAGCAGAATATGGGAGTACTATGAACAGGAAATGCAATCTCTAATCTGTCCAAAGCCTCACACATCCAGATGCACGCCTCTAACAAACGTTAGAACCTTTAGTCTAAAGCAAACAGACACGCATTGCTCTCCAGGAGCCAAGTTTCCTCGTTCCACAAGAAGAGCATTACCAGGATCTATCTTCTGTAAATTCGCTTTATCTCAGAATCTAGTTGCTTTAATTTCACAAAACTTTTATGAAACAGTGTTAAGCTCCTGCCACAGCATTCCTACCCCAATTACGGTAGGAGGTCTCTAGAGAATCCACATCAAACATGTCCACTCAGAATCCATTGTTTTGAGATCTACTATCCGAGTAAGGTCGCTGCCCTTGCCCCTGGAGGGTTCACAGTATAGTGCGTAATAACGACATATAACATGCTAAGTCCTAGGACAGCAAAGAATGTTCTTTTTTTTTTTTTTTTTTTAAAGACTTATATTTATTATGTATACAACATGTGTGCCTTCCCATCAGAAGAGGGCAGCAGATCTCATTACAGATAGTTATGAGCCGCCATGCGGGAACTGCTGGAAACTGAACTCAGGCCCTGAGGAAGAACAATGCTCTTAACCTCTGAGCCATCTCTCCAGGCCACAAAGGATGTTCTTCAGACAAGAAACATAAGCCAGGCATGGTGGTGCATGCCTTTAATCCTAGCACTAGGGAGGCAGAGGCAGGCAGATCGCTGTGAGTTCGAGGCCAGCCTGGTCTACAAAGTGAGTTCAGGACAGCCAAGACTACACAGAGAAACCCTGTCTGGAAAAACTAAAAACAACAACAAAAAGACAAGAAACCAAGAAACATAAAGTCCCTAAAGACTACGAAAAAGCTTGACTGAAGTGTTAGTAGTGGAGCAGTGTGCCGACATGGAGCACTTGACAGTAGGAAGCAGGGATATAAAGATCAGAAATAAGAAAGCATTAACAGCTCTGAAGCAAGCTGGTGCAAATGCACTTTAGGACATGTGTAGACAGTGGTGGGAGATAGGATGGAAAGAAAAAGTTAAAAGGTTCAAGTAATGGTAGCGATAGACAGGAGATGAACTGGAGCTCCTCTCACTAGAGTTGGGTAGTTAATCCAACCAATGGCCAAGACAGGAAAGAAACATCATACGTTAGATGACACATTTAGCCTCTGGTGTGACTGACAGGAACATGTCTGGAGGCTAGAACAAAACTCTGTCTGTGCAGAGCTTTGGCGTCCAGCAGCACTGCTACAATGAAAACACAGGCATGGTTTAAACAACCTGGCAAGGAATACATAAAGAGCTGAAGAGAACCAAACTCTAAGAAGCATAGTAATTTAGAAAACCTTCAATTGAAGAAAAAAAAATAAATCAAGAGACTGAAAAATAGCAGTTCCTGCAGTAAGAAGAGAATGAAGAGAAATGGTACAATTCATTTCAAAGAGACATGTATTAATTAAGACTTAAATGCTACAGAAAAAGTAAAGACTAACAGTGTTCCTGGGTTATACAGGGAAGATTACCGATAACATGCAGGAAGAACTCTGTCTGATATCACAGCTGAGGTTGACACTGAGGCTGGAAAATTCCAAGTTCAAGGCCTACCTGGGCTACAGAGTAAGTCACAGACACCTGGGCAATCTGTTAAGCGCCTGTCTCAAGGACAGCATGTATCAAAAAGGCTGAGGACGCAAAGCATGCTCAATCTCCAGTACCTCACAAAAAAAGATGTTGAGTACACTCTCATAATGCTTACCACATAGGGTGCAGAAGAAGGCATTAGAGCCAGAGGACGGGCGGGCGGCAGCTCTACTTATGCTGGAAAGGAGGCTGATTGTTCCAGGCTGAGGCAAGAAGCAGACTGTGGAAGAGCCTGCTACACCCCAATTGGCTCCAGTTCACTACTGAAACCTATTTATTGCTTCCTGTTTCCAACACTGCAATTCTGTTTGACTGCTGCTTTTATGTCAAAATGTCTCTGACTACTCTTAGGGACCTACAGCAAAGCACTACTTATGAAATTGGATTTTTAAGATCTCACAGGGAAGGAGAGAACAAAGATTTTCAAGAAAAGAACAAGGAAAAGGGAGAATAACCACAAATGGAAGAGAATAACTGAATGCTGGGAAGGATGGTCAAGGGCCTGTAATCCTAACAGGCAGAAGCAGGAAGATCCTTGACTATATAACTTCCAGGCCAGCTTGTGATATATGATGCTGCTTTGAAAACAGAACAAAGTACACCTATTATATACCTTAGGCTAAACTATAGCTGGTCTTAGACTAGCATGGAGACTCCTTGCTACTGTCAATTACTTCAGAGTGAAAGCAGTTTCCAACTCTGGCATTTTCAAAGATCATATTACCTTCCTAAATCAAGAAATCTAATATTCTGATTTTTGTTATTCAAATGGAGATAGAGTTAGTTTCTTATGTCCTTGGTGCTTGACAATGTTGGTATTGTGCACTTACCCTCTTTAATAAGCTGATGGTTATCTCAACTGGCACAATCTTTCCTTCTTTGATGTACTTTTCAATGAGTTCACCATACTGTGAATCTGGATTCTTCCTTTCATCACGAAGAAGCTCTCCTGCAGAAAGGTGTGTGTAGCCATATTTCTGAAACAAACAACATAGAGAAATATCAGAATTTATTCAATCCAGTGACAGAAATACAAATAATTTTGTGTTAATTACTTTTTTCCTTTTTGTAGACCAGGCTGGCCTTGAACTCAGAGATCCACCTGCCTCTGCCTCCTGAGTGCTGGGATTACAGGCGTGTGCCACCTTTGTGTTTATTTCTCTATTATAATTTTCTACAATGAAGTAGTTTTGCTTATTGGGCAAATAAATACTAAAGAAAAATTTAAGTTTGCTTATCAGTAACAGGCTTAGTCTTTCATAACCATGTTTGCACAATGGAATCATCTCAACATCTATCTAGCTAGTCGAAGCACTGACATCTCACTACATTCCTTCACAAACACAATTAAAGTTTAAATGTAAGAATGAAAACATCTACCAAAAATCTGAAACTCAAGACAAAAACGTCAACACATCTAAACTGACCTATATATCATATGGGTTTGTGCAAGTGTACACTTAGGACATTTGAACAAACTGCCTCCTGATGCCTGTCTCCATCATTAAATGACATGTGCTATTAGCACAAGGACAGAACAGAAATGTTGCTTAGTTAACACCATAAAGTCTATCTATAAAAACTAAAATGATTACATGCCATTAGGTGATATGATCTTCTGAGACTACGTTGTACATGTGGCCTTACAGTTAAGCTAAATCACAGAAGACACGAAGGTCTTGCACTTCTTGAGTGCAATAAGGAGCCAGCAGAGTCTGAAGACGCTGAACAATGAAGAGCTTCAATATGAATCTACATGCCTGCTTCTATTAAATCAGGAGAAGGACACAACCCATTCTCAACTATTAAGGGTACTCATATGCACACAGTTTTTTGAGATAGGGTTTCTGTGTTAGCCTTGGCTGTCCTGGACTCGTCTTGTAGACCAGGCTGGCCTTGAACTGCCTCTGTCTCCCAAGTGCTGGACTTAAAGGCAAGTGCCACCACGCCAGGCTCACCCCAAATTTTTAAGATGCCTTCAGTGAAGCCAGCCATGGTGGCCTTTAATCCCAGCACTCTGGAGGCAGAGGCAGGTGGATTGCTGTGAGTTTGAGGCCAGCCTGGTCTACAAAGCAACTCCACGACAGCCAAGGATACACAGAGAAATCCTGTCTCAAAAAAGATGCCTTCAGCAAGTTTTTATCTTGCATATATACTTTATAGCTTAAATGAAGGTTTAGGTATGAGGTAGCCCATGCCATTACCGGACTCTTTGTTTTTGTTGTTGTTGTTTCGAGACAGGGTTTTGCTGTGTAGCATTGGCTGTCCTAGATTTGCTTTGTTGACCAAGCCAGCCTTAAACTAACATTGGTCCACCTGCCTCTGCCTCCCAGAGTGCTGGGATTAAAGGTGTGTGTCACCGGGCCTGGCGCATTACCCCACTCTTCAAGTGTATCCCATTACTGTGGTGGTATGTATCAAGAGGTTGAGGCAGGAGAGCTCTGAGTTTAAGACCATTAAAAACAAAACAAAACAACAACAACTCCAAATGATGAGCTTTCCACTACATCTTTATCTCCATTCTATTGGCTATATTTGTTCCTGTTCACTAAATAGTAAGGTAGCAAAGCAATAATGCTGTTAGCAAAGGAAAATAAACTCTAAAGAGATTATCTGCTGACTGAACTTGGATATAAATTTGGATGAGAATAAATAAAAACCATAGTATCATGTTGCTGTCTCATTCCTCTAAGTATTTTTGGTAAGAGAAATGATCAGAAGTGTTAAAATTGTAATCAGTTTAAAGAACTCCCATTATTTACAGAAAAAATAAAATTGATCAACTACTTCCACACTGGTTGCTAAGTGTCTACTTGGTCAATGAATAAATGATCAGGCAAACATCTGAAAGTTGAGTACAAAAAGAACTTTATGAAAAATGAAGTGTGACCTATTTTCCTACTTACTATGCATAATTTTCAAAAAGCATTTGCAGCTACTGTCACAAAACTTTACAGCAGGTTCCTATCGCACTGTTTGTTTTGGCTCTTACTTGGAAGCCTCTGCTTGCAGGATGCTCTACTCTGGCCTAGTGCTTACAGCATATGGTAATATTGAGCAAGTGCAGAGATAAACAGTCCTAATGATGGCAGTGCTCAGTGAAAATACTACAATACAGAGTGCTCTGTAACGCTGCAGTGGGGACAACACATTAAAAACCCTGGCAAGTAATTTAGATTACGATACTCACTGTTTCCTGATGTTAGAGAACTTAAATTGGCAAGATTTATATTGTCCTAAAATGGGGTTATATCGTCTTTTTTGGAAAGAAGAAAACTAGTTATAAACTAAATCTATAGACATATATAATATGCACATAAATGGCACTTGTAATAGCGATTTTTTACTTTTAAATTCTGTGTGTGTGTGTGTGTGTGTGTGTGTGTGTGTGTGTGTATTATGCCTGCAAACAAAATGTTGGATCCTCTATAGCTGAAGAGGTGGCTGTGAGCCAAACACCTTGAGTGCTGGGAAGCAAACTAAGGTCCTCTAGAAAAGTGTAAGCACGCTAGCCAGCAAGGTAAGACAACTTTATAGCTGTCTGAACAAAGTAAGAACTATACCCAAGATAGCATAGCAACCCTGTGGGTCTGTATTTCACTTTCTCATGGACATTCTATGTCTGCAGTCTATTTAGCACATTCTGTATTCTACTAACACTCTTCATGAGGATTTTGCTGAAGCCATCCTCTACCAGAATTCCACCAGCGGCAAGTACCCATCATTTACATACTAGCTACCGTGTAGCTGCTTTCCAAGCATGCTGCTGTCATCAACTGGTCGGTGATGCCAGCTTTCAGGAAAGCAAGGATGGATATTTCTAGCCCTGGCCATTTTTTTCCCCTCACATTCTGTGATTTTCTAGCAATTAAAACCTAGAGGTTCTCACAGGCAACATTCATAAGCACAGCAACTTATAAATCCTATAGACTACAAGAACTGCAATTACGAGCTATTACTCAACTAAGATAGTTTTCTAGTAACAAATATCCAAACTCAGTGTATTGAGGGTGTCTGTCTAAACTTTCAATTTTCAGTTTTCAGTTTTCTTCTTTAAGAAATTGAATGGGGGCTGGAGAGATGGCTCAGATGTTAAGAGCATTTGCTGCTCTTGCAAAGGACCTGGGTTCCATTCCTGGCCCAATGTGGAAGCTTACATCTGTCTGACTCCAGCTTCAGGAGATCTGATGTCCTCTTCTGACTCCACAGGCATTGCATAAATGTGGTACACAGATACAACGTACAGGCAAAGCATCCATACACATACATTTTCCTTAAATCAATTAAATGGTTTTTTTTAATTGAAAAAGCCAGATGTGGGGTGAGGGTATAGCTCGGTTGGGAGAGTGCTTGCCTACCATGTATGAAGCCCCAGGGTGAAACATTTGGTGGCGCACACCTTTAATCTCAGCACTTGGGAGGCAGAGGCAGGTGGATCTCTATGAGTTCACGGCCAACCTGGTGTACAGAGCAAGTTCCAGGACAGCCAGAGTTATACAGAGAAACCCTGATGGGGGTGGGGTGTGGGGTGGGGAGGTATAGTGAGACAGGTCTCTAATCTCAATAATCAGAATGTTGAGGCAGGAAGATCAAAAGTTCAAAGTCATCCTCAGCTACTAACAAGTTTGAGGCCAGCCAAAGGTGCATGAAATTGTCTCAAACAAACAAACAAACAAACACAAGGTCAGTTCATGACATGGCTCAGTAGGTATAAAGGTGCAAGACACCAATCTTGAAGGCCCGAGTTTATCCCAGGAGCCCTAAAAGCGGAGAGAGAGAACCAATTACCATAAGCTGTCCTCTGACCTCTACGTGTGGATAACTGCATGGGCAAGAGAGCATATGCAAACACACACACAAAATAACAGAAAAATATCGTTGGGTATAGTGAGTGGCACTTGTATTTATAATCTCAACACTGAGGAGGCAGAGGCAAGAGAACCCTCTATGTTTGAGGGCAGCATGGATACACAGCAAGACCCTGTCTTAAAAACAGTAAAGGCAGGTGGAGCTCTCTGAGTTTAAGGCCAGATTGGTCTACAGAGTAAGATCCAGGACAGCCAGGGCTACACAGAGAAATCCTGTCTTGAAAAACAAAAGAAAACAAAACAAATAAAAACAAAAACAAACAAAAATTAGATGAAAAGCAACATTAGCAAATCAAGCATGACAATTAGGTTGAGAAAGATAAAAGTAAGAACAAAACAGTATTCTCTTTTGCCATAAGATGGCAAATGTCAATTTAAGGCACTCACTCAAACTATTGTGGCTTAGTCACTGCTCTCTTGCTGTGAAGCAACACCATGACCAAGGCAACTCTCATAAAAGAAAGCATTTAATTGGGAGCTTCTTACAGTTACAGAGAGTTAAGTCCATAAGCAGTAGCTGAGAGCTCAAAGCCAACCCCCAGTGTCATACCATGCCCAACAAGGCTATACCTCCTAATCCTACCCCAGTTCACCAAGGGACGAGACATTCAAATATATGAGATTATGGAGGATATTGTCATTCAAACCACCACACATTTTAATAAAATTATTTCACTTTTTAGCACCTGCCTTTCCATCTTTTCAAATTTTAGATAATGCTGGGACCTGGAACTTCACCTGGCATGTACAAGGCTGTGGGCTCAACTCTTGATAACACACACACAAACACACACTTCAGGTTTAAAACATAGACAATGTGGTTCTATATAAATCACACAAAAAAAATCAAAACAAACAAAATATCAAAATGAAGAGAGTTGGTATACAACCGTAATCCCAGCACCCAGGAAGCAGAAGCAGGATTAGGAGTTTGCAGCAAACCTTGGCTATGTAAGAGCCTGTCTTAAAGGGAAAAGAAAAAGCAGAGTTCAAGGCACAAATGATATATACATGCAAGAACCCTGACAGCCAGAAGATTCAAATGCCAAGCACCTTCTCTTTCTGTTAATGTGGGGTTTAGAAAGTACCACTGGACTGCTATGGGACCTGTCCTTAATTTCACAGAAGGAAAATATAAGTTACAAATGCAGCTTTTAAGCAACTGAGCAAATAAAATTCAGTGAAGAAAGAAAGAAGCAAACAAAAAACACTTCTTGGTGGATGTGGTGGCACAACCATTTAATCCCAGCACTTGAAAGGTAGAATTGGATTGACCTCTGTGAGTTCAAAACCAGTCTGAGCTACAAAGAAAGACCCTGTCTCAGAAAACAAACAAACAAACAAACAACTCTTTTTATTCTATCTGTATACATGCATATGGGTGTGCATGTAGAGACAGAGGACAACATGTGAAAGCTGGTTCTCTTCTTCATGTACATTCTAAGGATCCAGCTCGGGTCCTGTCCGCTGGTGAGTGCCTTGCCTATTAAGCCATCTCTCCGGACCTCAAAGTCCTTACTATTCTGGGGTCTGGAGAGATGACTCAGTGAGTACATGCTTGCCTTACACGTAAGAAGACCTGAGTTCAGATACCAAGTATCCACATAAACATGGGGCATAACTATGCACTGTCTATAATAATCCTAGCATGGGGACCAGGGGCAGTCACAGTCTAGCCAAAATGGCAAACCCCAGGTTCAATGAGAAACCATCTGAAAAATACCAGGCATGGTGGCAAACATCTTTAATACAAAACTTGGGAGGCAGAGACAGGAGTAGTTCTTTGAATTCCAGCCAGCTTGGGCTACATACACAGTAAGGCCTGTCTCAAACTAAAACCAAAACCAAACAAAATAAGTCAAACACAGGGGTTCCAAAAACTGGCATCACAAGTATTTCTGAGCATAACCAAAAACAAACAAAAAACTGTAAGACTCAATGAGAATGTATTTCTCTTGTTTGTTTATATTTTCTGCTTACTCTTTTCATGGATGGATCAATCAACTAGCAGTGACTAATCAGAAAATATTCATTTGAAGAGGAGGGCAGTAAGTTGGCTCAGTGGGCCTGACAACCTGGGTTCAATCCCCAGAACCCATGGTGGAAGGAGACAACTGATTCCCAAAAGTTATCCGTTGATCTCTAGACTCAGACCTTTGGCACCATGATACATATGTGCACACTAGTCTCCCTACCTTTGTCACACATACAGACCCTAATAAAAGAAAATACACTTTAAAAAAGATCTCATTAAAACAGTGATAAAATGACAGGTGAGATGGCCCAGTAGGTAAAGGTGTTTGCTGCTAAGCCTGAGGAACTGAGTTCAATCCCTAGAATCCACTTAGTGGAAAGAAAGAACCAACTCCAGCAAGTTGTCCTCTGACTCTGCACACATTTTAAAATGTAATAAAAATGGTGATAAAAACTTAAATTTAGTAATAAACCTAAGATGCAGTGTAAAACTTATATGAAGAAACAAAATTCTATATTGTACAACATAAATAAAAACCAAATTGTAAAAAGGAAGCACTCTTCAGTGGATGATCCCACACTACGTCCACGCGGACAACATCAATTATATTCAGGAGGCTATTAAAGAGAGAGGGGATCCAGGACAGCTGGTACTGTTACACAGAGAAACCCTGTCTCGAAAAACCAGAGAGAGAGAGACAGACAGACAGAGACAGAGAGAGACAGACAGACAGACAGAGAGAGACAGAGACATGAAGTTGGGAAGGAAATGTGTTGGGGAGTTGGGGTGAGGGGGAATACCCCAGGGAGTTCAAAGGAAGAAGTCAGATACATTGTATACATGTGTTAAAGCTTCTTTTTTCTTTCTTTCTTTTTTTTTTTTTTTTTTTTTTTTTTTTTTTTCCTGGTTTTTCAAGTTTTCAAAGAAAAAAAATTCTGTGTGTTTGAAATTTTTTCTACTGAAACATTTGTTTGGTTGTTTGGTAGTAATCTATAAATTTACCTCCTACTTGGTGGAGGCAGAGGTGATGGATCACTCCAGGCCAGTGAGGACTACACAGTCAGACCCAATTAATTAAAATCTGATTAGAATTTATCTGTGTTTGTTTTGTGGGACTGAGGATCAAACCCCAAGACTCTGAAAATGGCAGGCAATAGGCTCTGCCACTGAACTAGCTACACACTGGCCATGTTTGTTTACTTAAAAACAACAACAACAAAATTAACAATATAATTAACAACAAAAAACCTTAAAAATCAGTGAAAAAAATGTGGTCAGGTGTGCTGGCGCGTATCTTTAATCCTAGCACCCGGGAGGCCAGGCAGGCAGATCACTGTGAGTTCCAGGCCAGTGTGGTCTACAAAGAGTGTCCCAGACAGCCAAAGCTGCACAGAGAAGCCCTGTCACAAACAAACAAAACAAACAAAAATCAGTGAAGAGAGGGTGGATAAAGGATACTTTTACACCATTTCTATGAATGAAATGGGTATCCATTCATAAAAAAATCAAATCCCTATCACATCTGAGGCAAAATTCTGGATATTTAAACTCTAAAACAAAAGGCGAGCAAACCCCTTTGACAATACTAAAGAAAAAGAATTCTGTCCAGGCATGGTGGCACACGCTTTTAACTCCAGCACTCAGGAGGCAGAGGCAGGTGGATGGCTGTGAGTTTGAGGCCAGCCTGGTCTACCAAGTGAGTTCAGGACAGCCAGGGCTACACAGAGAAACCTTGTCTCAAAAAAAAAAAAAAAAAGAGAAAGAATTCTGAAATATAGACAGATGTTACTAAGCAAAGTCAAACAACTAGGGTTTATATTTGATCACATAAAACTTCTGAACAGAGAAAGGCTTCAAAGCTACAAGTGAGTTGCTGGGGATATAGCTTATGCATGCCTGTGATCCCAGCACTCAGAAAACTGAGGCACACAGATCCACAACTTAAGCCAGTCTAGGCTACATAGCAATACTGTCTCAAAAAAGCAAAGTTTGGTGTGTTGGCTTATAACTATAATCCTAGTCCTAAGGAAGCTGAGGCAGGAGGACTACCTTTGAGTTAGAGACTAGCCTGTGAGACCTTAGTAGGTTCAAGGTAAATCTGGGCTAAAAAGTGAAGCCTTGCCTCAAAATATAAGCAAAAAAACAAAGGACAGGCAACAGATTAGAAGAAACTATTTTTGTAGCTGGGTGGCTGTGGAGCACCTCTTTAATCCCAGCACTCAGAGGCAGAGGCAGGTGGATCTCTGAATTTGAGGCCAGCTTGGTCTATACAGTGAGTTCCATGGTAGCCAAAGCTACACAGAGAACCCCTGTCTAAAAAAAGAAAAAAAGAAAGAAAGAGAAAGAAAAAGAAACTATTTTTATATACAAGATATGTTCACTATGCAGTGCACTACAAAATGTATATTTTTAAAATTGCATAGATTTAATAAGTTTATACAAAAATAGGCAAGCTGGTAATGTGCCATTCACCTACAGTCTGAAGCTGAGACAGTAAAGCCACTTTAGCTCAGGATTGGAGATCAGCCTGGGTCTTTAAAAGGGGGGCTAGCATAAAAACAAACTATACATAGGAGAGTAAAAAAAAAAAATCAAAACACAGAAGCTCCACCTTAATAGTAATCATGAAAATGCAAATTAAGGCAAAATAATTACAGTTTCTACCCATCAGACTGGTTCAAGTATTTTAAAAGCAGCAATGGCAAGGACTCTGGGACACTAACTTTGTGCAAGTGCTCAGCTTTTATAGAGGGTGATTTGTCAGAAAAATCTAAGTTTCAGTTTGTATATCTTTTGACTCAATAATCCAACTTCTGGGCTAGTAAAATGGTTCAGCTAATAAAGCCACTTTGCCACTTGCCATCCCTAGCAATGGTATGGTAGAAAGAAAGAACCAACTCATGAAAACTATATTTTGACTTCCACATACTATACCCACATTTTAAAAAAAAAATTTTTTTTTTTTTTGAGACAGGGTTTCTCTGTGTAGCCCTGGCTAACCTTGAATTCACTCTATAGACCAAGCTGTCCTGGAACTCAGAAATCCACCTGCCTCCACCTTCTGAGTGCTGGGATTAAAGGTGTATGCCACCACCACCCAGCAAATAAATGTTTTTTAAAAGTTAACAATTCTAACACAGTAAACTCAGCTCACTATTGTTGCATGGTAGAGCTTACGGCCACCCTGTACCTCCCCAAACCTGATTCCAAGAGAAAAGGAAACTGAACCTGCAGAGTCAAAACTTACTTCAGTGTGAAAGCAGACCATTCAGAAAATGAGTTTCAGGGCTGGAGGGATGGCTCCCTGGTTGAGCACTGTCTGCTCTTGTGGAGGCCCAAGCTCACATCCTAGTCCCAGATGGTGGCCCACGACCTTCCTTAACTCCAGTATCAGGGGATCTGACATCCTCTTCTGACTTTCACAAGCACAAGGCATGGACATGGCACACATGCATATATGCAGGCAAACACTTACACACTTAAAATAAAAAATAAATAAATCTTAAAAGAAAATAACAGCTTTAGAGAAAGGTCTCCATGAACTTCCTCCAAAGCAAAAATCAACTCAAATGTTTAGATAAAATTTTCTCTGAAAAGTGATCCATCCCATAAACAAAGGAGAAACCAAAGTACAATACAGCAACACAGGAACACACCACATGGGCATGTAGTCAAGAGTTATAGCCAGAGACAGAAAACAGTCCAGTTTCACAGCCCAGAAACAGATGAAAATTTAGAATTCATGAGATTACCCAAAAGTTTCAAGGGAAACATATTCAACGAGGCCTGACTCCAGACACTAGAGTTCAAAATTATAAACAAAACATTTGAGAAATACTATGTGTACAGAGCGGACAACATACTCACACCATCTTAAGCTCCAAAATGACCTATCAGAACTGTTATGCTAAACAACCTTTCTCAATAACAACAAAATAACCCAGCATTGCTTACAGAAAAGAATCCTTTTAGTTCAACAATCTCTCTTACCAGAAGGTATGACAAAACCATTTGGCTTTGGGAAAGTGTACATATTATATTTTGGTATAAAATTTACCTTCATAAATATATTTTGCTCATTCTAAAATTAAAGTCAATAAAGGAACATATGTTTTGTTTTGACAAGGCCTCACTGGCTGGCCTGAGTTCAGAGATCCGCCTGCCTCTACTTGCAGAGTGCTGGGATTAAAGATGTCCACCACAATGCCCAGCCCAGAACCTATGTTTCTGATTAAATGGCAATCAATCCTAATCTAGCCCAGGATCTAATGGTAAACACAAGTATCTACATCTTCTTTTATACTGCAGAGCAAACAGTTCTTGATTGGAGTCTTCATCAAGGGAAATAAATGGCAGAAAAAGTGACAAACTCATAGAAAATGTTTTCTATAAAATGTCCTTTCCTGCCATGCTCCACACTGAGAAGATCACTGGAAACCATTTGCAAAATAGGCACCTTCTCCACCAAACCAACCTGATATGACTAACTAGAACCTATTCCACGTCTCTTTCCTTCTATATAACACTTATCAGTTATTGTCTCCTTTGTAGTCCTAGACTAATATTAAGTTTTTACTCTCTGTAGCACAAGCAAGAAAAGGCACACCATATGCTTGAACATTCAAGAATTATTACCTGGTCATTACAACTTTTTTCTTCCAAAGACATTAGCAAAAACAAAAGAGCACATGGGATGAGATTGCTTTACAATTTAAAACTTTAGGTGCAGGCCTGGGAAGATGGCTCAGTGATTAAGAATGCTGGCTGCTTTTCCAGAGGACCCAGTTCTATTACCAGCACCTGCACGGCAGCTCACTACTCCATCTCCAGGGGAACTGACATATGCTGACTTCCCTTAATACGGTGGAATTTTGATGCAGGTCTCCTCCTGGATTGAGGGAAGGGGGAGGGGTACTTAGAGAGAGAGAGATCCCAGAAGGAAAGCTTCCATATTTGAAACTAGAGTTTATGAAAACTGTATCCTTCCCGTGACTGGATGATGCTTTTGGAGCAACTACTAACGTTGGCTTTAGCACCTAGCAATGAGTTTCCTAGACCCAGGAAAGAAATCAGGGGTGAATTAATCTCAAGAGTAGTTCAGGGATTGTTCTAGAACTCCATTTTACAACTTACCTTTCCAAAGGAGTTTGCTTCCTCATCCTTAGTATTGTGCTCACCCCTGTAATGCACAGAGTCTGAGCCAATACAGTTAAGCCCGTAGCAATGAATTGTCTGAAAGAAGGTGACCACCTCCTAGTTGGCAAGCTGTGCACCTGTCTGGCTAGGTTATGACAGAGCCATCCTTCAATCAAAGGCATAAAATAATCAAGTTTTATTTCTTTCACATGCCACCTATCTGCTAAGGATGGATAGGCTGCTCTGACCTTTAACTCATAGAATCTGCACATTTAAAAGGAGATTCCAAGTCCAGAGGGATGTGTAACATAGGGACGCATTCAAGAACTTCACCCCCGCACGAAGAATCAGGTGTATTTGACCCATCTTGATCCTGCCATATTCTGATCAGCCTCGTCTCATTTGCTTCGGTGTTATTTTTCTCTGCTTCTTAAACATTGCCTTTTCTACTCACAGTGCCCAACAGTCATCAAATGAATAACAAAGATTGTCTTCCACTATCTGATTCCCAAATTAACCATTAGGTCAATTACACAATCAATTTTTTGTTGTTGTTGTTGTTTTTTGTTTTTGTTTTTCGAGACAGGGTTTCTCTGTGTAGCCTTGGCCATCCTGGACTCACTTTGTAGACCAGGCTGGCCTCGAACTCACAGCGATCCGCCTGCCTCTGCCTCCCGAGTGCTGGGATTAAAGGCGTGTGCCACCACGCCCGGCTACACAATCAAATTTTTAAGTGTCTCTACGTTTCCAATTGACACCAAGATGCAGAAATCCGTGTTATTATTAAGCCGTATGTAACTATACAGGTAACTCCTGTGGGTTTAAACCCATGTACTGTCCAGTTGCGAACACCAATGACTCACCCATGCTGGAAGCTCCAAACAGAAAGTGGTCAGGAAGCAGTCTTTCACAGCCCCCAAACGAGCAGATCTGCTTATTAGTATGGGATATACTCTAATGGCGAATGGAACCAATGTACAGGTTTTTTGTGAAAGACTGACAGAAAGCAGGCACAGAGCATACGCTTCACAGGCCCTGTCCTCTCACGGTGACCATTTCTGGGAGTAGTAAGTTACAGCCAGTGCTTTTTCCTTCATCCAACTGATGCTTTGTTAACTTTATTCATCAGGCAGAACAAAACTGTCAGCAGAGAGTCTTTCAGGCTACACCTGTTCCCTATTAACTTCTAAATACTCTTATCACATGTTTAGTCTGTAAAAATGTTCTTGATTTGACAAGTTAAAGCAACTGAAATGTTACAGCAAATACACTTTCATGTAGCAGCTGAGCTAAGGTATTAGCTTAAAAGTAACAAGACCTGGAACATGGCATGAAAAACAAGACAGCTAGCCTCTGCATGCTCTCTTTCCAAGCCCGCCCCCTCCCCCCCCCTCCCCTCCCCTCCCACAGGCACTGTGCATCTGGTCAAGCCTCCCTAGTGTGATTTCTTTTCCTTTTTAAAAAATTCTTTATTTCAAATGTACCAGTGGCTGCCAGCATGTATGTATGATGTGCACCAAGTGTGTGCCTGGTGCCCACCAGAGGGCATCTGATGCCCTGGAACTGGAGTTACATGCAGATGGATGTGAGCCACCCTGGGAAAATGATCCCAGGTCCTCGCAAGAGCAGCCAACACTCTTAATGCTGAGTCATCTATCCAGCCTGTGAAGTGATTTTGTTAGACATGCTCTGATTTGAATTCAAAGCCAACGGTTACAACATGTACTTGTGATTTTAAAGTCTCCCATGATCACAGTTCTAATAGCATCTGAACTGGAACATGTCTAGAGTAACCAAATATGGCTCATGAAACTTTAACCTCAAACTGTGAGCCCGAATCAACCCTCCTTTATGTTACTTTTGTCAGTTGTGTTGCAGAAATGTGGAATTAATCTAGGAGCCCACGGCCTTCATGTGTGAGTCTCAGAACAGAATAACAAAACAAATTCCAGCTGTATGGTACATGTGCTCATGAGTACACATGAGTACATGTGAAATCAATACGATTTCAGAGAGAATAAGGAAATAACTGATATTGATAAAAGATAGATTTAGAGCAGACTGAAAAAGAGACTAATTCTAATGGGGCTTCTTTTCTCTTCGTTTTTAAAATTTTTTATTTTAATTTTTATTTTTAAACTATTAGAATCAGACATGGTATGGCACACTTTTAATCCCAGCACTCAGGAGGCAGAGGCAGGTGGATTTCTGAGTTTAAGGCCAACCTGGACTCCTGGTCTACAGAGTTAGTTCTAGGACAGCCAGGGCAACAACAAAGAAACCCTATCTTGGGAGTGGGGGAGGAGAAGCTGGGCAGAGTGGTGCACATCTGTAATCCCAGCACTCGGGAAGTCAGAGGCAAACAGATCTCTGTGAGTTCAAGGCCAGCCTGGTCTACGAAGAGAGTCCGGGACAGCCAAGGCGACACAGAGAAACCCTGTCTTGCCTCCCACCAAAAGGAAAATTTACTATTTAGCTAGCTCCCTTACCCCAGAGAAACTGCTCCTTGGCACAGCACATGTACCATACAGGTGGAATTTGTTTTGTTATTCTGTTCTGAGACTCACACATGAAGGCCGTGGACTCCTACATTAATTTCACATTTCTACAACACAACTGACAAAAGTAGCGTAAAGGAGGGTTGATTTGGGCTCACAGTTTGAGGAAACAGTCAATAATGGAAGAAGGGCATGACAGCAGGAGGATGCCTGTGTGTTATTAAAATCCAAGGAAACAACAGGATAAAAAATAGATTAGCCCTCATCATCTCATGACCCAATCTGTTTTTGTTTGTTTTTGTCTTTTGGTTTTTCGAGACAGGGTTTCTCTCTGTAGCCTTGGCTGTCCTGGACTTGCTTTGTAGACCAGGCTGGCCTTGAACTCACAGCAATCCACCTGCCTCTGCCTCCCAAGTGCTGGGATTAAAGGCATGTGCCACCACACCTGGCCTCATGACCCAATCTGATGAGAGGCTTTAGAACAAAACGCGGAGAAAGAAAAATCACTCTCCTAGAAAATGTAAAGTTCTAAGGTCTTTGAATTCTGAATTACACCACCATCTTTTCTGATTCTGTTTACATATGACCTATCATGTGGCTTCTCACCTTTATAATTATGATAGTTCACAAATAAAAACACTTTTATATGTTTATGTCTGTATCTATCTCTTAATAGCTCTGTTCCTCTGGAAAACTCAAATGGGTTTTTTTGAAGTATTCAAAGTAATTAATAATCAGTTAAAATAGAATGTACATATATTCTGAGGCAGCAATCCACTTTTAAGAATCCTATAATCAAAACATCCATATGCAAAGTTATATTCACAAGAAAGCCCATTGAAGCACAATTAACAGCAAACCCACCCCTAGAAACCACCCTGAATAGCCTCCAAATGAAATGGTACAACTATGCTATGACAATATCCATGATATTCTGCAACTACAAATAAAAATCTACTAAATATATAGGAAAAGCCCTGAGAGAAGGAATAGACGTGATTAATTTTGTTTGGGGAAAAAAGTGAATAACCCTATTAGATGTAAAAATTTTAGATATTGTCAGATTTTGTGATATTGTGGAAGAGGAGGCTGAAGAGATGGCTCGGCTCATTTGCTGCTGTTATAGAGGATGCCAGTTCGGTTCCAGCATCCACATGGAGCTCACAACTTTCTCTACCTCTAGTTCCAGGAGAGCTGACACATTGTTCTGGCCTCAAAGGCAGCAAGCATGTACATAGTATATACAGGCAAACACTCACCACACATATAAAATTAAAACAAGTAAATTTCTCTCTCTTTTTTTTTTTTTTAGAGGTGAGGAAGCAGTAACAATGATAACCTCTAGATGAGAAGAAACTGAACTTGTCCCCACAGCCATGTTACTTTGCAACTTAAAAACAGAAAAAGAAAAAAAAAAGCATAATAGATAATTTGAAGCTCTTCTCACCTTTTCTAAAATATCAACATTAAAAAAAAAACAAAAACAAAAAAAAACTGTTAACTTGGGAGCAGAAGCAGACAGATCTCTGAGTTTGAGGCCAGCCTGGTCTACAAAACTAGTTCCAAGACAGCCAGGTCTGTTACACAAAGCAAGCCTGTCTCCAAAAACAAAACAACAACAACAAAAATCTGTTACAAGCACCCTTAAAGAAATAGTGGTTGGGGCTAGAGAGATGGGTAGCAGTTAAGAGCTCTAACTGCTCTTCCAGAAGACCCAGGTTCAATTCCCAGCACCCACATTATAGTTCACAACTGTCTGTAACTCCAAGATCTGACACCTTCACACAAACACACAAACAAACAAAACACCAATGCACATAAAATCAAATTAATTTTTAAGAAAGAAATGGTGGTTCTTCAACAGAGCCAAGTTTTATTGCCTTTTATATTTGTATGGGTATTTTGCCTGCATGTATGTATGTGTACCATGTGCACACCTCGTGCCTGTCAAAGTCAAAACTGGGAATCCGATGCCCTGGAACTGAAGTTACAGACGTTGTGAGCCACGATGTGGGTGCTGGGAATCTATCTGTGTTGTCTGGAAGAAGGAGCCAATGCTCTTAGCCACACAGCTATCTCTCTATCCCCAAAAGGCAAATGTTTTGTAGACCACTTCTTCTGTAGATATTTTTTAAATTGTCTTAAAAAGTCAAAACAAACAAACAAATCCTTTAACCATACCTTACCAAGAAGAAAAAGTCCTACCCTTAAAAGACTAGATCTGAAGGTCTACCAGACTTTTCCTATCTAGTTCCTTCTGAATGTACCTGATGAGTTCTGGATTTTGAAATCAAAAGCTTTAAAAGCTCTGTTCAACATATGTACCATTCACTCACTCAGAGTAAACAAAAGCATCTGAAAGCTAGGTCTCATTCATACGTTAGGTCCCGAAAGCGACTTGGGTACCCCTCAGGGACAAAATTTTCTAAATGTATACAGCTTCAGGATACATTAACATCTTCTGTTATCAATTATTTATTCAACACCTACTATACACTTGGTACAATGCTCAACAACAGAGACAAAAAGATAAATAAATTAAAGCTTCTGATTTTTATATGCTTAAATTCTATCTCATTCAAAACTTTTCTAAGCACAGTATGAGTCATCCATTTAGAGAGGCTCTTAAATAATAAATATGTTTTACTCATTATGTAAACAAAATGTTCACAATCTGTAAAAAAAGAAATTAAATATTCTTTCCAACCAACCCATGCAAAATTGTGAATATTATTTTCTAAGATAAATTTAGGTTACAGAACCCTAATTTATTCTGAACCAAAACAAATATAAAGCTTAATTTTAAAAAATTAATAAATGAGGCCTGCTGACCTGATTTCCATCCCTAAGCTCACATAAGGTGAAAGGAGAGAACTAGCTCCACAAAGCTGTCCTCTGACCTCCACACATGCACCATAGCACATGCACACACACACATATGTACACACACCGTAAGAAATATTTTAAAGTATACAGCATTCCTCTGAGTTTTAGAAATACATCATTATATAATAATTCCACTGTATATTTAATTAAAAATAAAAGTGTTATACTGACCTAGAAATGGCTAATTTAAAAAAATAGTGTAAGAGGACACAGATTTAGAAATAATTAGAAAATGAAATTAAATAGAAAAGGACCACTGCAAATAAATGAGTGAAGTCAATTCCCAAAGCTTCTTCAAAACTTCTCTTCCCAGTCAGAGATACCTTAAAAGGTTTTCCATCAGACCTGCCTTTTCCTCCCCATGGAGCAATTACTAACGTGGAGTGTGACTCTAGAAAAACTATCAGCTTCCTTCCAACACACTCCCTTACCTAACTAAACACTCCAGAACAAGAGGGCAAGACACCCTCAGGTTCAGTATTCCTGAGTCCAAGGTGTGCTTCTGACAGCACTTGGTAGCACACACCTGTAGTCCTAGGACTTGGGAGGCTAAGGCAGGAGTTTGAGGTCGCCTGTATTAATGCACCTCAAAACAAACAAACACCACAACTTCCAGCAGCCTGGGTTTGAAACCGAAATTAACTTCTCTCCAAAGAAACAATTCTATAATCAACCACATTTCAGGTACCCTGTGAACTAAATTCTCTTTGGCATGATAGTTGGAGAATTTTATATACTTTTTCCCTATAGAAAAAAGAGTTAATTTTAAAACTTGTCATCTTTGGGGATCAAGTTCATAGCCGCCTGCATAATGAAATAGTGAGCCAAAATGCAGACTCACAAAGGGGAAAATCCCTGGCTTACCTCACCACAGACATCCCAGTTAAAGAATAGTGTTTGTTAAATTATACATTTCAAATAGCAGACTATCAGGTGAATGTTTATGGCAACTGGAATCAACAGCAAACAGTTCCAAACAATGTTTTTTCTAGATAGCTCAGTGGGGGCAGGCCTATGATCACAGCTTTTAATGCAGTTGAGCCAAGAGGCCTGCCCTGGTTACAGAATGAGTGCAGGGACAACTTACGGAGAATTTTAAAGTAAAAGGTACAAAGAGGGACGTTCTGTGGTAGAGTGCATACCTTTCGTGCGTGAGAACCTGGGTTCCCCTACCAGGGCAACCAGAAGAATGAACAAAAACCGAGACAAATAATCCACAGTTTAAGCTTATATAACTGCCAAAGTCTTAAGTAATAAGTAAAAGAAAGGATCATAAAAAAAAAAACAAAAACAAAAACTATTACTTCATGAAGCAGAAATACTAGTTTCTGAACACAGAGATTTTGAATCCAGTGGAGTAACAGGGGTATTATAAGGTTAAGTGTGGATGTCGTCTAAGGACACATTATAAATTCAGAAACAAAGTATTAGAATGCACTTAAAAAGTCATAAGCCAAGTTTTAAAAAGTAACTCACCTTTAAAATAAAAATCACCAGTTTCAGATAATACTCTTTTGCCCAGCCACTGCTGCTCCTTGCAGTACATTAAATAAACCTGCTGTCTTTCCACACATAAATTAAATGACCAATATAATCGAACCAGGTGTCAGACCTCATTTTAATAGTCACAAATAGAAAACAGACATTTCTATTTTCTCCCTTCTTACAAAGCAACTGAAGCTAAGAGTTACTTCTCTGGGGCTAGAAAAGCAATAGCAGAGTAGAGCCTTGAACTACTGTTTGGCTATGAAGTTCCTGCTCCTTCCTTTACCGTGCATTATTTATTTATTTAGGTTTTTCGAGACAGGGTCTCTCTATGTTAGCCTTGGCTGTCCTGGACTTGCTTTGTAGACCAGGCTGGCCTCGAACTCACAGCGATCTGCCTGCCTCTGCCTCCCGAGTGCTGGGATTAAAGGCGTGCGCCACCACGCCCGGCTACCGTGCTATTTATATTTTAATCATATTATTTATCGAATAAACTTGAAACCATCCACTTGTCACTTGGATTTTAAAAAGTCAAAACCAACAGAAATAAAAATAAGGAGAAAAATACCATGTACTTTATAATTGAACTGGTTTTCTAAAGTCACCTGTAATTATAAATACAGCTGTAAAATACACAGCAACTTTTAGGACACATTATTCTACTTATTTGTGGGTGTTCTTTAGATGATAGAATATAGGTCAGGAGTTGAATGTATGAATGTGGAAAAAGCCAAAGCAAATAGAGGCCACAGCCTAGGAAAAGAGGAATTATCAACTTCTGAGTGAAAACCCTTTACCAAGCACTCAATTTAATATATTTTACTCCAACCCTGGCTGCTTTTCATTTCTAATTATCTTGTTTGCTTTTCAAACAGCCCTAGACTGTCCATTAAGCCTTCCTCGTCCTATCATTTACAACCCCCTGGGGCTGTTAAGAGTTTAAAAATCTTTGCTTCTTTCCGTGTACACGACATCTTCTACCTCAAATACTAAGAGAATGAACTGATAAACATGTCAAAACCTTTATTGTATTTATTTGTGTGGGCAAGCACTTGAGCCACGCTCCAGTGTGAAAATCAGAGGACGACTCGTGGGACTATGTGGGTGTCGGGGATGGAACTTGACTGCAGGCGCTTTTTGCCCGCTGAGCCATCTCGCCAACCCTAAAGGAAACTTTTTCTTTTAAAGAGGATTGTATAGTTGGGTGGTGTTTCACTTTCTCAGAGAGCAGAGTTTCTTATTTGCTTAGACAACTGACGTTGAGAGGGAGCGGGTGACTCACTCGCCCAAGGAAAAAGCGTGAGTTGGCATCTGGGCCAAAGGCTAGCGCCTGGGATCTCAATCCGGTATTTAATTACCACAAGATCCGGGTCGAGCTCCTCCAGGCAGATTAGGCGAGGAATTGGCAGCCCGGAACCTAGCGAGAAGGGAAGACCCCGGGCCCGGGAGTGGAAGCAAGGGCGCACGGGAACAAAGCGAACAACGCCGCGCGCATCCGCAGACTCGACGCCCCTCGGCCCGGGCGCGCGGTGGCCGTCGGGACTCGTAGTCCCCTGCCCACGACGGGGGGCGCGGCCGCCAACGCGACGGCTCCCGCTGGCCCGGGCCCGCTCAGCCCCGAAGCTCTCGGTTGCCCTCCCGCACGGCCTCACCTCGACAATGCGCGCGCACTGGGTCCCCTTGCCCGCACCGGGCCCGCCCAAAACGAACACGACCAACGGCTTCATGGGATGGAGAGGGCAGAGCCGCAGTCCGCGGGTCAGCGGCGGGAAGCTCGGGACCAGGACGTGCAGCAGCCGGCGACGACAGCTGCTCAGCATACAACGCGCTTCTGACAGCGGCCGGCGAGGTGGTGCGGGCGGGGCGGCAGGGAGGAGGCGGGCTGAGCGGGCGCCGGGCCCCGCCGCCAGCTGCCGGCCGCCGCGACAGGAAGGGGCGGGGCCTTCATACGCGGCGCCAGCTTCCGCCCGCGGTTCCGGTTCTTCTTAGCCTGTCTGGAACCTCAAGGCTTTTCGGTATCAGGACGTGGGTCCATGCTTAGCCAGGCGGTGGTTCAATAAGTCCGGATTTCCCATTTCCCACGGGAAGCGACCTAACTGAATAGGCAAACACAGGAACCAATAGGAGCAACGGCACAGTTGGGAAGGAAAACAAGAACAGTTTGGTTGAGGTTTGCAGAGAAGGCCTCTGAAGAGGTGACCTTGGAACCAAGACTTGAGAGACAGGGATGTCGTGGCTCATCAATAAAGGAGGGCATCTTGGAAGGTTAGGGCTGGATAGGGAATGAAAAGTGTAGAGAGTTGAGCCGGTTATGGGAAAACACTTAGATTATATTCTAACCGGAGGGAAAGCGTTTTAAGACTAGCTCTGTTAGCCTGACCCGGGCCATTAGGGAAACACCTTAAGAGAAGAAAAAGAGTCTAATGACTAAGCCTGGATGAACAGAAACCTTTGAAAGTTGGAGACAAAAAGTTGGTAGCGTTTACATGGAGTTTTTATAGTAACGGGACAGTTAGGATTCAAGACAATTTTTTTAGGTAAGTTAGTCCAATGGTTGATAGCAAAACTGAACATCTCTGCTATTGGCCCCAGATGCTACATGATGACATTCTTAGCCTTTGTCACAAGAATGTGAGGTCACACACAGAGGTGGGCAATAAATGGCTGGTTAGTGGCTAAGATAGCCTGAGATTATTTGGCGCTGGACCTGCAGTAATTCCAGCTCCCCGAATCACTGAAGTTCTAATCAATTAGCCTTGTAGATTGTTGCACAGAAATGCCTCTTTTTCTTCAAACTTCTCTTGGCAGGCAGGAGAGAAATCTGGAGAATGTGGTGTATCCCATAGAGCTCGTTTGGGCACTGAGACCATGGATTTGGGCATTTGGGTTTTCCAGAGTAGGCAGAGAAAGCAGATGGCTGTGTTCTCTTTAGGGTTGAGTTTTCAAGGGGAGTACAACAGAGAGATCTAGAGAGTTGAGGATGGTTATGATGCTGCTTAACCAAAACTATACAGGATAGCAAGTAATGGAGTGTGTGGAATGATGCTGGAAGATGGCGGGGAAGGGAACCGGGATACTTGACCATTGACCAGCAAGTGGACACACTGACAGGCATATGATCAAGTGAGCTCGCAGCACAGATGCGGGTGGTCTGTATGGGATATCGGGAAATGAAATTTCCGGGGTAGGTTGTGTGATGCCCATCAAGGAAAGTGTGACTGTGAATAAGACTGTAAGAACAGAAGGCTGGAGTTGGGCAGAGGCAGGTGGATCGATGTGAGTTCAAGGCCAGCCTTGTCTACAAAGTGAGTCCAGGACAGCCAGGGCTAAGCAGAGATACCCTGTCTCAAAAAACAAAACAGAAGGCTAAGGAAAAATGCATGCCCCTGGCTTTAGAACTGAGTGGCCAGGTAGGCATTAGTTTTATTGTCCAAGTGAAAGATGAAGTCAGTTTTCATTGTGGTGAAGAGACTTTGAGAAAGAAACTGAGCTTTTGAGACTGACCAGAGGCTTAAATAGTAGCTAGGAGACATTAGGACTGTGGCGATCTAGCCCTCTGATTACCCGAGCTCACTCTTTTTCCTTCTGTTAATGCTTTTCTTACTTTACCTTACATTCCCTGGCCTCCTCCAAGTCTCATACCGATTTTCTCTCCCTGGTCTGCTTTCTGTATTTTGCTTTTATTCCCTTCCCTCTCCTCCTATTCTCTTGGCGGGCTTTACTCTTGGACACACCATGGATACCTTGAGATAGACTGGGTGGAGCCATCGTGGGCCTGGAATTCAGGAAGCGGACCTGGGGACTTCACCTGGACTATTGTTTTTCTAATCAACCCTCAATGGGAGAAGGAGATCACCCTTAGCACAGGCAGGCGGAGAGGAGAGAACAGCAGCAGGTTCAGACTGGGCTTGAGTGCCGGACCGGACTGGCATGCAGGCCAGAGACACCTAGTGACCCGTCCCATGGAACGGATACCGAGAGGTTCACTCTTTTTTCCCTCTTGTGTAAGCTAGTTGGGTTGTATAATAAAGTTTAATTGTTAGGAAACAGAGCCTACACTATTCCCATTAGTAACTTTGGGGGGGGCGCGTTGGTCATGACAGGGTTTCTCTGTGTAGCCTTGGATGTCATGGACTCACTTTGTAGACCAGGCTGGCCTCAAACTCAAAAAGATCCGCCTGCCTCTGCCTCTCAAGTGCTGGGATTAAAGGCATGCACCACCATGCCCGACTCCCATTGGTAACTTTATTACAGTCTCCCTGTCAACTTCTCTTTTCCCATCTTTCATTTCACCCTCTTGTTTCTTTGCCTTTTGTGGGGAGGAGGGGAACAGAATATGATCTTTATTGAGCTTATCCAAAGGAAATAATGTCTGTAGCCAAGCCAGTGTTTGTTACTATAACTTCTACCTCACAATTAAAATCCAAAGTTTTTAACAACTCAATTAAAAATTATTACAGAATCAATAGCTTTAATGACACAGAAACATCTAAATACGTTAAGTACTCAAATACAGAATTTAGCTGGTTAGAAAGCTAAGTAAACTCCCAGCTTTCTCAAATAGAATTACAAAAAGACAAAATTCATAGTGTTTGTGGAGATGCTCGAATCATTGGAATCCAAAGTTAGACAGCTGTGGGGAGCAGTCCTGAGGTGATGAGGTAGCCAGGTGGCCTCCCGACAGGTAGTCGGCTGTGCTCCCTGCTTCCCACCTTCTTTGTGCTTCCTTCATTTCCACAATGTCTGTGTTTTCCTTCCAGCAAGGAAGGAGGAATGGGATATTTCCAATTATTGCCACAGAAGAAATCTAATTAACAGTAATTTATTGTTAATATTCCTCCAACATATTTCATATAGTGCTTGTTCATTGGGTTCTGTCATAGCTACAGTCTCACTATAGCAACATAATTGTTAGGTAAGCTTATTTTGCAGAAGAAACCTGAAGTCTGAGGCTACAGCAGAGGATAATGAGTTTGAAGCCCGACTCTAGTCCTAGCACTTGGGAAGCAGAGGCAGGTGGATCTCCAAATTTGAGGCCACCCTGTTCTTGTCTTCCAGACCAGCCAGAGCTACCTAGTGAGAACCCATCTCCAAAACAAAACCCAAACAGCTTGATACACAGTTGTAATTGTAGCAGCTGGGAGGTGGTTTAAGAAAAGAACTTCAAAATTAATAGAGATGAGATATGATACTGATTTTCATTCAGAAATTTAGACCCAACAAGATAGGAACAATGTTTACTTCAAGTTTGACAAATACAAATAGCCAAATCACTATGAATGTAACATTAATATAACTCATGATTGTCTCATGGTTCTTCCTGCTGTATGTAGTTTATTTTACTCATGTGTAATAATATAAGTGTATATGTTAAAAAAAGAAACAAAATAAAATAAAAATTTAAAAATGAATTAAAAAAGAAAGAAAGAAAGAAAAGAACTTCAGGGCCAGCTTCAGTTGTATAACAAGTTCCAAATCAGCTTGGGCTACATGAGACCCTGCATTAAATTAAAAAAAAAAAAGCCAAAACCAAAATCTGCCCAAGGATACATAGCAATAAGAATCTAGGAGCTCTGAAGTCTGTCTTAGCTCATGGAAAATCAGAGTACATGAAATTTTAAAGAAACAAAGCTAGTCTAGATCCTTCGTGTTACCAATAGGAAGTAAGCGTTTGTCTGGGGCATAGCCCACTTTGTACTGATCGTAGGCCAGAGGGGATAACCGTTGAGAAGGCACCTGATCAAGAGTCCAGGGGCCTTTCTTCAAGCCTCATTGCTGCTAATCATTCACCCCAGCCTTAGAAAACTACTATGAATTTTTGTACTTTAAGCTGGAAAAATGAAAACTTGCCTAAAGCCATCAAGAAGAAGGCTCATGGCTAATCAGGTAGTGGTGTCGCCTGCCTTGAATCCCAGCACTTAGGAGGCAAAAGCAAGTGGATCTCTGAAACAGGCCAGCCTGGTCTGCAGAGCACGTTCCAGTCAGGGCTACACAGAGAAACCCTGTCATGAAAAGCCAAAAGCGCCAGGCGGTGGCAGTGGTGGCGCATACCTTTAGTCCCAGCATGTGGAAAGTAGAGGTCAGCCTGGACTACAGAGTGAGTTCCAGGACAGCCAGAGCTGTTACACCGAGAAACACTGTCTCAAAAAACCAAAAAACAAAACAAAACCAAAAAGGAAAAAAAGAAAAAGAAAGAAAAGCCAAAAGGAAAAAAAAAAAAAAGGAAGTAAAAATAATTCTTATCTTGTTGGTTATAGTTTGCTGAATACCTATGACCCAGAACACCTGGTGGTAAAGTTCAACCCAAGCTCGAAAGGTTCCAACCCTGTGGCCAAGACAGCGACATCTGAGAATAAGGACGAGCAGTCTAATTAGGAAGAGGCAGCAGGAGTATAAAATAGGCCGTATTGGTGTGGGCATGGTGAGCCATGCTTGTAGTCCCAGAACTCAGTGGGTAGAGACAGAAGAATCAAAGTTTGAGGGCAGCCTGAGTACAGGTTTTAGACACTTGTAGGTTTAATTCCCCACCACTTAGATTTTTTACTGCCATCATGCAGTAGGAAGAAATCCAAGCAACTCTTGGTGAAATTCATAGTTCTAACAGAGCAACTGGCCCAGAGCCAATATAAAATTACCAGTCATGTGAATGAGTCTTTTTGGAAGAAGTCAGCTGATACCATATGGAACAAAGGCTTGCAAAATGGCCTTGTGGATAAGTGTACTTAACCATGCAAGCGTGACAGCTTGAACTCAATCCCTGTGGAACCCACAGTGGAAAGAAAAAAAACTTTCAAAGGTTGCCCTCTGACCTCCACTTGTATGTTATGGCTTGCATACACAAACACACACAAAATAAAATTAGTGGCTATAACCCTAGCTAGCCTAGAACTTGCTATATAGATTAGGCTGACCTCTAACCCACAGAGATCTGCCTGGCTCGGTCTGTGGGTTGTCATCCCCTCCACTCCCCCCCCCCCCCCCCCGCCGCCCCCGACAGGGTTTTCTCTGTGTAACCTTGGCTGTCCTGGACTCACTTTGTAGGCCAGGCTGACCTCAAACACACAGAGATCTGCCTGCCTCTGCCTCTGCTGGGATTACAGGCTTGCACCACTGGGCCAGGCTCTGGGTTGTCACTTTTAAAAGGCATTTTTTTTTAGGCCAGAGAGTGTTTCAACAAGTTGTTACTTACTGTCAAAACTGGTGTCCTGAGTTTAATCTCTGGAGCCCATGTGGTGGAAACACACATAATTAGAAGTTTTAAATAATATTTAAAACAGAAATTAAAAGATCTTATCAAAGTAAGTGTGCCGTGTTTTCTTTTGTGCATAACTCTCCTAGGTGACTACATCTCTGGCAAGCGATATAATCTTAAGGGTGCAAGGTCAGCGGGAAGAGTCCAGGATGTTCTTGGCTAACTTTTAAGGAAGGCCTCGAGTCAAACACAAAAAGATAGTCTTGCTTTCACGATAGAGCACCACAACAAAGAATTCCCCTCAAAGGCCTGGGTCCAAAACTTCTTTGAATATGTACATATGTCAAACTGAAGTGATTTTCTGTGTCTCCTTGGATAACTGATCACAGTAAATTGAGTACTTACTGTTTTCCATCCTGCCCATCACCTGCCAAGTATGCTAAGCAACAAAGGAAAATAATATTTTAGGTTGAAAGGCATAACAAAGAGAAACGCCTATGACAAGGGTTTTACAGGGAGTCATTTCTAGGAAGGTTTAGGCTGGGCAAAGAAACACTTCATTTCTAGTCAGCTCTTTGAGCATGTTATTATCTATTGCTGTTTAGTAAAAGTTAATGAGCTAAACTACAAGGAACATTTTACTTACGATTTGGGTTATAGCTCATCTTTGTTCCATATGGTATCAGCTAACTTCTTCCGAAAAGACTGATTCACATGACTGGTAATTTTATTTTGGCTCCGGGCCAGTTGCTCGGCTAGAACTATGAGTTTCACCAAGAGTTGCTTGGATTTCTTCCTACTGCGTCGTGGCTGGGTCTGACAGTAAAAATTCTAAGTGGTGGGGAATTAAACCTACAAGTGTCTAAAACCTGTACTCAGAAACTATCACAGTGACATTTTTACCATATTCCAGCCAGCCAGGCACAGAACCCTCGAAGAGAGAGGGTACATAGGTCCTACTTATTAATAAAATACTATCAGAGAATCTTAAACTTTATTACTCTCCCTGCGTGTGTGTGTGTGTGTAGGCCAGAGGTTGACATCAGGCATCTTCCTCCGTCACTCTCTACTTACCTGTTTATATTTTAGGTCCTGGATATCTTGGAACTCCTTTATAGACCAGGCTGTCCTCAAACTCACAGAAATCCACTTGCTTTTTCTTATGCTACAATTAATGGTGTGTGCTACTCCACCCAGGGCTACGTATTTTTTGAGAAAGTCTCACTAAATCCTGAGCTCACCAATTCAGCTAAAGAGGCTGGCGTTGAGCCCCAGGGATCCCTCCAGTGTTAGGATTAGAGGAAACTGGTTGTTTTATTTTCTGAAAAGAAATTTAAAAGATGGGTGCCAGTAGGTGGACTCAGTCCTCATGTTTATATAGCAAGTGCTTTATTACCTGGGCCATCTCCCCAGGCATGAGCTGAGTTTATTAAAGCTGTACAGGCTCCAGAACTCCTCCATGGTACCCTAGCTTTAGTACGCTGTGCTGGATCATGTGCTTAGAGATAGCCCTTATATGACCCTTATATGATCAAAGCAAACTCAGAAAACCTTTCTTCCACGAAAGAAGCCAGAGGCCAGGATTTAAGAGAGACCAGGATACACAGGTGCTTCACATTTAAAAACCTGCTTCAGAGTGAACAATTAGATGGGCAATAACATTAGCATAGATAGGTAACATAGCATTAATAGAATAGATGAATATTACTTCATAAAGGGCTCTACCCTATCTAAACCCATCAAATAATCCATAAGTTGACACAGGTACACTTGAATATTTTTTAATGCTCATTATGTGCCAGCTACTTTGCTTATGTTATTTTTAGGTGATATTAAAATAATTGGGATTCTGTCGATATTTTTTTTTTGAGACAGAGTTTCTCTGTGTAGCTTTGGCCATCCTGTACTCACTTTGTAGACCAGGCTGGCCTCAAACTCACAGTGATCCGCCTGCCTCTGCCTCCTGAGTGCTGGGATTAAAGGTGTGCGCCACCACGCCCAGCCTCGATATTTCTTTTTTGTTTGTTTGTTTTTTGTTTTTTCAAGACAGGGTCTCTCTGTGTAGCCTTGGCTGTCCTGGACTCACTTTGTAGACCAGGCTGGCCTCGAACTCACATCAATCTGCCTGCCTCTGCCTCCCTAGTGCTGGGATTAAAGGTGTGTGCCACCAGGCCCAGCTCTCTGTAAATATTTCTATGACAAAATTTTTCTCTGCCAAATATCCTTTCATCACTGAGTCACAAAGAGATTTAAAGTACACAGAGTGGTGGTGCTGACTGTTGAGGGAGAAGCTGTATATCACTCTAGATGGAAATATGTCTGTGCTTTAATTGTTTTGCTTTATTTTGGAGACAGGGTTTCTGTGTAGCCCTTGCTGTTTTGGAACTCACTCTGTGCCTGCCTCTGCCTCCCAAGTGCTGAGATTAAAGGCGAATGTCACCACCACCCGCCAAATTCATCAGTTGTCTTTAAACAGCCAGTTCAATCTTGACAGTCGTGTATTGATTTAACATTAGCCTTGCTTTATAACATCTTCCTAAGGCTGTGAACTTAGCATTGTCATCTCAGAGGTGAAAAAATAAGTCCAGGAAACAGAAGTACTTCATTCAAGACTGCAAGATAACAGGTAAAATAAAGTTCAAGCACACGGCTTCCAAGTCTGCATCCTTCTTACACAGTGCTAACTCATAACAAGTTCCATACCCAGCAAATTCCCTTCAGAGCAATTATGTTACGGATGAGATTTCCAATCTCAGAGAGATAGATGGCAATTCACAGCCTTAAAACCAGCCTCAAACTATATTGGTAAATGCTTGTAATCTTAGCAAGTGAATACAGGAGGATCGGAAGTTCAAGATCATCCTCCAGTGAGTAGTGAGTTCAAGGACAGCCTGGGGGTACATGAGAGCCTGTCTAAAAAATATGCTTACGTATTTAAGCACAACAGTTAAAAAAAAAAAAAACATTTATTATGTATACAGTGTTATGCCTACATGCCAGAAGAGGACACCAGATCTCATAGTTGGTTATGAACCACCATGTGGTTGCTGGGAATTGAACTCAGGACCTTTGGAAGAACAGCCAGTGCTCTTAACCTCTGAGCCATCTCTCCAGCCCCAGCACAACAGATTTTTTTAAGATTTATTTTTTTGTGTGCATGTGTTGTGTGCTGATGCCCATGGAGGCCAGTAGAGGGGAAAAGTCATCAGATGCCCTCAAGTTGAAATGAGAGTTGGTTATGAGCAGCCTACTGTAGGTCCTTTGGAAGAGCATGAAGCACTCTAACCACTGAGCTATCTTTCCATCCCGTTTTGGGAGCACATATTCAGAGCATAGATAGTATTCTTGGGCATATCCATGTTCCTGGTGTACTCTCTCGGGGCTTAAGAAACTGTGCATTTCTCCATCTTTCTTGTAAAAATGTCTTTAGAGGCTGTACAGATGGCTTGGAGGTTAAGAGCTCTTCCAAAGGTCCTGAATTGGAACTCAGCAACCACATGGTGGCTCACAACCATCTATGAGATCTGGTGCTCCCTTCTGGGATGCAGGCAAAACACTGTATACATAACACATTTTTAATTGTCTTTTAGAGGCAAATGATTTTTCCCATTATTTTCTCCCCTCTTAGCTGCCTGTGTCTATTAATTTTTCATGATTTAGCTCAAGTTTTACCACCTTTAGGTTGAGTTCACAAGACCGGGTTAGCTGTGCCTTTTTTGTGCTCCCCACCCGCCAAATCCCTCAAATCCCATGTAACTTCTGTTGTTCTGTTCTGCATTGAGTATCTTCACTCTAGACCCACTAGCTTTTTGAAATACTGTACAGGACTGAAGCAGTCACCTGATAACAATGTTTCACATATATGATTATGAAAACATTTGGACAGGAGTCGTATGATGATGAATGTAGATTGCGTTGTTTGTAAACAGGCTTTTATAACCATCTAGTACACTATAACATGAAATTAATGAAGCAACAATTTTTTTTTATTCCAGCTATTTCCCAAATAATTGACACAGACTATGCTTTATTAGCTTAAATGCACAGTAACTGACAGCATAATACTATTCTAGTCCTCTGAGCCAATCTAGCTCCTCCCAGTCTCAATCCCATAATACTTGCACTTATGGCCTTCTATGTGATGGCTGTAATTTCGTAGTGCCCTTTCCTCCCTCTGAATCTTCCCTCCTGTTGGTCTCCTCTCCTTGAGGGAATCAGAACTCCCACCCTCTTCTCTCTATTGCCCAGTTACTGGCTGGCCAGCTGTTTATTGACAAGACAGAATAAATTAGCCAAAGAGCATGGATGCATGGACTGGACCTAGGCCCCCTACACATATGTAACCGATGGGCAGTTTGACCTTCATGCAGTTCTCCTAGTAAGTTGAGCAGGTGCTGTCTATGACATGGACTCTGTTGCCTGCTTTCAATCATTTCGTCCTAACCAGGCTGCCTTGCCTGGCCTCAGTAGGTGAGGAGGAGCTCAGTCCTGATGGGACTTGATGTGCTGGGGTGGGTTGGTGAAGGGGGCTCCCCTTTCTGAGGACAAGGAGCAGGAGGAGAGGGGAAAGGAGGGGACTACAATTGGGATATAAAGTGAATATGTAAACTAAAAATAAACTTAAAAATAAATAAAAGAATGAATGGTCAATAATGTCGGCACAAACTTAAGACAGGAGATTCTTAGAATATGCATTATAATTCCATGTCCGATTGAAACCAGATAATGGGGTAAAGAAATCAGCATGTGCTCAGCTATTAAAAACAAGGAATTCCCGAAATTTGTGGACAAATGGATTGAACTAGAAATGATCATAATGAGTGAGTTAACCCAGAGGCAGAAAGAGTCAAATGATATCTACTCACTTATATCTGGACCATGAAATTCTTCACTTACCAGGAAAGTGAGATAGAGGGGAAGACATCCTACTGGGACTCTAGATGAGAGAAGCATGGGAAAATGAGGAAATAGAAGGATCCAGAGGGTCCTAGAAACCTACAAGAAGAACATTATGACAGGCAGATCTGGGCCCAGGGGTCCGGCTCAAACTATGGCACCAGCCAAGGACAATACATGCAGTAAACTTTGACCCCCTACCCAGATCTAGCCAATGGACAGGACATTCTCTACAGTTGAGTGGAGAGTGGGGACTGACTTTCACACAAACTCTGGTGCCCCATAATTGACCACTTCCCCTGGATGGGGAGGCCTGGTGGCACTCAGAGGAAGGATAGCAGGCTACCAAGAAGAGACGTGATACCCTATGAGCATAAACAGGGTGGAGGAGGTCACCCTCAGTCACAGTCATAGGGGAGGGGACTAGGGAAAATGGGAGGGAGGGAGGAATGGGAGGATACAAGGGATGGGATAACAATTGAGATGTAATATGAATAAATTAATTTAAAAATATATAAAAGAAATCAGCATATGAATAATACAAGGGTAAATTTTACACAGTGTACATTAACATTATGCCAACAGTACACTGCACACTATTTCTTGGAGGTGTTGCTGGATGAATTTCGGTTGTAGGTATAACTGGTCTCACGGGTTTCTTCTTACCACATTCTAAAAGAATAAGCTGGAAGGCCAAAAATTAATAAAGGAAACCGTGTTTATTACAGCTATGGGCAGAAGTGGGGTTAGAACAGTTGCTAATTTCTCTCCATCATTCCTGTGGCAGCCTTGCAATTTATAGAAACCGCTGTACAATAGGCAGGAAGTGAGACAGCTTCGCCTGTATTTTCCGGGGAGGGCAACTCAGTGCTAATATCCCAGGCTGCCTCCATCCCCAACAGGCAGCTTCCATCCTGCAGCCTGCTGCAGAGGAAGGCTGATTAACCCATTGCATAGTCTCAGCAGAGAACTCCAGAGGTGCTGAACCCCAAAGTCAGAGCCCTAGCAGATTTGGTATCTGGTGAGGGTCTACAACCTGTCTCAGAGCTCCTGTTCCTTACACTTCCTGGCTATTGCTGAAGGTTTCTTTTGTTTTAAGTTTTGACACTTTTTAGAATTTCATGAGGCTGGAAAGATGGCTCAGAGGCTAAGATCACTTGCTATTAATACAGAGGACCCAGGTTTAATTCCCAGCATCCACATGATGGCTCACAACCATCTATAACTCCAGTTCCAGGGACTTTGACACCCTCTTCTGATAGGAACACATGTAATATGCAGACAAAATATTCATACATACAACTTTTTTTTTTCCAGACAGGGTTTCTCTGTGTAGCCTTGGCTGTCCTGAATTCACTTTGTAGACCAGGCTAGCTTCGAACTCACAGTGATCCGCCTGCCTCTGCCTCCCAAGTGCTAGGATTAAAGGGATGTGCCACCACACCTGGCCTAAAAGAACATTTGTTAAAAAGAATTTTATACATGGTACTGTATTTATTTAATTTCACCCCTCCTTCTCTACCCTCTAGTTCCCTTCATTTCCTACTTTTCAAATTCATGACCCCTTCTTATTGTTACACACACACACACACACACACACACACACACACACACACACACACACAGCCTGCTGCGTTCACTTAGTGTTGCTTATATATGTGTGTTTAGGGCTGACCACCCTGGGACTGGATAAACTTAATCAGAGGGCTTGTCACCGAAGAAGACTGAGTCTCCCTGTCTCAGCAGCCATTAATTGCCTGTAGCTCTTTGTCTTAGTCAGTGATCTAGTGTTGTGATGACACAGCATGATCATAGCAATTCTTACAAAGGAAAGCATTTCATTGGAGCTTCCTTACAGTTTCAGAGGTTTAGTCCATTATCATAATGGCAGGAATGGTGTTGGAGAAGTACCTGGGGGTTCTACATCCGGGTCTCAGGCAGCAGGAAGATAACCAGCCTCTAGGCCTTGTTTGGGTTTCTGAAACCTCAAAGCCCACCCCTAGTGACACACTTCTGTCAACAAGGCATAGTGTAATCCCTAATCTTTCCCATGTAGTGCCATTCCCTGATGACTAAGCATTCCAACATTGAGCCTATGGGGGCCTTTTTCATTCAAACCAACACACTCTTTTTTTTTTTTTTTTTTTTTTTTTTAAGATTTATTTATTTATTATTGTATATACAATGCTCTGCCTGCATGTACACTTGCAGGCCAGAAGAGGGCATCAGATCACATCATAGATGGTTGTGAGCCACCCTGTGGTTGCTGGGAATTGAACTCATGACCTCTGGAAGAGTAGTCAGTGCTCTTAATCACTGAGCCATCTCTCCAGCCCAACACACTCTTCATTCCTTTGAATGGGGCCCTGTGAGGTTTCTAATCTGTGTTGGCATATCAACTGGTGTCATCACTGCGCAGCTCTCGCTTAGATGACCATATTTTTGAGATTGTGTTGGTGCATCTCACAGGACACTTGTCTCATAGCAGACATCCTGGTCTTCTGGCTTTTGCAATCTGGCCCTGGCCCTGCTTCTGTGATGTGCTGAGTCTTGTGTGAGGGTTGTGTTGCAGGTGTATCAGTTAGTGGTGAGCACCTCAGTCAGTTTTCTCTGTGTGTTGACCAGTTAGGGATTCCTGTAAAGGTCTCTGTCTGTTAAGAAAAGCTTTTTTTGATGAGGGGTGAGATCTACGCTTCTATGTGGGGTATAATGAAAAGTATTTAGGATGTAGTTAGAAAATATATTGGCTTATGAAAGAACCTCCTATTCCTGAAAGGTCTTATCAGAGATTCTGAGTCAGGTGATGCAGCATGTGCCTGGAATCCCAGCACTTGGGAAGTGGAGGCAGGAGGATGACCAGATTGGGCCAAGCCAGGAAGACAGACTAATAAAATCTTTTAAAAGAGCAACACAGCAGTTGCTTCTTTTATTTTATTTATTTCTCTATCCTCCCTCCCCCCCCCCTCTCTCTCTCTCTCTCTCTGTGTGTGTGTGTGTGTGTGTGTGTGTGTGTGTGTGTGTCTGACCACTTGGAACTGGTACCTGTCCTAATTTGCTTCTCTGTTGTTGTAATAAACACCAGGACCAAAAGCAAATTTGGGAGGAAAGGATTAAACATGGTGGCACATGCTTTCAACCCAACAAAGCAGAGCAGGTGGATATCTATGAGTTCCATGCCAGGCAGGGATACACAGTAAGACCCTGCTTTTTAAATAAATAAATAAACAAATTAATGAATAAATAAATAAAAAATAGACAGACTCTGATTTTAAAATGAGTAAGGGGATTTCAGGGCTTACAGGATTTCTGTGGTATACAGGATACATCTCATGATCAAGTGAAGTCAGAGGAAGAACTCAAGACAGGAGCCAATTAAGCTGGCGAGATGGATGGCTCAGAGGTTAAGCGCACTGTCTGCTCCTCCAGAGTTCCTGAGTTCAATTCCCAGCAAGCACTTGGTGGCTCACAACCATCTATAATGTGATCTGATGCCCTCTTCTGGCCTGTGGTGTACATGCAGGCAGAGCACTGTATACATAATAATAAATGAATAATAAATCTTAAAAACAAACAAACAAAAAGACAGGCACCATGGAGGCGTGCTTCTTATGGAAGGCTGCTTACTGATTTGTGCAGTTACCTTTCAGCCAGGGCAACCTTCCTAGGGATGGTCCCACCCATACTGGGCTTCCTGCATTAATTAGGAATTAGTAAAATTCCTTATAGACATGGCCTCTGGGCAAATTGATCTAGACAATTGAGTTTTCCTCTTTCTAGGTGACTCATTTTGTGTCAAGTAAACAGATGAAGCTAACTATGACAGGAAGGAAAGAGAATGCATGGTGGCATGTGATCCTCCCTCCCCCCTCCCCCAGACAGGGTTTCTCCTTGTAGCCCTGGCTGTCCTGAACTTTCTTTGTAGACTAGGTTGGCCTTGAATTTACAAAGATCCTCCTGCCTCTGCCTCCTGAGTGCTGGGATTACAGGCCTGTGCCACCACACCTGGAAACTGGGTAGATTTTAAATAACAAACATTTTTCATAGTTAATAAGGTGATAAAACCCAAGGTGAAGGCCAATTCAGTATCAGGTACGGACCAACTTCCATGTTCTTGTGGCTTCACAGAGTAGAAAGGAGAAAGTAGTCTGGAGATCTTTCGTAAGAGCAGGACCCCTACTCACAGGCACTGTCATTGACAGTCTCTCATGTAGTCATCCACTCTACAATCACATCCGAAGGGAAGGTTTCAATACACCTTTCATCCCAGCTCTTAGGCTGATGAGGCAGGCAGCTATCTGTGAGTTTCAGGTCAGCCAGGGCTACATAATGAGACTCTGCTCAAAAAAAAAAAAAAGCTTTTTTTTTTTTTTAACGGCATGAATTTTGGTTGGGACACAGTTACAGTAGTTAGGATATAGAGTTATGGATGGATTTTTCCTTTTATAATTAGCCTTGTACATTGTGTAGTTGTATTTTTTTGTGTAGTTGTATAATACATATATAACAGATTTATGCCATGTAAACAACTCTAAATTGCATTTTGTTTTTCATTTTTATCTGGGGCTTCAACATTTCTGACCTCATGCATGCCAAGCAAGTACTGTACCACTAAACTATAACCACAGCCTAAAACAGTACTTTTTTTTTTTTTTTTTTAAAGGATGATACACTTGAAATGGTTCTCTGCGAAACAAATCAAAGCATGACATCAGTCTTTCTCTGTAAAGGTCAGTACCCATAGGGATTCCAGTGTCTTGATGTACAATATATATAAATAAGAATCAAAGAACAGCACAGGATGAAGTCAGTCTGTTTAACCTGGCAGGCAATCTACCAATAACTCATATTGGTTTGGGATAATTACATTTTATTACCGAGCCTATAAAACAGTACTTTCTTTGTTTAATGCTTGCCACATTGTTTAAACTTCCTTTGTCCTTTCACACAAAGCTTAGTGTGTAACATGTCCTTGGTAGCATTTCTAGCTCTTATTTCATTAAACTTCCGCCTTTCCACCAGGCATGGTGGCACACACCTTTAATGCCAGCACTCAGGAGGCAGAGGCAGCCAAGGCTTCACAGAGAAACCCTGTCTGGAAAAACCAAAACCAACCAAGCAAAAAACCAAGCCAAACCAACAACAACAACAACAACAAAAACCCAAACAAATAAACAAACCAACAAACAGAAAAACACCACTTCCACCTTTTCTGATTTAACAAATCAATTCCCTTAATTTGTTGAAATATAAGATGGCGTTGCCCTTTATTAGTAGTGTTAACTACAGTATACCTATAGGATCAATAGTTGGCAGCCTTTTAACTAACTGACACACACTCTTTCAGGATAGTGTACAATACCCAGATAAGGAAAAGGAATTTCAGAGAGACTAAATGACAAAATTGGGGCTTGCCGTGCTTTCAAATACATGAAAGTACAAGCTTTCCTAAAAGTAAGCCAAGTCATTCCAATTCTAAAATAAACCCCTTATGTTTTCATTTTTTCAGAAGCCTTTTATTAGGCTAATGCTGCAACACTAGGGGGCAGCACGGAAGTGTCTTCCCAGCTGATGGGGGGGGGGGGAGATGCAAATGAAGAATTGCATTTGTGCCAGTCACAGCAGTGTTTCTAGTTTCTAATTCCACCAATCACAGGCCTCGCTGTGTACCAATACTGAGCTTTCTGCTGAGCCCTAGGGGAAGTGCCTACCCATATGGCCTAGGGGGAGCCCGGTCCTCTGGTGTTCACTGAGGTTTGTCCGGAACTGGTACAGGTTCCCTGGTGCAGTCACGCTGGAGAAAAGTTCTCTGTGGAGTGTTGTTCAGAGTTGCAGTAAAGAATCCAAAGGGTGGGGCAGTTGGGCATGATGGAATAGGCCTGGAACCCTAGCTACTGGGGGGGGGGGGGGGGGCTGGGCCGAGACTGCAAGTTCCCGCCAACCTATTTACCAAGGCCTTGACTCAAAAGAAAAAAAGGGGTGGGGGTTGGGGCTGAGGATGTAGCTTAGTAGCAAAGAGTTTACTTAACATGTAGCAGGCGGGGTTGGGAGGGGAGGGTGTAGGGGGGATAGGGTGTGTTCTCAGGCCAATCCCCAGTACTGCAAAGAAAAGCAAGAAAAACAAGTAAATAAACCGGGCGCAGTGGCGCATGCCTGTAATCCCAGCACTCGGGAGGAGGCAGAGGCAGGTGGATCCCTGTGAGTTTGAGGCCAGCCTGGTCTACAAAGCAAGTCCAGGATAGTCAAGGCTACACAAAGAAAGCCTGTCTCGGAAGCCAAAAGGAAAAAAAGAAAGAAAAAAGAAAAGAAAAGAAAAAGAAGAAGGAAAAAGAAAAACAAGTAAATAAAAGTAAGCAGGCAGTCCACCTTCAGGCAATCTTCTTGTTTGCTGAGGGTGATCATTTTTTCATTTTGGTCAAAATGGATTTACGCACGGGGCCTGGGGATGTAGATCAGCTGGCAGAATGCTTACACAGTACACACAATCGCCTGGGTTCCGCTCCCAGAATGGAATAAACAAGGCATAGGGGCCCATGCCCATAAGCCCAACACTTGAGACGTAGAGGCAGGAGGATCTGGGCTCTCCTTGACTACATAGTAAGTTCAAGATCAAGCTGGACTATATGAGGCTATTTATGCATAGCATTAAATACACATTCTGCTTAGGAGTCTGTTAATAAAACGTTTAATTCACAACCTGCTGGCATTTGAGTTGTAATGCTGTGTTAGCTGTTCGAAAGATAATATATGCTTCAGATTTTTCCTTTGTTCCCCCCCACCCCCTTTTTCCTGACCTCTTTTGGGGGAATGTTTTTGATTTGTTTTGTTTTTGGGAGACAGGGTTTCTCTGTGTAGCCTTGGCTATCCTTGAACTAGCTCTGTAGACCAGGCTGGCCTCAAACTCAGAGACCTGTCTGCTTCTCTGGGAGTAAAGGCGTGGCCACCACTGCTGAGATTCCTGACTTTAAAAAAAAAAAAAAAGATTTATTCCTGTGTTATGCAAGCATGGCAAGTGAGGGGTAGGTTGTGCCCAAGGAGGCCAGAAGAGGGCACTGGATTCCGTGGAGCTAAAGGTAAAGACAACTGTGATCTCTCCAACCAGGGTGCTGACAGCCCACCTCAGGTCATCCACAGAGCAGCAAGAGCGCTTCACCACGGAGCTAGCTCTACAGCCCCAGATTTTATTTAAAGTATTTACTTATCATGTGGTGCTAATGACTCAGCCCAGGATCCTACATGTGCTGGGTAGGTGCACTACCACTAAGATGCACACGAGACTCCCCAAACAGTCTCAGATTTACAGAAGAAATGAGGACACAGCGCCTCCTACACACTTCCCCTAATTTTTAATATTCTATATTAAATTAATATGTACATTTGTCTCAATTAATCCAATATTGATACATTATTGTCTTTAATACATTTAGTTTTTACCTGCCTTTTAAAAAATACACAAATCTTAAGTTTAATGTAACACGAACTAATAATAAGTACGTGTTTGCTACCTTCCCTTAACATTATAGACGTGCTTTCTTTTTTATTAAAAAAATTTTTTTTATTACAATGTCAGGTCATTTCTTAAAGATACTCTACTCTATAGACTTCTGGCTGCACGCCTTACAAATCATATACAACTGTCTCCAATATTAGCACTGGAAATAAGTATAAATGGCTACAGGTTTTTCTTTTCAATGAGAAAGAATTTCCCCAAATTGTAAGATCCTACTTAGGAACCAAATTTGGTACAAATTTAACCTCTTCAATCTCTGTCTTGAAAACTCGCCCCCTTCTCCCCCGACCAGGTTCTTGGACTTGCTATTAGCTTAGAAGACCTTTAACTGCCGGTCTTTCTGCCTCCACTCATCTCTTGAAGGTCGGTGCACCACCACACCCGACTCTAGCATTTTTTGAGTCAGGGTCTCTAAACAATCCCAGCCTGTTTAGAACTCGCGGCGACCTGCCTCAGAAGAGCGCTGGACAGTCAGGCCACTATCAGTGCTTGGAGCACTTCCGGCTAGTCAGCTGGGATTTTTGTGCGTCTGCATGCTTTGGCCAACCCCATCCCGGAAGTTAACCGTTGACGAAAAGAAGGTTTAAATCCTCCGAGTAGCGATCCGGCGCTTTGGTGGCGCCTCGGTTCTCTAAAGAGCCTTAGGATAGGGCGAGCGCTAATCCCAGGCCGGGCTCCGATTGGTTGTCACAGGAGAATGCCGCGGAGACAGTGAGTGACGCTCTTAGTCCCGCCCCTGTCGCGGGACTGGCCGGGCTTCTGGCCAATCAGCAAGCGCGGCGCGCCCTTCGGTTTCCTCCGAGCGGCGCTTGCCGCCTCTGTTCCCGCGACCTCAACGTCCCAGAGGCGGGGCCGCAGTTATTTGAGATGCTGCTTGGAGTCCTCTTCTGCGTGCCCAACAAACAAACCCCTGCTTGGCGGCGGTCGGGACAATAGCGACGGTGATTTTCATGCTCCTGGTTCCCCGAGGCGCCCTCCGGGCCCGGGAAGCACGGTGAGTAACCTGCGGCCAGTGTGGGTCGGAGCTAGCGCGCTGGGACGCCAGGGGAGAAAGCAAGCGGACCTCAGAACTCCCTGTTTTAAAGAGTGTGAAGGTCTACGTTTGTGACGTCCCGCAGATTGCTTTCACTGTACACATTTCTTCTTCGGGACTGAAATCCTGATCGTCGTTCTTGCATTCTCTGCGATATCTGGCCCAGACCGTGTAAGGGAATCTGTAGTCGGTGGTGGACAGGAAGTAGACAGATCTATGTCAAAAGCGAGGCGTGAACGGACTGTGTCTGAACACAAAGGCAGAAGTGATGCCACCCTGAGAGATTCCATATTCGAGTTGGAGGTTGGATGATAGGGTTTAGTAGGAAATTCCAAGCCTGTGCGGTCCTATTGGGGATTGCAAGTAATTCACTTAGGGATGGAGGATGACTGATTAGGGGCTTATGGTTGCAGGGATTGGGTAGGACCTTAACTATGAAGGTTTTTTACTCTGTATTTGAAGAAAAGCCATTGACGTCCTAAGAAGGAGAAAACTTGTTTATAGGCACATTCGTGTCTGCATTGGAGGGGCTTGTCAGTAAATCCGGCAGAGCTGATGAGGTCAGCCAAGGTGGGAAGATGGAAAGAACTTTTATGAGGAAGAGGGAGAAGAGGTGAAGATGACTTGATAGTTCTCATTTGTACCCAATGAAGGTAACCGAGGAGAGTGATTTTTTGCTAGGTATACGTTTTTGTACGGTTTTGACCATTAGCTTTTTGTAATACTGTTAAGATAAACTATCAAATCTCATTTGGTTGTTTTCAAATAAGAAAGGCATGAAAGAAAAAGCAGAAAGACGAGGCAGGCATTAAACAACACTCCTTTTGGTGAGGAAAAATGACACTTTATGTACTTTGTGGAGGCAGAGCTATCGATGTGATTACTGTTACCATGACAACCAAGGGCTAAACAAAGGCTTGTATTTCAAGAAGTCCGTATCTCTGTGGAGAATTTTTATTTTATCCTTAAAGGTTACCTGTATATCCAGGAGAATTTTGTTCTCTCAAATATTTCAGCCTTGGACTACATAGGAAAAGTCTCTTTTAAATGATTTACTCCTTAGTTAGTATTCCTTTATCTCCAGACAGATAATTCATTTTTTAAATTTTTATTAGGGTTTAAAATTAATTTATTGTGAGTGCACATGTGTAGGTCTGAGGATAACTTGTAGGAGTTGGTTCTCCTTCTGCCAAGAGGTCCTAGAAATCAAACTCCTGTTGCTAGTTTTGACAGCAAGCCTCTTTATCCTCTGAACCATTTCATTGGCCCTAGATTTTTAGCTATTGTTATCATTACTGTTGTGATATGTGTATGTGAGAGCAGGAGTCCTTGTCCTACTGAGTGCATGTGGAGGTCAGAGGACAACTTTCCAGAATCTGTTTTTCTTTGTTTCCACCTTGCATCCTGGGACTTGAACTCAGGCCACTAGCCTTGCAATAGATGCCTGGTCTACCTCAGACAATATCTTTTTGCTAAAATTGAAACAATGCTCATAAGGTGAAAAATTAAGACTTAAAAAAGTAAACAGCTGGACACAGTAGGGCACACCTGGAAACCCCGTACGCAGGGAGGCAGAGGCAGGCGGATCTCAGTGAGTTCAAGGCCAGCCTGGTCTACAAAATGAGTCCAGGACAGCCAAGGCTACACAGGGAAGTCTGTCTTGAAAAACAAAACAACAACAAAACCCAGTAAATGCTGGCTGGGGTAGGTGGTGCACATCTGTATCCCAGCACTTGGGCGCAGGGAAGGGGGGTTGGCTAAGCCTCATAATCCCCAGAAAGCCACACACACAAATATCAAACAAAAAAAATTTTACAATACACTTGATAATAATGAACACATTCACCAACAAACCCACTCTTGTAGCAGTGAACGGGAAAGTGTCTGTCTCCGCAAAATGGCCTGTGAAGTAATCTGGGTTCATGGTGCAGACGCATAGCCATGCTTGCTGGCTAGTCTCACCATTCTGTGTACTCCCCTATACAGCAAACATTCAGCTTCCACCTTGCTTGAGTTTTAAATCTATGTGTCTAATTTCCTGCTGCATAGTTTCATTCAATACTAATGAGGCAAAATACAGACTATATAGTCTTTTCTCTACAGGTCAGCATTCACTGTTTTTTGTTTTGTTTTGTTTCGTTTCATTTTTTGAGACAGGGTCTCTCTCTCTATATATATAGTACCTTGCTCTCACTGTGTACACTAAACTACCCTCAGATTCACAGATTTCTATCTGCTTTCCAAATGCTGGGGTTAAAGGCGAGTACCACCATACCTAAATCACCAAATTGAATTCGAGACTAAGATTTGGGGGCAGTCATCTGTGGTGCTGCATTCCTTTAATCCCAGTGCTTGGGAAGCAGAGGAAGGTGGATCTGTGTGAATTCCAGGCCAGCTGGGACGATATAATGAGAACTTGTCGCGTGTGTGGGGGTGGGGGGGGGGGGAGGGAGAGAGAGAGAGAGAGAGAGAGAGAGAGAGAGAGAGAGAGAGAGAGAGACATAGACACTGTCTCACTAAGTAGTCCTGGTTGTCCTGGACTCACTGTGTAGACTAGGATAGCCTCAAAGTCACAGAAATCCATCTGCCTCTGTGCTGGCATTAAAATCCTGTGCCATGAGACCTTGAATTTAGAAAAATATTTTGGGGTAAAATATGTGCTTCCTTTAATGAATAGATATTCTTGTTACTAAATTAAATATTAAGGTTAATTTATAGGCTGAATGACTCTGGAATATGAAAGCAATCAAAATCTATTGACATTTAATCTTGTATTTTTCTCTGCATTGGACATTGAACATAGTAGGCAAGTTTGGTACATCCTCAGATTTGTAAGCATTTAATCTTATTAATCTGTAGTTACATTTCATATAAGCAAGTTATTTTGCCAATAATTTTGTTACTATATGGTTAAGTAATGTTTCTTCAGTGTTTAACAACATTTCTTTATTTCTGTAGGGTTCTGAGGATTAGAAATTGAATAAATCACTCACCAAATATAGAGCCTGTAGTTCCTCTAGAAAAAGTTCCAGATGAATACCAGGTACAGAAACTTTATTTTATTGAGCATATATTTAGATTTTTAAAAAAAATTATGTGCATGAGTATTTTGCCTATTGGTGCCCAAGAGGCCAGAAGAAGGGATTTGATCCCCTGGAATTGGAGCTGTAGATGGTTGTGAGCTGCTATGTGGGTGCTGAGAAGTAAATTTCAGGTCCTCTGCTAGAGCAGCAAGTACTCTTAATTGCTGAGCCACTTCTCCAGACCTGCTCTTACTTTTCTGAGTTAAGGTCTTGCAGTGTAGCCCTGACTAGCCTCACGCACTCTCACGCCTTCTGCCTCATCCTTCCAGGGGCTGTGATAATAGGCATGTGCCAGTTTGCTGCCTGCTTGTTTAGTTATTTGAGGTGGAGGTCTTGCTGTGTTGCTGAGGCTGATCTCGAAACACTGGATTCATTTAGATAACTGTTTCCTCAGTCTTTCAAACTTTGTGACCGCAGACACCTGCTGCCACACTATCCACATTAACTTGAGAAGGACTCTCTGGCTCCACATTTAATTAGGTGGACTCCTCTATGTAGTTCATTCACCAAGCCCCAGTCCTCACTGTAAGAGGAGTGCTTTCTAATTGATTACCATTATTAAGAATGGTAAGGGTGAGAATGCTTATTAAGGGCTGGAGAGATGGCTCAGAGGTTAAGAACACTGACTGCCCTTCCAGAGGTCCTGAGTTCAATTCCCAGCAACCACATGGTGGCTCACAACCATCTATAATGTCACCTGATGCCCTCATCTGGCCTGCAGGTGTACATGTAGACCACTGTATACAGAATAATAAGTAAATAAACCTTTTTTAAAAAGGATGCTTATTTAAAAAGCTGGACATGGCGGCACACACCTTTAATCCCAGCACTGGGGAGGCAGAGGCAGGCGGATCTCTCTAAGTTTGAGTCCAGCCTGGTCAACAAAGCAAGTCTAGGGCCAGGCAAAGATACACAGAGAAACCTTGTCTGGAATAACCAAAAAAACAAAAACAAAACTTATTAAACTAAAGGAGAAGCATTTAGTAAATACTAGCTCCCTTTCCCTTTGCCCTCACACTTACTGACACAGATGTTTATGTTGCTGAGACATTAACTGAGGCTGTAAGTTAGAAGATTGCTAACTACCACCCTAGAGGGATGGAAAGTTTTGGGGATTCTTCTTTCTAAGCTTCTCACGTGGGCCATCCCATGTTTCTCCATGGTCCCCTAAGCCTTTCCTTTTATGTGGAGTAAGGGAGGAGCTGGCCACCTGTGCCTGCTTTTTTTTTTTGGTGTGTTATTCCATGGAGGACCTGGCAACCTGGCTTGGATGATTTAGGGTTTTTTGGACCATTTTTTACCCTAGAGAATAACAATTAATGCTGGCATATGGATTTTTTTTTCTTCTAAGCTACAGTTATGCCCATGGGGAAATTTTATATTCTCTGTTGTTTCCATTGTGCCAGATGTTTATGATGAAGACAATAGGAAATGTGAGCCAGGGAGACTATCATATTCCTTTTCCTTTAATTTGGACCCTTCTGCTGCATCACACTGCTGCAGTATTTATTTTATTTTTATTTATTAATTAATCTATTTTGAGACCGAGTCTCCTTGTAAAACCCTGGCTGTCTTGGAACTCAATATGTAGACAAGGCATGTGTGCCACCATGCCTGGCTCCATGCAGTGTTTTTAAATGAATAAAGTACAGCATACAGGTATCGGTCAGTTTATTGTCATATAGTTAATAAGTGGCATAATTAGGATTTCAGCTGACATGACTCTTTCTTTATTGTGCTGAGGAAATAAACCAAAACTATCATTGTAGATTGATCTTTAAAGGTACTATGGACTGTGGAAAATGAATGAAAAAGCAAGAAATAAAACACTGAACACTTAACAATGAATTAGAAAATATTTTAAAGCATTTTACATATGTATTCAATATTCAACATCAGGGCAGCATTGGTGTTATTTTTTGTCTTATTCAAGTCCTTAGCATGGCTCCTCAACTGTTTATTGGCTGGCCTGGAATTTCCAGTCATGGCCTTCCAAGGACATGGGGATACCTGGCAAAGAGACTTAACTTTGTTATAAAATGTTATTTTATAACATTTTGCTTTTCCTTGTGCTTTACTTATTTTTAAAGGTTTTGTTCAAGCAAGATGGTACCTTTCCACTTTCCCCCATCAAAATTGGCACTTTGGAACCCAATGCCAATTGGAGATTTCATATATTTGCATCTCAGTTACTACAGGTATGTTTTCCTTTTTATATCAACCCAGTATAAGCACAAATCATTCAAAATATGTAAAGCAGACTTGATTGTTATTGCTAATTATAAGTTGGGCTGCCTAAATCCCAAAGTCTAATGTTTTGTTGTTGTTTTTTGTTTTTTTGAGACAGAGTTTCTCTGTGTAGCCTTGGTTGCCCTGGACTCACTTTGTAGACCAGGCTGGACACGAACTCACAGAGATCCAGCTGCCTCTGCTGCCTGGAGCCACTGCACCGAGCTGTGTGTGTGTATGTGTGCGCACACACCCATTTGTGGAAGCCAGTGGTTGGTCCAGTATCTTCCCCTATTACTCTCCAACTTATCTTTTGAAACAAGACCTAGAGCTTGCCTTTGCAGTAGACTGCTAGCCAGCTTACCCCCATTCTACCAAACAAATACTGGGGTGATACAGGTGGTGCCACTTGAGGATCCAAACTCAAGTCCTTTGCTTACCTGGTAGGAACCATTTCCTCAGATTCTAAAATCTGAAGCTTAGACTGGCAAAATGGTTGAGTGAGTAAAGGCAGTTGGCCTCAAAACCTGAAATGTGTTGAGTATCAACAAGATACTATAAAGTGCTCCATTCCATGTGTTATCCAAATACAAAATACAGTTATATAAAAATCACTGTCAGACTATATGTATAATGTGTTTATAAACATAAATGAATTTCTTTCTTTTCTTTTTTTTTTTTTTTTTTTTTGAGACAGTGTCTCTGTCTGTAGCCTTGACTGTCCTGTACTCGCTTTGTAGACCAGGCTGGCCTCGAACTCATAGCAATCCGCCTGCCTCTGCTTCCCAAGTACTGGGATTAAAGGTGTGTGCCACCACCACCCGGCCTAACATAAGTGAATTTCATGTTTAGATTTGAGTTCCATTTCCAAGAATTTGTATGCGCAAATATTCGCAAACCTGAACTGCTTGTGGTCTCAGGCAGTTCGAGTAAGCAATTGCTCAACCTCATCATTTTTCTTTACTTTTTCACTAAAAGTTCCTATGGGATAAAAATTCTGTGTTTGTTAAACCTTCCTTATACTTTTGAGAAATAATCTTAGTTTCACAGTTAAACTATTTTGCCAATTTAAGTTTCTGAAAATTGTCGGAATGTGAATGCTTGTGCTTCAGTGTGGTGTCTGTGGAGCCCTGAGGAGACAGCTGAGGCGGGAATGACCGAGTTAGACAGCATGTGCTCCTCTAGGTCTGCATAGGACCTTTAAAAAGAAGTTTAGACTTTAACAGTTATCAATTGAGATGTTGTGTGTAAGGACTTAGTTGCTAAAAGGAGTATTCTGTGGAGGATAGATTATAGTGTAGAGAGCCAAGTCTGTCAATCTGTAAGGTACTTAGTAACCAGAGATCTTTTTTTCCCATAGTGATTTAAGGTGTGCTTAACTGGAGTCAGACTGTCTGGACCCTTAAGTCCTGACACTACCAATTCTTATTTAAATGGCTCCTATAAAGTAGTCAAAGATCAGTTTCCTTACTTAGAAGATAAATTTAAAAGTACGATCACGTGTAGTTCAAGTACATGAAACTTGAGCATGCTAAGTAAACACTCTACCATATGGGCAACACATGATCCTTTGCAAGTACTTTTAAAATTTCTAGACAGGGGCTGAAGATGTGACTGCTCTTCCAGAGGTCCTGAGTTAAATTCCCAGCAACCACATGGTGGCTCACAACTATCCATAATGAGATCTGGTGCCCTCTTCCAGCGTGCAGGTGTACATGCAGGCACAGTACTGTATACATAATAAGTAAGTCTTTTAAAAAACTTTTTTTTTCTGGACAAGATCTCGCTACATAGCTCTGGGTGGCCTGGAAGTTCCTATGTAGTCCAGACTGGCCTTAACCTCAGAGATCTGCTAGCCTCTGCCTTTGTTTTGTTTTGTTACACTTTTGTTAATTTGAAAAAAATAATATCTGGTCTTTCTTTCTGGCTTCTTGTTCCTTGTACATATTTTGTTTTCCCTCTTAATTCCTTAAAGTTTCTTTTTTTTTTTTTTTTTTTTTTTGGTGTTTTGCGACAGGGTTTCTCTTGTAGTCCTGTCTGTCCTAGACTCGCTTTGTAGACCAGGCTGGTCTCGAGCCCACAGAGATCTGCCTGCTTCTGTCTCTCAAGTGCTGGATTAAAGGCATGCGCCACTGCACCTGGCCTTTTTAAACTTTGTTTTACAAAAATTATTTTTAATCATGTTAGTACAGGTGCTAGAAGAGGCCAGATCCCCTGGAACTGGAATTATAGGTGATTGTGAGCCACCTGAAGGTGCTGGGATTGAACTTGGGTCTTCTGGAAGATCAGTATGAGCTCTTACTACTGCGCCATCTTGCCAGCCTCCACCCGCACCCACTAGCCCCCTTTTTAAGACAAGGGCTGTCCTGTACATAGCTGTGGCTGGCCTGGCCACTATGTGTATCAGTTCGGCCTGTGCCTCTTGAGCTCTGAGACTAAGGGCTCATGCCACCATGACCAGCTCTTTTGTTTTAAATATGTTTATTTATGCTTTGTATTTAAGGATGATGTGTAAGAGTAACTTTAATTTTCCTGGCTCAATTATTGTCTGATAGGCTTACTGCCTCCTTCTGCCAGCCTAGGCCTTTGGAAGCTTCTAGCCTCCACACAATCTAGCCTAGGCCTAGAGAGTTTTCAGACTCTGAGCTTTACTGCTTAATAAGTAATAAGCTCACCCTTACTTGTTCTTTCTGAATGCTGGGCTGGCTGGTTCAACTCAGCTGGTCAGGGTCAAACTCTTCTCCCAGCTGACTTACTTAATCTGGCTTCTCGCTTGTCCCAGAATTGCTCTGCTTGGACTCACACTAACTCAGCAATCTGCTCTAATCTGGCTTCTTCTCATTTTCTGGCTCTTTCCATCTTCACCTGAGTTCTCTCTCTTCAACCCATCTCTCTATTACCATCCTGGTAAAAACTGCTTCCTCTCTGTAAAACTGCCTCTTACGTAGCTTCCTGTTCCTCTCCTCATGAGAGTGGGGTGTATCCCATGCTGTCAGGTCTTCTCTGATTCATCACTTTTTCTGCCACCCAATTAGACATCACTTTCAAACATGGGTGCTTCCTTCTACAAACTAACTTTACCTTCGTTTGGGATGAGAGGTATGTATCACCACGCCTGGACTTAAGCTTTTCGTCACATGGTACTTGCTCTATACCAGGCAGGCCTTGAACTCAGATCTGTTTGTCTCTGTCTCCTGTGTTTGTATTCCAGCCTGATTACATAGACCTAGAAGATCTTTGGATATGATCTCTTGCTAGAACAGCCATGTTCTAAATTAACATCCCTCTACAATGCTGTGATCGGATGTAAATAATATGTAAACAAGTGAATCTAACAATTTCTTTTTTGTTGGTTTTTTTGGTGTTGGTGTTTTTTGTTTGTTTGTTTCTGTTTTTTGACACAGGGTTTCTCTGTGAAGCCTTGGCTGTCCTGGATTCACTGTGTAGATCAGGCTGGCCTCGAGATCTCCCTGAGTGATGGGATTAAAGGTGTGTGTCACCACAACGGACTGAATGTGACTATTTCTACCAACCTTTATTTACAGAAACATACTGGCCTCCTAATTTGTGCTGTGGTCCAAGTTAGGCAGCAGCCTGGAAGACATTTGTACCTTTCTTGTCAGCTCCTGGACAGTGTGGTTTCCAGGTGGTCTTGTCTGTTGCTTGCCTTTTACGTGGTTTCTTGACTAGGGATCTCCTGGTGACAATTTTTGTGTACATATTTTAAATTCTGTGTTACTTTTTAATCAGTACTTCTACAGAAGGTTTTTCTTTAACGTGGACATTTTATTTTTCTTTTCTTTTTATTTTTTTTGAGACAGGGTTTCTCTGTGTATCCCTGGCTGTCCTGGACTCATTTTGTAGACCAGGATGGCCTCAAACTCAGAAAGATCTGTCTGCTTCTGCCTCCTAAGTGCTGGGATTACAGGCGTGCGCCACTGCACCCAGCGAATGTAGATATTTTCTAATGTAGATATTAGGTATAACACATTCATAGAAGACTTTTCTTATTTTTCAGAAAGCCAAAGCTTGTGGTAACTGAAAAGGTCATTCGACTTGCTTATCGTCATGCTAAGCAGAATAAAAAAAATGTGTTGTGCTTCTTACTTGGTTCTCTCACAGTGGATGAAGGTAATATGTTGTAAAAAAAAATTATATATATGTATGTATGTATATTTTATGGCGCTTTATGTGGTGGTGCACACCTTTAATTCCAGCATTCAAGGAGGCAGAGGCAGGTGGATCTTCGAGTTTGATGCCAGCCTGGTCTACAGAGAGTTCTGTGACAGCCAGAGCTACACAGAGAGACTCTATTGTAGAATGTACATCTGTTTCAGCCAGCTAGTGTATGTGCTTTTGCTAATTTCTGTGCTGTACACCACGGACATGAAAATGAGTAAAACTACCCATTACAGAATTCACTGTAGTCACCTCATAGACTATATAAGCAAACCTTTTTTTTTTTAATGTAAGATTTTAGTATACTGCTAGTATAATCAAAATACTTTGTTAAAAATGTAGATTTGCTTGGTGGATTTATGTTTTTAATTAGTGTGCTGCATAATAGTTGGTATTTTGTTCTGCAGATGAAGAAGGAGTGACTCTGACAGTAGAGCGCTTTGACCCTGGTCGAGAAGCACCCGAGTGCTCAGAAAGAACTCCTACTGCTTCTCTCCCTGGGGATGCTGTGATCCCCTGTAAAGTTCACACGCCAGGACTCTGCTCAAGAGATAGAACAGTTCATAACGCAGATGACTTTAGTTCAGCTTTAAAGGTGAAGTTCATTGATAACTTACTCTTTTTATAACAATTTTTATTTTTTGGAATTGTGATATAATTGCATCATCTTCCCCTTTCTTCTCTCCACCCCCTTCCATGTAGATCCCCTTGTGTTCTTTCAGATTTATGGCTTTTAAAAAAATTAGTGTTGCAGATACTCACACACGTGACTTCAGCCTCCTCTGTGTGGTGTTACTCAGGGCCTGATGTAGGGTAGCCAGTGAGTGTGCTCTTCCCCCGCTCTCAACATTTCCCCGCTTCCTGTCGCTCTTTGTCTAAGGTTGAGGCCTCAACCTTTCATCTCAGCATGTCCATTGGTGGTGTCATCATTCTTTGGGGGCTTATTTAGGCAGCCATGTTGATGAGACTTTATTTATGTAGGCTCTCTAACATTTCTAGTAGAAACAATCGCATAGCGAACATTCTCTGCTCTGCTCTTGCAGCCTCTCTGTCCTATTCACCAGTGATTGCTGGGCCTTAGGTATAGGAGTCGTGTTATAGGTGGACCGGTTGGGACTTAGCTCTCTGCATTTCGAGTGGTCATGGTTTTTTGTAATGGTCTCCTGCTAAAAAGAGGCGTTTCTTTGATGAGGAGTAGAGCTACACTTGTCTGTGTATATAGGATAAATATGTAGGATGTACTTAGGAACTATGTAGTTTAGTAAACTTACAATTGAAGGTTTTCTAGAATCCATAACTTGCTTTAGCCCTGGGTAGTTGACCAGCTTTGCAGTACCAGGCATGATTTCTCTCTTCAGTGGGTCTGAAGTCCAGTGAGAAAGCTGTTGGTTACCGCCAACGTGTGTGTGCCAGTGTTGTTGCCTTAGTTATTGTGCCATGCTGTCTCCTTGTTTTGGTTTGCTCATAGGTGTCATATCTGGGTAGGGCTTTTGTTAAATGTGAGATATAGAAGTCTATGTACCGGTGTTCAATGAACTGTAAAGACATGGTTGCATTTCAAAGTCCTAAAGTAATTGTGTAATATTGGTTCCTCAGGCTTTACAATACCATGTGTGTAGCAAAGACTTCTTGGACTGTGGAAAGCTGCTTTCCCTGCGAGCTCACATCACCGCCAGGGAGAGTTTGGACAGTGTGGATTTTGAGTTGCATTGGGCAGCAGTAACTCTAGCAAACTCTTTCAAGTGTGCACCTGTGAAGCCCATCCCCATTATCCCTACAGCACTAGCAAGGAACTTAGGCAGTAAGCTGAGTATTTCTCAAGTTCAAGGAACCTATAAACATGGGTAAGTAAAAGAGCCATTAGTCTAAGCTCGTAAATACTGGTTGAATTAATATATTTTTCAACATAGCCACATAATACTAAATACTATAGTCAATTTACATGTCAGATATCCAGCCATTTGATATCAGTGGTCAGAGAAGATAAAAATGCTTATTTCTAAGTATTTGTTGCTGAGGATTGAACACACGGTCTTGCACATGCTAAGCGTACACTCAACTGCTGTAGTATAGCGTAGCCTATTTTATTGTATAGTTGTACCTCACCCTACAAGTAAATTAGTGGTTAAAAAAAACAAAGAAAATTAAAATAGATTCCAGGGCATGATGTCAGACACCTTTAATTCTAGCACTTAGGAGACAGATTTCTGTGAGTTTGAGGCAAACCTGGTCTACATAGTGAATCCCAGAAAAAACCAGGGCTACATAGTGACCCTACCACAAGGTCACCAAACAGAGAGAGGTGGGTGGGGAGGAAAGAAGAGAAGCTTGGCTGGTAGGCTAGATTAGTAGAGTACTTGTATGTACAATTATGAGTCTGAGCTTAGTCCCCAAGTCTCCAGAACCACACAGAAAATACCTGCTGATACATGGTGTAAATCTTAAAAAAAAAAAAAAAAAAAAAAAAAAATGGAAGGCAGGCGTGGTGGCACAGGCTTTTAATTGCAGCACTCAGCACTCAGGAGGCAGAGGCAGGCAAATTGATGTGAGTTCGCGGCCAGCCTGGTCTACAAAGCAAGTCCAGGACAGCCAAGGCTACACAGAGAATCCCGTCTTGAAAAAACCAAAAAAAAGTGGAGGAGAAAATACATTGTATGTTGCCTACCTTATGGGCTATTTTCTTTCTTTTTTTTTTTTTTTTTTTAGCCAAGATCTGACAGAATCTAAGAAATGCTGGAGACTTTGTTCCTAACGTGTACTTTAGCTGTTAGTAACGAGCACGAACACAAGGACAGGGAAAGGTTTTCAGTGTTCTCGCTCTCCACGTTGTGAGCTGTTGAGAGTGGAGCTCCCTTTTGTAGCAGGAGCAGATAGATCCCCTGCAGCTCACTGTCCCTCAGCCTCTCAGGTCAAGGTGTGTATGCTTTCCAACCCTCGCTGGGCTGCTTCCCTCACTCCTCGCTTTCTTTACACCTACTGAGCAGGGCTAGAGAGGAGGTACCATTGTTGACAGCGTGAGGAGCAATGGCTTACAGCATTAGACCTTTTAGAGTTTCCTTTCCTACTGGCTCCACTGCAGTTCCTGGTAGGTCTCTCAAGCCAAAAATGTTTGCAGGGGACACTTAACTCCGACACAGAGAGAGACCAAGAGACTTTTTCTTTGTAATAGCCAGGAAATCCCATTTTTATTTTCACATTCTGATCAGAGTGATGCCTGCTGGTTGAAATGGCCGAGAAGGAAATGTGTTAATTATCTTACAAATGATCAAAAGCCACGATGAGCAAAAAACTACTTGAACGAACCATTTTATCTTTTGGAATAATAAAGTGCCCCTTAACTGGGGCATGAGTTTTTTGTTGTTGTTAAAATTAACCAACAAGTGATTTCTTTTTATTTGTACCCAAGATGTTTACTCAGGCAGAGTAGACTGTCTTTTCATGATCTGTCTGGAACCCCTGAGTATTCTCCAGTAAGCACGACATGGTGGTAGCCAGTATTTTAGATTTTTTAAAAATTGTGTGTGTCTAAGAGTAGTTTTGTACAAGTCAGTGCAGGTGCTTGAGGAAGCCAAAAGAAGATGCTGGATCCTCTGGAGTTGGAGTTACAGGGAGTTGTGAGCTGCCCAACATGGGTGCTGGGAGCCAGCTGGGGACCTGTGCTAGAGCAGTGTGGGCTGTAAGTCTCTGAGCCGTCTCATCAGCCCTTGCCTTAGGATTGTATCCAGCCCATATAATTAATCTACATACAATATACCTCCAACCTCTTCGGCAGCGGTTGGAGGTATATTGTATGTAGATTAATTATACCTCCCTTAATGCAGTCTCTTTCACTGAAAAGTCACATTTCTTATATCAAATCGCACACTTCTCATAACAGGAAATTCACTTTTTTCAATAACTTAATTGGTTCTAAAATTGTCCTCTTTAAGTAGAGGAGTAAAATATTTTATTTACTTGTGAATGGCTATTTTAATAGGTAAAAGGTTTTGCATAGCTGGATGTGGTGGTGCACGCCTGTAATCCCAGCACTCAGGGAGGCAGAGGCAAGTGGATCTCTGTGAGTTCAAGGCCAGCCTGGTCTACAAAGCAAGTCCAGGATGGCCAAGGCTACACAGAGAAAACTTATCTTGAAAAACCAAAAAAAGAAAAAAAAATTTTTTTTTTACATGTTGTCTTTGTAGTCCTTTTTTCATTCACTACCTAAAATATGTTTCAAGACTGCCTCTTTTCGGTTAAACTTAAATTTAACTTACTTACTAGTGTTAACATACTTAAAATTATTCTTACATAAGTTTCTTCTGTTTAGATATATTACCATGGATGAAACACGCAAATTGTTACTTTTGTTGGAATCTGATCCCAAAGTCTATTCTTTACCATTAGTGGGAATGTAAGTATCATCTGCTTAAGAAAACCTCCCAGCTTAGTGTGTATCTACTAAATCAGGAAAATCGAGTGCATTATGAGTGATGAGCTCATCTTTTGTTGTTGTTGTTTTGTGTTTGTATTTTGGTTGGTTGTTTTTTGTTTGTTTTTATTTGAGATATGGCCTTTCTATGTAGCCCTGGTGGGCCTGGAACTCACAAAGATCTTCCTGCCTCTGCTTCCAGAGTGCTCGGATTAAAGGAATCTGCCACCATATCTGGCTTGAGCTGATTTTATAAACCTACAAAAGCTGATGGCTCTTATGCTTCTGTGTTTTAGGGTTTATCAGCTAACTAAGGTCTTTCTGAATCCTAGTTTAAGTTGAAGATCTTCAGCCTTCCCTCAATGTTTCTTTGTATCTTGAAGAATCCAGGGCTTAACATAATAGAATTTAAAAATCCGTTGACAGGGAGTTGTATAGAAATTCCCTTTAGTGTTAATGGTTTCTCTTTATAGTTAGTGGGTTAATGACATTGAGAAAGATGATTCAGAAACTCATATTTATTCAGTATCTATTACGTGCTTTCTTTTTGCATGTTTAGTTCTGTGTTGGGGCTTAAAACCCCTTCTCAAGGAATTTATATTCAAACTGAAGTGATAATATTCACAAATATAAAATAATAGACAATAATGAAGTATATGATTTATCTATTAATGAACACTAAAAAATAAGCACAAGGTTTGTAAAAGAAGTTATCGTGGCTGGGAGTGGTGGTCTTGACTTGAAGGACAACCTAGTGCCTTGTAAAAACAAAAATAAGGCTGGGCGTGGTGGCGCATGCCTTTAATCCCAGCACTCGGGAGGCAGAGGCAGGTGGATCGCTGTGAGTTCGAGGCCAGCCTGGTCTACAAAGTGAGTCCGGGATGGCCAAGGCTACACAGAGAAACCCTGTCTCGAAAAACCAAAAAAAAAAAAAAAAAAAAAAAAAAGTAGGTTAATTAATTAATTAAAAATAAAGAGTTCATTGTGGCAGTTTTGTTTGTTTGTTTTTCAAGACTGAGTTTCTCAGTGCAACCATGGCTGTCCTAGAACTTACACTGTAGACCAGGCTGGCCTCAAACTCAGATCTGCCTGTCTCTGCCTCCCGAGTGCTGGGATTAAAGGTGTGTGCCACAACTACCTGGCAATTGTGAGCATTTTCTTATCAAGTATTTCTATGGTTTGGGCTACCTATATGTGTATGTTATAGCATTTTATCCTCTCCATAATTCTAGTTTAGGCCACAGAGTTTGGTCTCTAATTTTGTTCATTTCCAGTCCATGCTAATTTATTCTGATTACCCTTTTTACCCCCCCACAAACCATTTTTCTCTCCTACGTCCAAATGAAAGAGATCAAAGAACATGTACTTACCTCTTTGATATGTAGATGTGATGTATTCACGTTGCCATAGATATCTATGTAGTCCCTCTCTTAATTATTTGTGAAGTCCTTGTTTGTGAAGGTTTTAATGTACTGCTGTTGAGTTTCAGGAACCGGTCTTAGAAAGGATGTAATCCAAAGTATGTTAATTTTTAAATGGCTATGGGTGTTTTTCCCTTTTTTTTTTTTATTTTTTTTATTTTGAGGTAAGATCTCCCTGTGTAGCCCATGCTACCCAAGAATTTGCCTCAGCCTCCAGGTGTTGGGATCACAGGCATGTGCCACCATACTTGGCTGATTATGTACTTCCTGTCTTTCTTTTAGTTGGCTGTCTGGAGTTATACATATCTATAGCCCTCAGGTCTGGGCTTGCTGCTTGAGATACATGTTCAGCTCTTCTATTCAGGAAAGGCAAGTGATATTTCGTTCTATAATATTATAGTTTGATTGTTTCCCCATTTATATTTTATTGGTTTCAGTTAAAATTCATATACTGTTTTAATCTTTTACAATACTTAAGGAGTAAGAAGGTAAGCTTGTGACCATCATGGGTAGATATAGGATGTGTTAGCTTCAGAGGCTCCAAGAGAAAGATCACACAGTTAGGATGGTGGCGTGGCTAGACTGAAGGACAGAGAAGCAGATCCTGAGCTCAAGACACGTGAGTGGAAAGCCTTTGCTCGCTTGCTCTTCAGTCTTTTGAGAGAGGGTCTTAATCTGTAGCCAAGATGGCCTTGAACTCACGAGGTGGCCCAGGTTGACCTTGAGCTCAAGGCAGTCTTGCTGCCCCAGCCTCTTGAGTGTTGAACTGCAGGTGTGAGCTGCTTTTCTGGTTACAGTAGCCTTTGATACCTTTGCTAATCTAGTAGAGGAAGCGTGCTCTTTGCCAGTGTTTGGCTTCTTCTAGGAGTTGTCTTTTGCTTTTTCTCCTGCATTGTGCTTCTTTCTCAGTAATTTGTAAGGCCACACGCTTCCTCCTTTTTCTCTCTTTCCCTATTTCTCTCAGCATATTTAATTTTTTTTTACTCTTTTTTTTTTCTCTCAGCATATTTAAATACTTAGAGCAAAACTTTTCTTCCCTCAGATTATAACTCCATTTAATTTTAGTTAATGGTATTTTTCCCAGACTATTTTTTTTTTCCTGATGATGCTGGGTCTCTAAGCCAAAGCTTTGTACACCTCTGACCTTACGCCCCAAGCTTTTTTTGTCCCCCTATGTGCACTGTTTTGCCTGCATGTATGATATATGAGGGTGTTGGATCCTGGGACTGGAGCTACAAACAGTTGTGGGCTGACATATGCGTGCTGGGAATTGAACCCAGGTCCTCTGCAAGAGTAGCCAGTGCTTTTAACCACTGAGCTATCTTTCCACCCTGCTCCGCTTTAATTATTTTATTTTGTTGTGTTGTTTATTATTAAGTTTTAAGTGTGTCTTGCCTACATGTCTGCACACTATTTGCGTACTGGGTGCCCACAGAGGCCAGAAGAGAGCATTGTACCCCCAGAACTGGAGTTACAGGTGGTTCTAAATTATCGACTGGGTGCTGGAATCAAGCCCACGTCCTGTAGAAGAACAGCAAGTGCTCTTAGCTGCTGAGTCATCTCTCTAGCCCCAACCTCAAGGTTATTTTTTTTTGTTTGTTTGCTTTGGTTTATGGGCTTTTGTTGTTGTTGTTTTGGGTTGTGGTTTTTTTTTTTTTTTGTCAAATTTATCTTTTTTTTTTTTCTTACTTAGGCTCTTCACATTTTAGGAGTATTACTAAATTAAAAGAACCCTTGTATATTTTCAAATGCCTTTACAGTTACACTTTTTATATTTTAGTGAACTTTTCAAATGAATTTTATGTATTTGTACTAAAACAATCCAGGCATAATGAGGCTCGCCTTACCTGTGATCCTAGCACTGCAAGCCTAAGGCAGAAGGACCAGTTTGAGACCAGTCTGGGCTATAAAACAAGTTCCAAGCCAGCCTAAGATATGCAAGTCCGTGTCCCAGAAACAAACAAAAAGAGAAGAAGGGTGCTAAGTGCTTTCTTTGTTTTTAATTTTTTATTATTATTTATTTTATGTGTATGGATGTTTCATCTACATCTATGTCTGTGTATGATATGCATGCTGGTGTTCATAGAGGCTAGAAGAGGGCATCCAGTCCCATGGGACTGCAGTTAGGATGCTTGTGAGTCACTGTGTGGGTACTGAACCCAGTCCTCTGAATGAGGAGTGAGGGCTCTTAATCACTGAGCCATCTCTTCAGCCCCAAGGTGCTAAGTGTTAATTGTTGGTTCTTTTCTGATTTAGAACACTTAACTTTTATTATCAATTATCTTGTTTTAAGTTTTGTTTTTGGTTTTGGTTTTTTTTGGGGGCGGGTGGGGGGTTTGGTTTTTGGAGACTGGGTCTCTCTGTATAGCCTTGGCTGTCCTGGACTCACTTCGTAGACCAGGCCAGCCTCGAACTCAAAGCAGTCCACCTGCCTCTGCCTCCTGAGTGCTGGGATTAAAGACATGCGCCACCACGCCTGGCTTGTTTTAAGTTTTTATAGACAATAGATGTTCAGTAAAAACTCAGATGGGTGTTGAACTCCTGGACTCAAATGATCCTTTCACACTTTCAAGTAGCCTCAGGTACATGACATTGTGTGCATATTCTTGAAGTGCATACACGTGCACACACACACACACACACACACTCAAGGTTGAATGGGGAAGTTTTCATTTTGCATTTTATATATTCCTGTGTTATTTGATATCTTACAAAGTTTTTATGTATTTTATTATAAAATATATTTTTTAAATTCAAAAATTAATATTTGGACTAGAGAGATGGCTCAGTGGCTAAGAGCACAGACTCTACTTGCGGAGGACCCTGGTTTGATTCCTAGTACCCACTTGCTGGCTTGTGCCTCCATAGGCACCAGACATGTACACTGTGCAGGTACATACATGCAGACAAACACTTACATACATAAAATAAAAGTAAATATTTTGCACTTGAGAGGCAAAGGCAGGCAGACATTTTGGTGTTTGAGGACAGCTTGGTGTACAAAAGTGAGTCGCGATAGCCAGGGCAGTTATACAGAGAAAACCTGTCTCAAAAAAACAAAAACAAAGAAAAAATTTTTTTAAATTAGAAACATTAAAATGTAAGCATGCATACTTTAAACAATCTGTTGCCTAGACTGGGAAACTTAGCTAGGAGATCTTACCTAGGAGATCTTTCAGTATAATCTTTCGAGACAGGGTTTCTCTGTGTAGCCCTGGCTGTCCTGCACAAGCTTTGTAGACCAGGCTGGCCTCAAATTCAGAGATCCTCCTGCCTCTGCCGCCCAAGTACTGGGATTAAAGGCGTGTGCCACACATCTAGGCAGTATAATCTTGTTCTCACTACATTTTTGCTAATTTTTGTTTAGGGTTTTTTCAGAATCTGGAAATTTTATCATGGTTCTTTATTCGTTGACACATAAGGAACCTGAATTTTATGAGTGCCTTCCTTGTGACGGTAGGACACCTGACCTTCAGCTTCAGTTATTAACCAACAAGGACACTTTACGTCTTTTCAACGTAAGTACTTAAGCTCACCTGTGTGTGTGTTATTTTTCCCATCACTCTGACCAAAAGATCAGAGATAAGCAAGGAAGGAGAGATTCCTTCCAGCTTCTAGTTTAAGAGAGTTCAGTCCATGGCTGGCTGGCCTCATGTGTTAGAGCAGACCATCATGGTAGTAGGACTGTGTGGTGGAAGAGAGCTCCTCATTCATAGCTACCCTGGAAGCAGGGCCTCAGGAATACAGACACTCTACTGTCTTTCCCCCTTGATTCAGTCAGGGCTTCAGCACATGCATGGCACCACCCACGTTCTTGGTATGTCTTCATCGGTTAATCCTCTCTAAAGCATTTCACCACTGACGTGCAGAGAGGCCTCATCCATGTAGCTGAATTGGAGTCTAGTCTAGTTGGTAGTGAAGATTTGCCATCATTTCTTTTCTTAGTCATTTTTTTCAGAAGCTTATTCATTGTAGTGTTTTGTACTATTGAGCTATTGAGAATTGATTTTTGATGTTAGTGTTTTCCTTGTCATCACTTGTTGTTTTGAGACAGGCTTTCTCTGTATAGCCTTGGCTGTCCTGGAACTCACTGGCCTCAAAAGCGATTCACCTGCCTCTGCCTCCTGTGTGCTGGGATTAAAGATATGTGCCACCACTGCCCGCCGTCATCATTTATTTTTTTTAATATGTAGATATAATTAACAATCTTTAAATTTTTTTTCTTGGGTGCTGGAGACATGGCGCCAGTTAAGAGCACTGGTTGCTTTTCTAGAGGACCTGGGTTCAGTTCCCAGCACCCTTGTGGTGGCTTATAACAACCTCTAACAGCAGTCCTAGGATCCAACAAAGAACATAAAAGTGCATCTAGGAGCCAGGCCTACTGGCATAGACATTTAATCCCAGTGCTCAGTAGGCAGAGGGAGGTGGAGCTCTGTGAGTTCAAAGGCTAGCCTGGTCTACATAGTGATTTCCAGGAGAGCCAGGTGTCCATTTTAAGACCTTGTCTTTAAAAATAAAATGCATCTAGGTAGTCATCACAGAGAAAGTCAGTCTTTGAAACAATTATATAAAAATTAAATTTAAAGGATAGGCGAGGCGGTGGTGGTATATGCCTTTAATCTCAGCACTTCAGAAGTAGAAGCAGACAGATTTCTATGAGTTTGAGGCCATTCTGGTCTATATAGTGAATTTAAGGGTAGACAGGGCTACGTTGAGGAGCCTTGTCTCAGAAAAACAAAGCAAAGGAAAGAAGGATACTCTCTTCTTTTTGACTAAGCTGGCTTCAAATTCTTTGGCTTAAATAACTGAGACTCCTTGAGTACCTAGGACTACATGTGTCTACCATTCTGCCTTAAATACTACTTTTTTAAAAAAATCAAATTACTGTTTATCTTACATCTCAAAATAAGTAATAAAAATATACTCATTATATAAATAACCATATGGTTCCACTCAACTCATCTTGTTTTCTTTGAATTTATTTATGGGTTGTACCATTTCATGAATACATTTTTATATTTTTGTATTATTGTTTTATTCACTGCATCCCTGGTAACAGAGTGTGTTTCATAACACAGGGTTAGGTTTTCATCTCCCTTACAAAGCAGGAAGCCAGGCATTCTACAGAAGCAGGTTACAGAACTCAGAAGTGCTTTTGTCAGTGATCCAGAGTTACTGTTCAAATAAATAGAATTCTTTGGTATTTTTAGTCAATCTCAAAAGTGTGACTTCCTTCATTTCAGAGTGTTGACCCTTCTGACAAAAATCCAATCCATTTTGAACTCAGTGCTGAAAGTCAAGATGCAGAAGCAGAGGCCGAGTTTCTTAGCAAAATTTCCAAGAATCTTTCAGTTAAGAGGTAAAAGATAATCTTTATTACCATGTATATTTTCTTTACTAGTTACTAGTTTTCATTGAGTAGTTAAAACATTCTGGGGGCAGTAAGATGGCTCAGTGGGTAAGGTCGCTTGCTATTGAGGCTGTGGACCTGAGTTTGATCTAGAACCCAAGTACAGGTGGGTGGAAGGAGAGAGGCAACTCCAGAGTTGCTCTCTGGCCTCTGGATGTGGAGGCATGTATTTCCTCACCCCGAAGTATGTAAGCATATATATTTTTTAAGACCTTCAATTATTTCTGGTAGTTATTTGATAAATCCAGTTCAAAGCTGCTTTTGAATGCTAGGGTTTTGTTTGCTTACTTGTTTGTTTAAAGAAATCTTAGTTTGCCCTTTACCTCTTAAGTTAGGAACTATTTTTAGTTTAAATCATCCTTCAGGTATCTTGTCTGTTTCTCAGGGTTTTTTTTTTTTTTTTTTTTTTTTAATTTGTTTAGTAGAAGTATAAAATAATAAAATTTTCATTATAATGTTTTTACTCATATATGCATACTTTCTTCCTCCCTTCCCTCTTACTCTTAAGTAGTTCCCCTTGGTTTTCAGGCACATACATATATGTCAAATCTATCCACATATAGAAAAAAAACATATCACATTAATCATTTTGAATCTGTCTTATTTCAGTTAAATTATTCTCAATCCATCCATTTTCCTGAGAATGTCGTTACTCCACTCTTTATAGCTGAGGAAATTCATTTTCTTTATTCATTCTTCTGTTGATAGGCATTTAGGTCGGTTCATATCTTTGCTATTGTTAATAGTGCTACAATAAGTTTTGTTTTATATTATTTATTATTGTTATTATTATATTTCTCAGTGCCAGGGATCAAAGCCTGGGCCTCTTAGATGGTAAGCAACTAGTCTAGTATTGAGCTGCGTCCCTGAGCCATTTTTTAATGTTTTATTTTAATTTACACGATTTAATTATCGTATGTGTATAAGTGTTTTATCTGCATGTGTTTATGTACACTGTTGAAATGATTATTAATCTTTAGTTTTGATTTATAATTTTAGTAAAATCAGCAGTTACTCCTTAACCAGCTTTATACCCAAATAACCATACAGGGTCTAGGATATATTTAATTAGCCTAAAGCATAGTACTGAGCAATAATTATTCCATCCTAAACCTCCAAGCTAGTATGGCTTCCTCCCATTCAAATTTCCCACATTATACTTGGTTTTTACTCATATCCTAGTTCTTGCTCATTCCTCCTGGTCCATCCCCATTCTCTTCATGTGCATCCACTCCTCTTCCTGTCCTTTCTCTTCCCCTCATTGGACCAGGATGTCCTACCCTATTCTCTGTTGTTGCTCAGCATTGGCTAGTTGGTTTTTATTGACAATATAGAGAACAAATGGTGACATGTTTATACAAACGTGAGATAGGAGATACTTAGACTAAACACCACAAGGCAATGTCTGGATTGAAACCAGAGAGTTGGGTAGAGAAATCAGCATTTGAATGAACAAGGGTATACTGTACACAGTCCACAGGAATATTATGCCAACAGTGCACCATGGGCATACAGTGCCTTCAGAGGTCATAAGATGGCGTCAGAGCTCCTGCAGCTGGAGTTGTAATGGTTGGGAGCTGCCATGTGAGCACTAGCAGTCAAACGAGCCCTCTGCAAAGTAACCCTGGAGCCCTCAGTGCAGCTTCTTAGCTTTTAAAAATGTAACCTGAGCCTGCCTTTCAGTTCTCCTTAACGTTATATGTTTAATATATTATAAGAGAAATAAGCAGATACAAATAATCTTTTCATTGATTATTGGAATGCTCTGGTTTTATTGAGAAAATGGCCGGTATCAGATATATCAATGTTCAAATCTTTATTCTGGGGGGTCAGACATTAAAACCAGTGTTTGGATCTCAAAACCAAAGTATTGGCAGTCTGTATTCATTCTGGAGTTTTTGTTTTGTTTTGCTTCTTTTAGCTTCTAGAAACCATCAGTATTCATTGTCTCAAAGCTCCTTACACTATTTTCAAAACCAAAAGCATGTCCTCTTCAAGTCTCCCACTTGCTCCCCTTTTCCTTCTCTTCTCTGGCCTATGCTTCCATCTTCACATCTTCTCTCACTGCAGCCCTGACCCTTGAGATTGTGTTGGGTCAGTGCGTGATGGTGGGCATGCCTTCAATCACAGTACTCAGGAGGCAGAAGCAGGCGAATCTCCAGGTTTGAGGGCAGCCTAGTTCTACAGAGTGGGATCCAGGACAGCCAGAGCTATGCAGAGAAGTGCTGTCTGGGGGCTGGCGTGGGAGGGACTGTGTTGGGTCTACTTGAGGAACCCCAAATAACCACTCTTCCTGAAGAGTGTCAGTCACATCCACAGCTTCCTTTACACACGTAGATCCTGAGAGGCACTAGGGCTAGAGAGGCATCTGAGGTGCTTCTTCCCATCTGTGTGGACATTAAAGTTATCCTCAAACAGCTTAGGGCACCAGAAACTAGTGCTTCTAGTCTGTCGCAGGTACAACTTAACTTTCTAAATTCTAAGCCTTTGTCTTACCATTTTATTGAATATTTATGAACGAAAAGGCCTAGTTAAGGAAACAGAATCCTTAATATTAAGGGGCTAGTGTGTGGCTTAGTGGTAGAGTGCTTGCCTAGCCTCTGCAGAGCCCTGGGTTTAATCCCAGCACCACCAAAGAGCAGCAGAGTTGTTGAAACCTTTGTTTTCAGCTCTCAATGAACCTTAATGAAGAATGCTGCTTTAGATTTTAGTAAATTTTTCCTAAAAGACTAAGATAACAATTAATTTTTTCCCCCTTTTTGCTTAGGGTGTTTAAAAAAAAGCTGAGTTTACTGTTTGACTTAAGCTGAGTGTGTGTAGGGGCAGGAGGGGGCGGTGTTTAAGAAATGTAGCAATAAGATCTGCGGTGACAGGGTAAGCAAGTCCTTAGCAGCTCCTGCTTCACAAATATGTCTGTCAGATATAATGGCCAGATGGCTAAAGAGGATGCTCCAACAGTATAGTTTTCTGTGACTGTCTAGGCAGTGGACTGTCTCTGTCTTCTCTCATTTCGGAAGCTGCTAACATGCACTTCCTGTTTCTTCAAATAATTAATTTTATTCTTTCTCAATTCTCTGATGGGGTTGAAGACCAGATAGTTTAGTTTTACAGTTAAGCTTAGTTGTTTAGGGGTTAAGATGTTTTTAGGTCTAGATAGAAGTTTTTAGGTTGATAGAGATGAGACAGGATAGATAATGATTTACATTCAGAGTTGTAGACTCACCACGATAGGAAAGATGTTTTCTCCAAGGTTGCCAAATACAAATAGGCAAAACACTAGGAGTGTAACATTTATAAATTTCTAATTGTTTTGTGGTCTTTCTTGCTATAGGTAGTTTATTGCATATATGTGTAATAATATAAATGTATATGTAAAAGTAAAAAACATAATTAAAAATTGGAAAGAAAAGAAATGTAGCAGGGACCAATATTTCACAAAATAACTCAGGTGTGCAAAGTAGTGTACCCTGTTTTCCTCCATAATTGAACTGAGTGTCTACCTTATAGATGGTTGTGAGCCACCATGTGGTTGCTGGGAATTGAACTCAGGACCTTTGGAAAAACAGCCAGTGCTCTTAACCTCTGAGCCATCTCTCCAGCCCCCCTGAGTGTCTACCTTAAGCCTCTGTTCTGCTTGTTCTTTTATTCTGTTCAGTTTACAGTCAATTCACCATTTTTTTTATCCCCTCTCTGGTGAGGTTTTATATAGTGGGGATTAATAGTATATCATTCCTGGTAATAAAAAAAAGAACATGATTTTCATCTGTCTATACTGCTGTCTGCTGAGATGTGTCCCTTTATATCTAAACTTTGACAAGTTGATGCAAGTTCTTTGAGCCTTCAGTCTTGAGTAGCCTGTACTGAGCACATGTGATCGCATTGTGTAGTCCACATGTCCGTATATGTTGGGGGAACGATGAGTGGGACTGCTACAGACCACTCTGTCTATCTACTAAAAAAGCATCATGCAGATTTTATCATTGCTTTATTATAGTACTTTGCACAGAAAGACCTTTGTAACTGTTTTCTTCTCTAGACCACCAGGATTTCGGGAGGTCTTATCTTCAAATCTTCTTAGGAGTTTCTTATTCTTTTTCTCTGCTAAGAAAAGTTTGGCTTATGTAAAACAGGATAAAGGATGCATTTGTAGGAACTTCACTAATTAATTCTAAGCTCTCTTAGCTTCCCTTATTGCTTCCCTTTTCCGTAAAGCATCCTGATAAGAGTTTATCTGTTTACTAAGATGAACCAAACAACAGAAGACTTTTATGCACATAATATTCCAAATCTTTAGTCTCTCCTCCACACAGAGTTTTTTTTCCCTTAAACCTTAGTTTTAGCTTTTGAAACTCAGTACCAACATTAAAATTATTTTCTTCCTTCTCATCAGTGCTGGGGATTGAACCCAGGGCTTTGCATGTACTAATCAACCACTGACCTATATCCCCATCTTTGTCAAAGAGTCCTGTTTTCAGTGGAGCAGGCTCTCTGGGATACAATGACTACAGCTGACTAAATGTGAGGTATCCTCCATTCCTAAGTATGCTCCCACTGTAGATATAAGTACATAGGAAAGGGGCATGAATAAGAATGGCATAGTAACATAACTATATGAAAATGCTATAACGAAACCCGCCACTTTATATGCTCACTTACAAAAGTAATTTTAAAAAGAACTTAGGAGCCAGCTGCATCGATCAGTGGGTGAAGCACTTGATGATGTGAGTCTGATCTCCAGGACCCACATGGTGTAAAAGAAAACCAATTTCTGAAGCCAGACGTGGTGGCGCACGCCTTTAATCCCAGCACTCGGGGAGGCAGAGGCAGGTGGATCTCTGTGAGTTCCAGGCCAGCCTGGTCTACAACGTGAGTCTAGGACAGCCAAGGCTTCATAGGGAAACTGTGTCTCAGAAAAAGACAAGAAAGAAAGAAAACCAAGTTGTGAAAGTTCTTTGACCTCTGTGTGTCACACACACATGCATACACACACACAGACACACGGACAGACGGATGATGGGCGGGTGAGCAGGCCGACAGGTGGTTGTTCACCAAATAGGTTTTTTAAAGATAATGAAACTCTTCTTTTTTCTTGAGACAAGGCCTTAACTAGGTGGCTCTGGCTGGCCTGGAAGTCAGTGTGTAGAGCATAGAGATCTGCCTGCTGTGCTGGGATTAAAGACATGCACCACCACACCCAGCCATGTTTTATGTACATAGAAAAATATAATTCTTTAGTGGTTTTCCTTATTATCACAGTAGGTATTTAATACATTGTGTTGAGTATTGGTGTGTGTCTTAGTTACTTGTTATTCTCTGACACTGTAGCTGATGAAAGGTTATTTTGGCTTGCTGTTTCAGAGAGATTTCAGGTCTTGGGGAGGAAGGTATAGTGACAGAAGCAGCTCCACACACAGCAGTGGCTTGAATGACGGTAGCTTCACATGGTGGGGGCCAGGAGACATGAAGCAGGATGGAATCAGAAGCAAGATTCAGCGATCCACCCAAACTGACCTGCTTCCAACAGCCAGGCCCTACCTGTCTGCTGGGGGGCCCATGACCTTCATAATGCCACTGCAAGCTGGGGGCCAATTGTTCAAAACCTGAGCCTTCAAACCATCGCAGGATGTGTACCTGTCATACCAGAATACACATTTAGAATAAGTGCTAGGTTTTCTTTCTACATTGTTGAATGTGGTCAACCAGAAGGTGTTCAGTGACTATTGGTGTATTGTATGTAGTAGTTAATAAAGTAGCGTTAAACATTCAGTGATTGTGTAGATGAGGTAGATAATTACTAAACCTGAGGAAACCACCTTTCCTGGTAAACACTGACCTAAGAAAACCACTGGTAGCTGTCAGGTGCTAAATTGTTTCAGTATTTACTAAATGACATCGTCACATTTCAAAAAGGAAAAAACACCCCTGGTTTGTTAAAAGTTTTTCTTCTCTCCTCTTCTACTCTTTAGATCTTCTCAAAAACTATCTCCTGGGAAAATACCAATAAATAAGCACGACACTGACCTTGAAGATGAAGATTTTTCTCCAAGACCGAGTCCCAGTCCTCACCCAGTGAGTCAGAAGGTAGTGTTCTTAAATGAGCTCACTTCAGCTAGACACCTTATGTTCCTATAGTAAAGCACTTCCGTACCTCCTCATCCTTGTAGAAGGGTCATTCTGGCCCTTAGAAGATATGTAGGGGTATGTGTATATATCTCACAGTGCATGTAGTTAAATAATACTACATACCTGTGTTCACATATGGGTAATAATGTATATGTAAGTATAAGAAAACTGAGGTTTCAGTTGGCTGGCACTCCATGATCACACACCTAGTAAGTAATAAAACTGGAATTCCAATTCTGGGGCTTTGGCTTCAGAATTTGGTGCTTTTAGAGGCAACATAGACTTGGCATTCTGTGTCACCAGTGCCTGGCATCAGTTTTGTTACTGTGCTCAGAAAAAACATACTACTTTTATTTAGAGGTTGCCGTTAACCCTTGCTGGTCTTTTTTTTTTTTTTTTTTTTTTTTTTTTAAATTGCTACCAACTAGTGACCTATTTTTTAGAAATATTTACCTTAGTTGAACTTAACTGAAAGGAAATGAAATGAAACAGATTTTAAAAAAATTAATATGGTTGGTGATTCTTCCTTAAGAAGTTGACACTGTTGGGTGTCTTAAATTTCCTCCAGGCATCTCTTTCTCTTAACCCTCACAGTTAAAATCTGTATTAAAATCTCCAACACTGCTTTAAAAAAATTGTAGTATAACAGATTTTATGTTCTCTCCCATCTCTTTTATTTAATATTAATAGAAGAAATAACTTAGTGGCTTTAATAGGGAATACTCTGAAGTACTTATTGGAGTGTTATTTCTTTAAGGAACAGTAACATGGGCAGTTGTATTTGTTGAAGCATTCTGCCTGTAGTAATTTTTTTATAGAATGAAGGTAAGAAACTTTAGTATAATACGCTTCCTTTTTTTTCCCCCCTATAATCTAGATAATTTTAATCAATGTCATAATAAAAGTTCCATTTTAAGGAAGTCTAGGAGCTGTGGTGATTGTGGACACACCGTTGATCCCTACCACTTGGGAGGCAGAGGCAGACGGATCTCTGAGTTCAAGACCAGCCTGGTCTACAGAGTGAGGTCCAGGTCTGCCAGGGCTGTAGAGAGAGACCTGGTCTCAAGAAACTAAATTGGTCAGGGGAATATTTATGTATATGTGAAGGCAACAACCATGTTTTTTGTGCTCACAGTTGTATTTTTACTGCTTGCCATGTACCCAGAAAATATTGGTTGGTGGTCTAAATATTGAGCAAATCTTAATATGTAATTAGATATTGTTTGGCAAATGCTTGTCTAAGGAAAAAGAGCAAATAAATTTCGTAAGAGCTTTTTTCTCTTTGCTTTCACTTATAGATTTCTAAGATCCAGCCATCTGTTCCTGAACTTTCACTTGTATTAGACGGCAACTTCACAGAGTCAAGCAGTCAGCCCAACCTGGTGGAGACGGTGAATCTGGAGAATCCTTTGCTGAGGAAGCCATTGCAGCCTGAGCTTCGCGATGACAAACATAGCTCAGAAGCTGATGCTGGGGAGCCTTCCTTGAAGGGAATGCCAAGTCAGTTAGGCCAGGACACTGCTTTGAGACAGTGTAGAGGGAAGCAATCATCTTGTAAGAAAGAGAGCCCCCAGCTCAGGAACGCTAATGCTAACCCGTCTCTCAATGTGCTGTCTCCTGATGTATCTGAGAAACTTCAAGCAGTTTCTGCTGTGAGCATGCAAAAGGAAGACTATCCGATGAGACCTTCTACACAGAATGCTAGGCAGCCCTCTCTTGCTCCACAAGCCCATCCACACAATTTTGTTTTTTCACCCCACAATTCGACAAGACCAGTGGAGCTTCAAGTACCCACTCCTTCACTACCACCTTACTATTCCACCACCATCTGCAGCTGTTGTCAACGTCATGGTCATATTCAGTATAGCACGATAAATTCTTGGCAAGGAAATACAATAGGGTCCATTCAGGACCTCCGCTCTGAAGCCCTTCCAAAACATGCATTATTTCACTCAAGTGGATGCCCATCTCTGTTTCATAATGCCATCTACTCTTCGAGTAGCCCTGTGGCCACAAAACCTCAGGGAGGCATGGACAGCTATTCTCCCCACAACATTGAAGATCCATCCCCTGTGGCAGGACCTTCACATATGGACTCCTGTGTGCCACAGCCTTGTGCCATGTGCATGCACACACCCAGTACAGCACCAGATAATGGCATGATGGGACTATCTCCTGATGCATATCGCTTTGTCACAGAGCAAGACAGACAGCTGAGACTACTTCAGGCACAGGTTTGTGTGGAACTTTCTTGGTACTCTTAAATTTGTAACATATTTCCTTAATATCTGGCAACTCTACAGTGATTATAGAACTGTAGAATATTAGAACCAAAAAGACCTTACAGCTAAATTCTAGTCCCTCTTGTTTTACAGATAAATGAGGTGTAAAAGTTACTTTTATTCTCCTGGTTTTATTGTTGTCTTGGAGGCTTACTGCCTCCTGCTAACCTCGTCCTAGAAGCTTCTAGCCTCTGTACAATCTAACGTAGGTCTAGAATGTTTTCAGCCTCTGAGATTTACTGCTTAGTAAGCTCACCCTTACTTGTTCTTCCTGAGCTCTGGGCTGCCTGGTTCAACTCAGCTGTTTGGGTTCAAACTCTTCTCCCTGCTGACTTATTTAATCTGGTTTCTCTCTTGACCCTGAATTGCTCTGCTTGGCCTCAATTAACTTAACAATCTGCTCTAATCTTTTGGCTCCTTCTCGTGTTATGGCTCGTTCTGTCTTCAGTGAGGATTGGAGAGAGTAAGTCAACCCCGCTCTGTATTGTTAGTTGGTAGGACTAGGACCAGAGAGCAAGCCTTCTTTCCATCTCTATATCCTAACTTACAACATAATTGCATTTTCTTTCAGTTTTTTCTAAACCTTTGTTATACAACTGCATCCAAAGGCTGGCGTGCCTTTAGTCTTACTCACCGTAGCCGGTGAGTCTTTAGGACCGTCCTTGCTACTGTATTGGAGACTAGTTACTGATGAGAAACCAGTTAAGAACCTCTGTGTTTCTGCTTGTTTTTATTTGTTTGGTTTGGTTTTTTTGAGACATGGATTCTTGAGGCCTCGGCCTTGAACCTTTGATCTAAGAACCTAGGTCTTGAACATTTGTTCCTCCTGCTTCCACCTACCAAGCAACCCCATGGTGGCTCTCAACCATCTATAATAGGATCTGATGCCCTCTTCTGGTATGCAGACGTATAGGAAGACAGAACACTCATACATAAATAAATACCTCTTAAAATCTAAAGAGATCCATTAAGCTATTTAGAAACCTTAGCTACTTACAATGTATAGTTATAGACTGTATGCTCTCATTTAAATTATCATTACATGAAATATAACATAAAATTTTTTTCTATAAATATACAATATTTTCTTCATGAATCCCCCCTCCTTTTTTTAGAGAAACTTTGGGTGTGGGTGCACATGTGTGTGCCTACACCTGTAGGCCTAGGGTCAGCCTTGCATGTTGTTCGCTCAGGGACTGTCCACCTTATATTCATCAACAACAACAACATTTTATATATATATATTATTGTTGTTGTCATTGTTATTATTATTACTGAGAACAACAGTTATTTTGTGGATAATAGCAATTTCAAAGTAATACACAGTATGAATGGATTAAAGCTTTATACAAGCATCTAAGTATGAATTGAAGGAGCAGAAGGAATACAGAGGAAACATGGAACTACTGATAGTAATTGATAGATCTGAAAAGGATAATCAGAAGGGCAATAAATACATTTTGATGTTACTGACACATTATTCATACATCATACCATTTACCTGTTTAAAGTGTACAACCCGGTGGTTCTTTGTGCTTGTAAGCGTTTTTGAGAGTCTCTCGGTGGGACCTGGGGCTTAGCTAGGCTCACTAGTCTGAGGGATCTGCTGTTTCCACGTTCTCAGTACTCGCCTTGCAGGTGCACATCACACCTGGCTTGTACTTGGTGCTGGGGAACAAGCACCAAGCGCTTTATTAGCTAAGCTATTTTCCCAGCCCCAGGTAACTTTTAGACATTTCCATGTGAGTGGAAATGAAGACGTTTTTGCTTTGGGTCATTTTTTAAGCGTACACATGGGCTTTCAGATTTGTTTTGTTTTGTTAACAGTTTGAACTTTCTTCTATTGCAACTAGTATACCACTAGATATCCTTATACCTATAGCTTATTTTCAGTGTGTCTATTTTTATGTATTTTTTATTTATTATTTATTTGCATCTTTCAATTGTGAGCCTTTAGACTTTAGCAGCTGAGCCATCTTTCCAGCCCATTTTATTTGCATCATTTATTTTCATTTTTTGTTGTGTTTGTGCTAACATCACTGTGCCATAGATCCCTGCAAGTAAACGTAAATATTTTTAATTCTGTTTGTGTGTATGTGTGTGTGTGTTTATGTGTTAATGGTGTGCATGTGGACAGACAAGAGGCAAGGAGTCCGTTATTTCCTTTCAACACATGGACCCTGGGGATCAGTCTGAGGTCTATCAGGATTGGCAACAAATGCTTTACTTAACCTGCTGAGCCATCTCACTGGCCCTCCAGAAGCAAACTGGGAAGTCAAAGGAAAAAAAAAATTTTTTTTTTAATTGAGAGACATCAGACTGGTATCTGGGGGCTATAGCTCACTGGTGAAGCACTCGCCTGGAAATACAAAAAAAGACTCAAACTTGCTCCTCTCCTGGTATTCACACTCTGTTTTTGTATAATACTTAATGGAGTGGGCAAATGAATTGAACAAACAGATTGCTTAGATTCTAATTCAGTTCACAGCCGCGATAGACGCTATATAGCTTTGGAAAAGCAGCCTTATTGGTAACTATAGTAGTTCACTAAAATTAGTTAAACTAGTTAATCAGAATAGCGTCATTTAAAGGAAAATACAAAATCAAAATATTAAAAAAATCTGCAATAAAGCAAATAAAGGGTGATGTTCCTCACTGTAGTATATATTCAAGAAAAATTGAAAACCTTGTGCCTAAGCTGCTGTGGTGCTGCACCCAGGAGATGGAGGAAGCAGAAATCTGGGAGGCCAGCCTGAGCAACAAGAGCAAGGTTTTAGGTCAGCTGCGACTACTTAGCAAGACCCTACCGTAAAACAACAAAATAAAATCAAAATAAAACAAAAACCCCTGTATACAAATATTCATAGCAACATCCTAGGCCAAATTAACTATAAGCAGCCTGGTTGTCCCTCAAGTTTTGATTGATGGATAAACTTGGTAAGCATATCTGCACAGTGGAGTAGTCAGCAGTCAAAATGGCTAATGTGGTTAATCTTGAAAGCTCTATGCAAAGAGAAAGAAGCCAGGCACACAGCTCAGCTCTGTCTATACGAAATGTCCAGAATCAGCAGTGGCCGAGATCTAGAAAGTTTGAAAAGAATGACCCTGATTGGTGGATATAGAGACTTTTAGAGTTTGAAAGTGCTCTGGAATTAATGGTGATTATTGCTTTACATTTTCTGAATATGCTATAAACTTCAGAATTGGTGAATTCTAAGGTATGTAAATTACATCTCCATTTGAAAAGGAGGAGGGAAGGCTCTTGGTGTTGGGACCTCAGTTTTGCTACTTGTCATACAGTCTCAGCAGGTGACTAATGTTTCAAGCTTCTCACCTCTGAAATACATTTTCATAGTATACTCTTCATGGAATTGCAAAACTCACACATCAAGTCTGTTGTATTGGGGCTAGAGACATGGCACCGTGGCTAAGAGCACTGGTTGCTTTCCAGAGGACCTGGATTCAACTTGTAGTATCCACATGGTGGCTCACAGCTGCTTGTCACTCAAGCCCCAGTGGATCTGATGCTCTTTCTGGCCTCCATGGATACCAGGCATGTAGGTGATGCGGACACCCATGCACCTAAAATAAGTAATTTGTGGTACAAGAAAGAACCAGTCAATGTTAGCTGCTGTTTGTTAGTATTTTGGTTTAGTGTGGCCATACAATATTGACTAAACTTTATAAAAAGTATCTTGTATAACATGTCCAATGCTTGGTACACGAAGCTCAGGGTATGTATGCCTCCATCTCCATTCTTATTTGATTTATAATTGAAATAGCAATAAAGTATACCAGTTTGGACCGGGTGTGGTGGCACATGCCTTTAATCCCAACACTCAGGGAGGCAGAGGCAGGGGGGGTCTCTGAGTTCAAGGCCAGCCTCGTTTACAAAGTGAGTCCAGGAGAGCCAGGGCTACACAGAAAAACCCTGTATTGGGGGGGAAAAATACTAGTTTGAAGTCTTTGAATAAAAATTATGACTTGGCTACACGTGGTGATGTGTGCCTTGGGAGGCAGAGGCAGGTGTATCTTTGTGAGTTCAAAGCCAGCCTGGTCAACCAAAAAGTCCAGGATAGTCAAGGCTCGAAAAACTTAAAAAAAAAAAAAACACTAAAAAACTATGGTTTGAAGTCATTGATACTTTCTCCATAAGTGTCAATTTATGAATGTTAATCTAACTACCTGTGTGTTTCACTTTTAGATTTATACTTAGTGAAAGTGGGTCTTAGTAGCCAAAGATAATGGCTTTCGGCACTAAGTCTCATGGTATGATTTAATTGTATTGTGAGAAAACACAGTTAAAAGTCAGCTTTGTAATGACTAGAGCATGTGTAATTTGTTACTAAACTGTGCTACCAGTTCTGTTGATTGTTGCATCGCTTGTTTTTAATTGACACAGATTCAGCGCTTATTGGAAGCACAGTCTCTAGATCCTGGCCCCCCTAAGATGGCAGCCACTGTGGAAGACACCGTGAAAGCGACAAGGCAAATGGAACTGGTTTCCATGGGAGCACAGTCTTCACCTGGCTTGCACATGAGAAAAAGTGTAAGCATTGCTGTGAGCACAGGTAATTTTTTTTCAATTGTAAGAAATTAGTTTTTAGTGCTTCTTACATTTGCCTTTTGAAGGAAAGGAGCCGAGGAAGGAGATGAGGAGACGGCTTAGTGTGGTGCCTGCCACACAAGCCTGAGGGTCTGAGTTCAGGCCTTCAGTACCCATGTAAAAAGCCAGGTATGAGCCAGGCGTGGTGGCGCACAACTGTAATCCCAGCACTCGTGAGGCAGAGACAGGCGGATTGCTGTGAGTTCGAGGCCAGCCTGATTTACAGAATGAGTCCAGGACAGCCAAGGCTACACAGAGAAACCCTGTCTTGAAAAACAACAAAGCTAGGTGTGGTACTGCTCACCTATGGTCCTGGCGCTGGGAAGGCTGCATTGAGAGGATGCCTGGAGCTCCATGGCCAGCGAGTCTTGCCTAGTGAGCTCAAGTTGAGTTCTCAAAAAATAGGATGGAGAGTGGTAGAGAAGGACACCTAACATTGACTTCTGGTATCCATATACATTTGTACATGTGTGCTCACACTTGCACATGTACACACCCATAGAGCACACCCAAAGAAAGAAAAAAATTAGTAGCATTTTTCTGTCTTGTAAAATTTTGTATTCACTACACTGTAGTTTCTTATTGTTTTGTTTTTGTTGGTTGGTTGGTTGGTTTTTTTTTTAAAGGGAGTAGGGGAAGAGGTGTTCAAGATAGGGTTTTTCTGTGTAGCCCTGGCTGTTGTGGAACTCACTCTGTAGACCAGTCTGTCCACCTGCCTCTGCTGACCAAGTGTGGGTTTAAAGATGTGTGCCACCACTGCCTGGCTATTGTTTCTTATCTGTGTCAATCACTAGGTCAACTTCTTTGGATCTAGAAATGGCTTACCCACTTTTGTATCTTTTATCATACATTGAAGCTTAATATCACTTATTTAAAATGACAAATTTGCACATTTTGGGGTTTTGTTTTGATTTGATTTGGTTTTTTGAGATAGGATCTCTCTATATAGCCCTGTCTACACAGGGACTTGCTCTGTAGCCCAGGCTATCCGGAGCTCCCAGAGATCTTCCTACCTCTGCTTCCCAAGTGCTAAAATTAAAAGCCTGCTCCACCATACTCAGTTTCAAAACAAATTATTAATAGTCATTTTAACTAAGAGACTTTTAGAAATATATTTACTTTACATATACTTAGCTTTCTCTAAAGGTATAGAATAAGAAAGACTGTGACTTTTCAAAATTTTTTTCTTAAAAAAAAAAAAAATAAATGTGTCAGATGTGGTGGTGCATGCCTTTAATCCCAGCACTCGGGAGGCAGAGGCAGGCAGATCTCTGTGAGTTAGAGGCCAGCCTGGTCTACAGAGTGAGTCCTGGACAGCCAAGGCTACACAGAGAAACCCTGTCTCAAAAAACCAAGGGAAAAAAAAAAAAGTAAAGTCAAATCTTAATGTTACTGATTCATTTTCATAAGATCATTCAAAGTAGAGCATGTTTTCATGATAATGCATGCCTGTCATCCAAGTGCTCTGGAGTGTCTGGAATTTATGGCCAGGTTGGTCTCTGTACCAAGTTTCAAAAACAAAATAAAAGAAAATGAGAGAAACCATTTCAACTTAAGTGTTTTACTTCTTCAAACCAGTGCATTAACAGTGTTTCCCAGGTTGGAAAATGTATATAGGTCATAGTGCAAGAGATTATTTGAGGTGGTGTACAGATAAGTGTCTTAATTTTATAAATCTATTTTTCTTTTTGGATTTTTTTTTAATGTTGATGAGCATTTTGCTGCATATATGTATGTATGTTCTAGTATCTGAACGAATTTATCCCCCAGGTGCTAGCCTGTTTTGGAATGCAGCAGGTGACGATCAAGAGCCCAACTCACAGCTGAAGCAAGATGATACCAAGATTTCCAGTGAGGACATGAATTTTTCTGTTGATATTAATAACGAAGCGACAAGTCCTCCAGGTAGCGCATCTTCATTAAAAGCAGTTGACATTCCCAGTTTTGAAGAAAGCAACCTTGCGGTGGAAGAATTTAATCAGCCACTCTCAGAGTCCAAGTAAGGAACTTCCATTCACTGTTTCACAGCACCTGTTTTTTTTGTTTTTTGTTTTTTTGTTTGTTTTTTTTTAACATTTTCTTTCTTTGCAGTGCTAAGGATTTAGTATATTTTATTTATGGGGGCTGTTTTTGTTTTGGATTCTGTTTATTTGAGACAGGGCTGCTTTTTTTTTTTTAGTTCTTTTTAGTTTTTTTTGAGACAGGGTTTCTCTGTGTAGCCTCAGCTGCCCTGGACTCATTTTGTAGACCTTGAACTCACAGCGATCCCACCCCTCCAAGTGCTGGGATTAAAGGGGTGCACCACCACGCCTGCCTCTTAATTTTTACATTTATATACACAGTAAAAAAATAATTAAATTTGGCATTCAAAATATGACCTCATATACTTTTTGTGGTAAAAACATTTAAAATCTGCTCTGCAATTCTGAAAGGCACCATGCACTATTATTTATTAGAGGCACCGAGATGTACGTTTTCTTCCTCTTTGAGGCACTGATATACTTACTACATTTTCATTGACGTTTTACATAGTAAGTGTCAGTGTAACAGAATCTCAAAGAGAACTTTCTTCAACTATTCCCACAGGTCAGATGTTGGATTTGTTAATCTGAGTGAATTGCAACATCTAAAGAGAGTTTCGGGGGCTGGAGAGATGGCTCAGAGGTTAAAAGCACTGGCTGCTCTTCCAGAGGTCCTGAGTTTGATTCCCAGCAACCACAAGGTGGTTCACAACCATCTATAGTGAGATCTAGTGCCCTCTTCTGGCCTGCAGGCACACAGGCAGGCAGAATACTGTATAAATAATAAATACATAAATCTAAAAAAAGAAAAAAAGCTTCAGCATTCTGTGTGCTCAGACCTCATTTTAGAGACCCTAATAATACAGAATTCCAAATGCCTGTACAACTATATTTGAAAGACACAACTAAATATTTACATATAAAATACAATTTTAAAATAATAAAAGATGTTTGTTTCAAAATAATAGAAGATGAACTGGCCAAATATAGAAACAAAGCTGGGCAGTGGTGGTCCATACCTTTAATCCCACCACTTGGGATGCAGAGGCATGGGGATCTCTGAGTTGAAGGCCAGCCTAGTTTACAGAGTTCTAGGATAGCCAGGGCTACACAGAAACACCCTGAGTCAAAGCAAAAAAGAAACAAACAATACAAAATTGACAAAGAGGTAATTTTTATTTGTTTGTTTGTTTGTTTTTTGAGACAGGGTTTCTCTGTGTAGCCTTGACTGTTCTGGACTCACTTTATAGACCAGGCTGACCTCAAACTCACAGCGACCCGCCAGCTTCTGCCTCCCGAGTGCTGGGACAAAGAGGTAGTTTTAAAAACAGATTATATGTGGTATTTTGTTAAACAGTTTTTACTTGAGTTAGGAGTTTTCCAATTATGAAATTTTCTATTGAAGTAATGATTCCCAAGTAATTTAGATTTTTCAGTAAATTTGGCAAATTTTAGCAAGAGTTTTATAAACTTTCAGCATGTGCTACGCCACACTTGGCACTTAGTGATCAAGCAGTGAGTAAAACAGAGTTCCCAATTGTATGAGTTTAACACATAAGCAGTAAAAATGAGATTGTTTCATGTAGTGACTATTTCTTAAAGAAAATAAACCAGGGTGGTCAGGTGGTGTAAGCTGAGATGGGAGTGGGGAGAGATATGCATGGGGTGTATTCAGCAGGTGGCACAGCACGGCTCTGAGCCCTAACATTTGAACAGTGGTCTGTCGATAATGAGCCACTCATGACATTATCTCTGAGAAGAATGCTCCGGTTGAAGGCAATGGCAAGTATACAGACCTGAGGGTATATGTCAGCTTGGGGTGCCTAGACACAAGCCATCTACCAGCGAGGCTGGGTGTGGTGACTGAGAGGAGACAGTAGAAAATAAGGTTAGAAACAGAGAAGGGATCCAAATTGGATAGAACTTGGTGGGTTTTGGATTTTTTTTTTTTTTTTTCATGTTCTTTAAAATAAAGGAAGGTGTTAGGCAGTGGAGCTCTGTAGTACCTCAGGCAGTGTCATGTGATCTTACCTCTGTAGTACCTCAGGCAGTGTCATGTGAACTTCCCTTGGGAAGAGAACTTAGATGTGAAGTAGCATGGGACAAGCAGACTTTGGGTGTTTTCCAAATTAAAAGACTTCTGATACCAATTAATATCGATTTATAGTTAAAAAAGCAAATATGTACCCCAAAAGCTAAAAAAAACCACATTCCTTTTTGTTTCATAATACTGTTTTAATCACAGATTCAATTAAATGTTATTTGTATACCAGTAAAACAGTCAGAGTCTATAGCTGGGTAGCCAGCATTTCGTCGACAGTGAATACTGAGGAACTGTTAGAGCAGAGTGTATGGCTCACAGTTTCATCTTTAACATGTTAAGAAATTGAGTGTTTGGATTTTAAATGGTCAATGCTGACAACACTAGTGCACATAAATGTATGATGTGAAATGACAAATATATTTAGGGTCATTTCAAAGTAATATTCTAACATAGTACAATTCAAAAATAGACTAATTTAATACTTACACGTTGAAGAAGGATAATAAGAAAATATTAAAAGCTTTTGTTTAAACATTATGTTTCTTAAGAGCAAAAACTTTGCATATTTAATATGAATATGACATTCATAGCACAGTAATCTTGAACCAGAGTCACAGCGTTTCCAACAGCTTTCGCTGGAGCGTGAAGGTGGGATGAGCGTGCACAATGCAACGTGTGTTGCTGTGTGTTCACAACAAGGGTTGCAGCGAACTCAGGATGTGGTGTGGACAAGCACTGCCAGAAGCAACTCGGACTTTATCTTGGGGTGGCTGTTAGCAGCCTGAAACTCAGCACTGCCCCGCTTCTCACTGGGGTTGGAGAGATGGTTGAGTGGTTAAGAATGCTAGTGCTTTCCAGAGGATCTGAATTTGGTTCCGAGCACTCGTGTCAGATGGCTCACAGCTGCTGTAACGCCAGCCGCAGGAGGACCCAGTGTCTCTGACCTCCACAGGTTTCCACACACATAACACGTAAAATAAATCTTTGGAGGCCAGAGAAATGCCTTAGGGGTTAAAAGCACTAACTGTTCTTGCAGAGAACCCTGGTTCTTTTCCGAACTCGGACATTTAACGAACACATGGAACTTGAGTTCTAGGGGCCCATGCATGCACACGGTGCACATAAGCTTAGACACAGGCGCTCAAGTGCATAAATGATAAAAGATTCCAGCCATGCAGCCATACCAGCTACTTCCTGCCAGAGCCACGGATGAGTGTTCTAACGAGAAATGTGCTTACAATGTTGCTTCTCCCGGGCGTTATATTTTTTTAATTTTGAAAGTAATAAGTGTTCTAAATAAAGTTGAAAAAACAAAAACATAAAGAAATACCACTAACTAAATCAATGTAATTAATAATTATGCCTTATGAACCTTGAACTGACAAGGATCTTTTCTATTTGAAAACTTGAAGTGAGCAAATATATATATTTAAAATGTTTAAATATCCTAAAGGGTTTTGCTGCATCAAATGTAGATGTTATCAGTAGCATATTTCTAGCCTTCAGTGAAAGTCACCTTAAATGGGACAATAGATAATTTAAACTAAAACAGTGCTATGGTTTGGTTTGCGTGCAGCCTGTCAAGATGGCGTTGCACCTTACTAACCAAGAGTTGATATACAAACAGGGTGCTTCTTGGGTATTACCACTTTCTTCCAAAATTACCGGACTTCAAATGTATGTTAAAAGTGTTTTGATAACTGTTAACCCTGCGTGTCCTTTCAAGCAGCTCTTCAGAGCAGAGAAAAGAACCTGATGTGCCTGTGTTCTTCCCAAATGCTTTGCTGGCTGAGAGTGTGGACATGTGCTTACAGACTGCACCAACAGAGGGAGCCAGTAACAGCACGGAATCACCAGGGGAACCAAAAGTTGAGCCTTGCTGGCCATCATCAGATAACCAGAAAATTTATCAGGACTTGTTGGTAAGTATAGACCATTTCATCGTTTGTGAGGTGGTTATTTAAAACAGGAAGTACTAGTTAAGGGTTCCCTAGATGTAAACTGGTTGAGACTTTGAAATAGAATCACTTTTGACTATTTAACAATGTGTAATTATTCAGCTTTTCATACATTTTGATAACTGAAATTGTAAGCTTTCAAGTTACCAGATTCTAGGTACAAGAACAATTGTTATTTTAAAATACAAATGTTACTATTCTGCCAGATTCATGCTATAGTTGGAACCAGGGGGAGAAAACACAAGCAACTTGAATTTGTGAGGAATTTGAAAATAATGGAATATTTATAGCATTATTAGCTGATTTCAGTTCAGGTAGGCAGATAATTTAAGAAGCATTTAGCTTAATCTAAGAAAAAAGACTAAGCTAAGTAGATAATCTCACAGTGACAATGGTAGCCTGTACCTTTGAGAACCGAAGAGAAATTATTTTTATTTCTTTTTCTTTCTTTCTTTCTTTTTTGTTTTTGTTTTTGTTTTTGTTTTTCAAGACAGGGTTTCTCTGTGTATCCTTGGCTGTCCTGGAGTCACTTTGTAGACCAGGCTGGCCTCGAACTCACAGCAATCCGCCTGCCTCTGCCTCCCGAGTGCGCCACCACACCCGGCTCCAAGGAGAAATTCTAACACAGGGACAGCAGTGACAAATGTGACAGGGTGAGAAGTATAGTAAAGCAAAAAACACAGAATGAATAGACTGGGTCTCCTTGGCTAACTTAGAGTGTGAATGTTCACTTCCATCTGGGAAACTTGGGATGTTTTGTTTCCCTGTTTGCAATTAATGATTAGTTAAACATGTATCAGTGGAGTTCTGTGCATTTAGCAGCAAACAGTATTTGTTATTTGCCTGCTGGTCCTAGACTAGTGCCAGCTTGTATGCTCGGGAAGGGATACGTTGTTAAATGTCTCACTCTGAAGAAGCATATTGCCAGTTTGCAAGTGAGTGATTTAAATAGTAGTAATTTTTTCTTATGCTTTTTGTTTTTATTGTAATGTATGAGGCCAGGGGATAGGGTTTTACTATGTACTTCAAGCTGGCCTTGAACTGACAACTCCTGTCTCAGCCTCCTTAGGGCTGAGATTATAGGCGTGTACTCCCAGGCCTGCTGTTTGCTAATAATAATATTTTCTATTTAAGAATTTTATACAAGCCAAGTGTGGTAGCACACTCCTTTAATCCCAGCACTTTGGAGGCAGAGGCAGGCAGATCTCTGTGAGTTTGAAGCCAGCTTGGTCTACATAGTGAGTTCTAGGACAACTATGTAGCATAGTTATATGAAAAAACAAAAATAAATAAATAAGTAGATAAAGAACTTCATATAGATTTATATTCATCCCTTACTCCATTCTGCACCTGTTGGCTTTTTAAATATTCTTACTCCTGTAGAGTCTGATGGACTCAGTAGGATGGGCTTCCACTTAAACATAAACGGTAGCCGGGCAGTGGTGGCACGTGCACTTGAGAGACAGAGGCAGGCAGAGCTCTGAGATTGAGGCCAATCTGGTCTATAGAGCAAGTTCCAGTAGAGCCAAGGATACATAAAGAAACCCTGTCTCAAAAAACAAAAAGAAAGAAAGAAAGCCAGCTGTCATGACTCATTTTTCTAATCATAGCACTCAATAGGCAGCGACAAGTAGATCTCTGAGTTCAAAGCCAGCCTTGACATTTTGTTTCTAAAATAATAAACAAACAAACAAACTTGTATAATTGAAAGTATACTAAATGCTTTATGGAATTTGACAAAATAATATTGAGCCTTTCTATGGCTTTATCCTAAAATCTTAAGGTTGAGGGCTAGAGAGGGGGCTGGGCAGTTGACAGAGCTTGCTCACTATTGGAAGCCTGGCTCACAACCACTCCAGCTTTGAAGGCACCCATATGCACACAGACATACACATAAAGAAATAATGAGTAAATCTTTATTTAAGCAAAGATCTTAAGATTGTTAGTGATTTTAAATGCATTCTTTTTCTTTCCATAGGGTCAAGTGAACCACCTACTAAGTAACTCCTCCCAAGAAATAGATGAACCACCTAGCAAAGAGATAGTTATCAACCATGAATGCACCAAAACCCAAAATACTCACCATGCAAGGAAAAGCAAACACAGCCCAGGACTGCCAGACAAAGATTGTGTACTCAGTGCAACTATTAAACAGCTAAGGAGCCTGGGAGTGAAAATTGATTCTCCCACTAAAGTGAAGAAAAATGCCCAGAAAGTGGATCATGCCAGGTAATTTTAAGTACTGTTTTAGAAGATGAATAAATTTTAGGTATGTTGTAGCACTCCTGAAAAGTGTGTACCTCGGGTCCCGTGCTTCACCATTTATTGAGAGCCTGCTATATATGGAATGAAAATATCTTTATATTTTCCAGTCTTCTAGTGGGAGAAGAAAACATAGAGGACAGTTGTTTTATTGATTTATTCTTTTATTGGTATCTCTCTTGCTAACAAAATACTAGAAAAGAGAAATGAGTTTTATTGGCAGTGTCTGAAAGTTTCCCTGAAGTGGTGGAGTGACACACCCATTCCCAGTGTCAGTCACACACTCTCTTGTTAGAAAGCACAGGCGTTCATTTTAGCAATGTGTAGCCAACTATTAGACCCTGCTGTTTAGATTCCTCTCTACCAAAGACAACCTCAGCATATATACACATGTTAAAAAGGAGATCAAATCCGGAAATTATATTATTAAGGTAGTAAGTTTTCTGAGAATTGTTTTTTGTTATTAGAAAACTAACAAAATTTTCTAGATTAAAAAATAATATGGGGCAATACAAGATAAAATATAAAACTCTCCAATCGAATTCATGGTTACTTTAAGCATTTCCTTCATATTCTCCTAGAAATGTTATTTAGGTGTGTCCTGGGAACTGAACTGGGTCCCTGGAAGAGCAGCAAATGTTCTTGACCACTGAGCTGGCTTCCCAGGCCCTTTCTCATGCTTTTAAATTTATTTATTTATTCTTTTTAAGTGTAGCAGTGCTCTGTCTGCATGCCAGAAGAGGGCGTCAGATCCCTTTATAGATCATGAGCCACCATGTGGTTGCTGGGAATTGAACTCGGGTTCTCCGGAAGAGCATCCAGTGCTCTTAACTGCTGAGCAGGCAGCCTCACTCATGCTTTTAATAGCTGTACTCTGTTTTGTTGTACCCATGCACTATGATATGTTGAACCCTAATCCTTTCTTACAGAACTTTTGTATATTATTTAAATCAATGCTTAGTAAGTGTCATTCTGCAATTACTTGTTCAAATTAAAGTTATGAATAGGTGTTTTACCATTGCTTACCAAATATTATGCTCATTTTCATCTTTACCAGTAGTACAGGAATAAGGTGAACATTTTGTGTGTGTGTGTGTATGTGTGAGAGATACGGGGGTTGGGGAGAGGGAGAGAGAGAGCGCGAGATCTCAGGGTACAACTTGGAGACAGTTATGTACTTCCACCATGTGGTCATTAGGCTCAGCAAACAAGTGTCTTTACCAAATGAACCATCTCAAAGGCCGTGAAAGATAGAGACTCAGGCATATGTGACCTCCTGGTGGTTTCTCCAGTTCCAGGGGATCCAGGGCTCTCTTCTGGCCTTCGGGTACCAAGCACATATATGATGCACATTTGTACATACAGGCAAAACATTGGTACACATAAAATTAAAATAATTCTTTAAGGAAAAAAGCATGAGAAAGAACTACATAGACCTTTTGGAATCCACAAGTTCCATATGCTTTTTGTGCAGAGCTGTGTTTGTGTGAGCAACTTATTATATAGACCGGGTTCCCGTTAGCTTAGTTGACTCTGTGGGTCTTCTTGCAGCATTCTTGTCCCCTCCAGGTCCTTCCCAACTAACCTAGACCCATGGGGGCTTACATTGACAGAAGCACCAACCAAAGAGCATGCACAGACTGGGCCTAGGCCCCCTACACATACGTAACCGATGGGCAGTTTGGTCTTCATGCGGGTCCCCTAGTAAGTTGAGCAGGTGCTGTCTATGACATGGACTCTGTTGCCTGCTTTTGATCACTTCGCCCTAATGAGGCTGCCTTGCCTGGCCTCAGTGGATGAGGAGGAGCTCAGTGGTGACGCAGCTTGGTGTGCTGGGGTGGGTTGGGGGTGGTTCTCCTTTTCTGAGGATGGGGGAAGAGGGTGGGCTGCCTCCTGTTTATAGTGTGCACCCTGAGTGTAGCTGCACCATAAGGACTTAAGTCTGAGTCGTCAGTTAAAAAGCCCAGTAATCTTAAAGCCGAAACCTTTATTATTTCTGCAGAATGAAACTCTTACTGCTTAGAATAAGGTAAAGGCTGCCTTTCTTTCTTGTGTCTTCCAGTGTTCTGGCATGCATCAGCCCAGAAGCAGTGATCTCTGGACTAAACTGCATGTCGTTTGCTAACGTTGGCATGAGCGGCTCAAGCCCCACTGGTGTGGATTTGAGCATGGAGGCAAATGCCATAGCTCTGAAATACTTGAATGAACATCAGCTGTCACAACTGTCACTCGCTCGATCAAACCAAAATCACTGTGACTCATCTTTTGGCCTTCTACATATTAATTCAGACAGAAACACAGTGGGGCTTAGCCTAGTTTCACCAAGCAACATGTCATTTGCAACGAAAAAATACATGAAGAGATATGGACTCTTACAAAGCAACGACAGTAGTGAGGATGAAGAGGAGCCTCCCAGCCATGCAGGAAGTGGGAGTGACCACGTGTTGGACAGAAACCCAGTGTGCAGACCTGCACAATTCAGTCATCAGAAAGAGCCTTCTCAGAGTGCTCGTGAAATAGCTCGGTGTTGTAGCTATGGCTCTGAGGACACAGGCACAGATATGCCAGCATTGAGAAACATCACAAATGAAGCTGTGCAGCCAAGAGCAACAGAGCCCCTGCAAGAAGACGCCACTACTTCACTAAGGAGTCTTAACCCAAGCCTTGCAGCCAACCTCCGAACTGGAAAAGCCGAGTTTACTCGGCACCCTGAGAAAGAAAATGAAAGGGACAGTGCAGCTTTTCCTCCTGCGACTTTAAAGCAAACGGACAGCATGAATTCCGTGGGCACCTTCCTAGATGTAAAGCGCCTCAGACAGTTACCGAAACTCTTTTAACTCTTTGCTCCTCCTTTGTGGTGTGAGGACTAGGTGTATATTGATGGAATTTACGGAAGCCAGATCTTTGGGATTTTTGTTTGTTTTTCAAGACAGGGTTTCTCTGTGTAACCCTGGCTGTCCTGGAATTCACTCCATAGACAAGGGTGGCCTCGAACTCACAGAGATCCACCTGCCTCTGCCTCCTGAGTGCTAGGTAGGCTTAAAGGCATGTGCCACCATTGCCTGGCCATGACCTTTGGGGTTTCTTATAGCTGTAAGAATCTGTTTCCTATTAGTAGCTAGTGACAGTAACAGTGGTCAGCAGGTGACCCAGTTGTGAAATGGCCAGTTAGTGGGAGGGCTGGCTTTATTCAGTACCACTGAACCTAAAACAGAAGCGAAACAGCCCTAAGATGAGGTACCTCAGCCAATCAAGTTCACAAGTACCCCAGGACCTTGCATGTGCTGATGGACTCTGTTACTGAGCCCAACCTCTGAGCTGCATCCCTAACTAAGTTTTTTGAGACAGGGTCTCAGTATGTAGCCTAGCCTGGCTTCAAACTTAGAATCCCTCTGCCTTCTGCATCTGACTCAGATAAGCACTTTACCCAGTTTCCAAACCAAGAAATTACACAACATTGAACAAACTGCAGAACTTTTCATTGCCTTTGGTTGTTACTTGGTGCAAAGAGGCAGTGCTTCTTACATCAAGTGCTCTAGTACTGAACGTTATACTTCAGTCCATGAGGTGTTACATATGCTCATTGACTCACAGTTTTTGTGTATAAATGCATGAAATTACATCACATAGCTCCCACTAACCTAAGACACGTCCTCCCTCCAGTCCCTATCCTGATAGCCCATGGTCTTTTTATTATCACCAGAGTGCTTTTATCACTTTAAAAATGTTTCATAAACAGAATTGTACTTTTAAGAAATTTTTTTTAGCATTATACTTTTTTAAATGTTTTGTCTGACTTGGAATTTTGTCCTGAGATCTAACCGTTTGTGGAGTGTGGCAGTATTCTTTACTTATTCTTTTTTCCACTCCCCCCACCACCCCAGTAGTTTCGAATTGTTATTTCTAAAGAAAAAAAGAAAAGAAAATCCTCGTTCACTTGAAAGATGGTTTCTGGAGCTGCGCGTGGTGGCACACGTCTTTAATACCAGCACTCAAGAGGCAGAGCCAGGCGGATCGCTGTGAGTTTGAGGCCAGCCTGGTCTACAAAGCAAGTCCAGGACAGCCAAGGCTACACAGAGAAACCCTGTCTTGAAAAACCAAAAAAAAAAAAGAAAGAAAGAAAGATGGTTTCTGCTGAGGTTAAAATGTGATTGCTTTGTATTAAAGTTCAGCTCATAGATGGAAAGAAACAGACTTCTGACCCCTGGTGTGTGTTTTTGTTTTTTTGTTTTTTTCCCCATGAGACAGGGTTTCTCTGTTTAGCCCTTGGCTGTCCTGGAACTCACTCTGCAGACCAGGCTGGCCTCGAACTCAGAGATGCCCCTGCCTCTGTGTCCCGAGTGCAGTGATTAAAGTGTGTGCCACCTAAGACAATTACTAATAGAGAACTAGTGTTGGTTACCAAGGCTATGGAGCCCAGGATCAATTAGCACCCCTTTCTTACATTGAAAGTCACAATTAAGACATAAGTAGCAAGGGTGTTTCTATGTTTCTGCTTGAATTTCCAGTAAGTAGTAGAATTATCAATGTTACTTAGAGATAAGCTCTTTTTAAATTTAGCCCTCCGAGTTTCACCCAGAAAGTGAGTATGGGTGCCATTTGCATTATTGAAAACAGAATATTAAGCCAGGTATAGTGGCACACACCTTTAATCCCAGCATTTGGGAGGCAAAGGCAGGCGGATCTCTATAGGTTCTAAGCCAGCTTAATCTACGACCCAGTCCCAGGACAGGCAAGAGCTACAAAGAAAGGCTTTGTCTCAAACCAAAAGGAAGAAAGTGTTAGTGGATTAACCAGTAGCCGCAGCAACTGTCTTACATGTGCTATAGCCCTCTAACTTCTGTGCTAAGCAGGAAGCTGTTTATCTGGACAATACAAAGAACCTGAGCAAGAAAGGGCTCTACCGCATCTGAATGAATACTAATGATAGGGTGTTTAAACAGTTTTCAAAACTGAGTTTAGACCACAAGTTAACTCATCAAAGCATGTCTTTCTGTATCTTTCTATATAGTGCTTGCTAAGAGGACCATCAATAAAGCCTAGTCTAGAAAGTTCTGTAAGAAGCACTTTAACTGCCGGGTGTGGTGGCACACGTCTTTAATCCCAGCAGAGAGGCTGGTGGATCTCTGAGTTCAAGGCCAGCCTGGTTTACAAAGTGAATCCAGGACAGCCAAGGCTACACAGAGAAACCCTGTCTCGAGAAAAAAAAAAAAGAAGCACTTTAGTATGGGAAGTTAACTGCCCTTAGGTGTCTTTGGCAGAAGTGTTAGTACAGGGGAAATTGGATTACAAGACTTCAGATGTTTGCCCCTCAAGTGGCATTTCTCAGAATTTCTGTCTCCTAGTCCCTTACTGTTCATAAGATCATGGGTGCTGTTTTAGTTAGAATATGAAAATGGCGGAATTTATATTATCAAGCTTCTGGGAAATAAACCCCATTAGTCTGGGTTCTTGCCAATTGGCACATTGTTTCTCCTTCAAATGTCCCTCCCTCAACCACCCCCCCCCCCTGCCGCCGCCTGTTTTTTGAGACAGGGTTTCTCTGTGTAACAGCCCTAGCTGTTCTAGCCTGGTTTGTAGACAAGGGTGGCCTTAAACTCCCGGAGATTCACCTGCTTCTGCAATTAAAGGCGTGCACCACCAAGCCCGGCTATCCCTCAAGCTCTCAAGAGCCCTGCTTATCAGCTGTGTTTGCTTGTTTGCTTTGTCACCCTATCCAGTGCTCAGTCCCATGGAAGTAGGTGTAGACATGCTAAGTAAGCCTTGTAAAAGCTGCAATTATTCTAAAGAAAAGCGTTCTAGCATCAGAGTATATGATGAGAAGCCGCTGTGGCTGCTTCTGTCTTCTTAGGACTGCCTGTGTGCTGAGGGCACCGCATCAGCACTTAGCGCACACTAGTTCTTTGAAGCTTCCTGATCAATCCCTGTTGTTACTTTCTAGAAAGAGATAACTGCACTTACCCATGTTAATCATTGTCAGAGCTCTAGGTGTCCTGAAGCCATTGAAAAAGAAAGGCAGTGGCGCACACCTGTAATCCCAGCACTCCAGAGGCAGAGGCAGGCGCAACTCTATGAGTTCAAGGCCAGCCTGGTGGGTCCAGGACAGCCAAGGCTACACAGAGAAACCTTGTCTTCAGGGGATGAAAAGAAAGGAAGAGGAAGAAAAGACCTCCCTAGGCCCAGAGATCCAGGAAGAACTAGCTTCCTAATGAACCTGGATCCGGATTCAAATACTACTGACTGACGCTGCAGTGCTCAAGCTGTACCATCCGCTTCTGGAAGGATTTCTTGTCCTTTAGACAAGAGCTGGAACCACCACTTCCTGAGTACCCTGAAGGAGGCACCAGCACTAGTGTTGAGCTAGCACCGAGTCTGCTGCAAGGGCCCCACACTAACACATAGTCTGTGTTGTATCCCTGCTCTCCTGGTGTCACAAGGGCAAGACCTTTACCAGCCTCCCAGATTGAGGGCCCTTTATGTCTGCACAGTAAATCTCAGGATAATGCCTTGTACTTGCAGACTTTCTGCTTTCAAAGTGTTTTCCCAGGTACCCCTCCTCCCTGCCCCCATAGTCTTAAAAGCCTTACCAAAACCTGTACAGCAGGCATATTAACTTTTCTCTACAGAAGATAGGATGTGCCAACTAGAACTGAGCCAAAGTCCGTAGCCACAGCCTCTGGCCCAGTAACAACCACCCCCTCTACCCTCCTCTACACCCACACCCTGTTGATCCTGCTAGGTACTGACCAAGATGTTGCGCTTAATGATGAACAAGGCAGCCATGCTTTGTGAGAGTTGTGGCCAGGGAAGGAGGCAAATGTTAACAATGCAGTCTGATAAATGCTTATAGCTAAACTAGGAAGATGTTAGCACCTTAGAGAAACAGAAGGAAGGTCGTGCTCACAGTATTCTAGGAAAGTTACGTTTTTCTGGAGTCTTTCGGTGTTGATAAGAAAGAGAAGGGAGAATAGAATCTTCTCTGTGTCGAAGCCTGGGGAAATGAGCAGACAGTGCTTTGGAGGAGGGGATTTAGAGCAGAGAGCCAACAGTAGGAAAGAAGAACAAAAAGACTGCATTGGGAGCCATCAGCTACTGGGTTCTGTCATCCCTGTTCCCAAGGCAGGTAGGGACACTAGGTAGGTAGCTTAGAGGTTTTAGCTCTCCAGTTTTGGAGATGACAAGATAACCCTGTGTGACATCCTGTGCATGGTATGTTAGTGTAGAAATAGACCTGAGTCAGGCTTGATGGTGCAGAGGCCCAGGGATTTCTGTGAGTTCAAGGCCAGCCTAGTCCACATACAGCGTTCCAGGATGGCCAGAGCTACTTACTAGACAGACCTGTCTCAAAAAATGAAAGGAGGGAAGAGAAAGAAGTCCTGAACAGAGCTGTGAAAGTCCAGAGGAAGTTAGGCTTTCTGTTGGAGAGCGTTGGTGTCCAGCCTCACCTTGCAAGATCCTGAAGAACTTCCCAGGTGTAGATAAGGGAAGGTTCACCTCTATTTTTTTTTTTTTAACAAGTAATATACTTCATAGTTTAAAACAAAACAAAAACGGCTATTCCTCCAACCCCCCAAAAAATTATAGAGGAAAGCTGGCTGAAAGGAGATCATTAAGTTGTTTTACCTCTGACTTACTAGAAGGTTCCTGGGAGTGTGGAGGCCTAGGTGATCTCCCCCACACGACCCCCCACCCCCACCCCCCACCCATCTCCTCTAACCGAGCAGCCGTCTGGGTCATGGGGGAACATCCTCAGAGGAAATCCTGTTTTCCCATTTCCTGGCCAGAGGCTGAACACCAGGAAAAGGATGAATTTGGGGAGAGCTGTGTCCTGCCTCTTCGTGGGAGGTCTGGGGCGAGGGCAAGGGTTTAAAAACAGCGGGAAGGATGCTATCAAGTGTCAAAGGGACTCATTGTGGGATCCTAAAAAGCCACTTGCCCTTCATTGTACACCTGAGGACACAACCAGAGGAGAGAAGGGACTTGGTTTGACTCATCATGCAGGGTGCACCAGTTGAGACTGGAACTCGGAGTTCCAGCATGTCATCATCTGTCTCAGTCAAAGCCAGGTCCTCGGACAGCAGCCTGACATTCCAGAAACAGAAAAGAGCAGTACGTGTACACACACACACACACACACACACACACACACACACACACACACACATACACACACCCTCCAAACCCCAGCTTAGATGCTCCTCTCGAATCCTCCCCTCTATCCTGCAGATTTGGGAGGCCTCACGTGGGAGTGCTGGTTTTCCTTTGCTGAAACTCCATAGCCCTTGCTCTGATCCTCTTGTCCTCTTCAACCATCTTGCATGTGTACCCATGGCTTTGTGCACTCTCTGGTGTATGACTCCCTTGTTCCTGAGGTAGGCATGGACTTAGGGTCCCTAAAGCTCATGCCTTATCTTGATAAGGTGGCATCTGGTCTTAGCTGGGGTTGGGGGTGTGCCACAGTTGAGTCATTCCTGATGAGTGACTCCAGATTTCCCATGCCTGACTGATGGGTTGTACTGCTTGCCCTGCCCCCACCAACATATACCGACCGCCTAGAGCTAGGGGACTCTATGGAAACTTGCATTTATTTCCCAGATGCACCTGACCTGTTTCTCGGTCTTCCCAGGCCAGAGGATGCCCTCTGTGGCTGGATTTAGAGCTAAGACAACTAGACAGTTCCATTCCTCCAAGTGAAGCCCAGGTCACAGCTGGATGTTTGCTCTCCATTTCTCTCTGCAGCTCTGTCAGTCTCCCTCTGGTTTCTTCAATACATGGTCTGTGATACGCTGCTAAAGAAAAGCCACAGACACCATCCTGTCCTTAGAGGGTCTTTGTACCCAGCACCGTGCTGGTGATGACCAAGGGATACAGGGATTTCTGTTCTGCAGAGTGTCACAGGGCAGCCTCACTTCTGCTGCTCATCGTCTGTCCCAGAAAATTTGCCTTGTGCTCACCATCCTCTTCCTGCCTCCACCCCCAAGTCAGCAAGGCTGATTCCCTCAAGGCCTGGGAGAAACAAGATAATGATGGGATAGCCTGGGAGAAGCAAAATGCCCAATCATACATCACTAATTCCCTCTAGCTCGCACTAGGCAGGAACAAAAATGATTCCCTGAGAACAGATGGACTTAGTCCTCTCATACTCCTGGCAGTCAGCACAAAGCCCACACTACTGCTCAAAATGACCCAACAAACAGAAGCTGTGCCCACTGTGCAGATGAGACAGTTCCGAGACAGGGTCAGAGTGTCAAGATCTCCCCTGCCCCCCCTTCTCTCCCTCTCTCCCTCTCCTTCTCCCTCTCCCTCTCTTTTTTCAGGCTGGCCTCAAATTCACATTTAGCTGAGAACAACCTTGAGCTTCTGATACTCTTGCCTTCACTTTCCTGGTGTTAGCATCAGAAGGTGTTCTATTTTTCTTAGTTTAAAGGTTGCTGGGGATCAAGGCCAGGGATCCAGCATGCCAGGTACTCTACGGACTGAGTTATTTCCCAGCCCCAAGCAGGGATTTCTTAACTTCCAACACAGCCTGCTACCCCAGAAAGAGGAACTTTCATCTCTGATACCCAGGCACCCAGGATAGTGTCTGGCACAAACTAGGCCCATAGAAAATGGAAAAAAATCAGGCCAGGTGTGGTGGCGTATGCCTTTAATCCCAGCACTTTGAAGGCAGAAACAGGCAGATGGCTGTGAGTTCAAGGCCAGCCTGGTCTACAAAGCCAGTCCAGGACAGCCAGGACTACAAGAAACCGTGTCTCAAAAAAAAAAAAAAAAAAAAAAAAGTTAAGAAAAAAAAATAATAATCAATGACCAAAGCTGGGTTTTCTTTCTGCACAAGTGTCAATCAGTCTTTTCAGCAACCCTGTGAATAGTGGTGTTTTTACAAATGAAGAAATTGAGGCACAAAGTATTTGAGGGGAGTCTCTTCTAGCTCAGCGTGTCCTGGTGATCACTTATTCACTCTTAACTGTGCTAAGAGGTCATGTCCTGGGGTGTAGGTTCAGGGCCAGGTATCCAGGGCTATGTAGAGGAGATAGCTGTCTTCTGTCACAGCTTTTCCTGGTGACCCAAGGCTGCCTGGCGGAGCCCAGTCAGTCTAACACCTGTGAGTCCCCTTAAAGTTACTTTAAAAAGCCTCATCCTTCCTTCTACACACCTTCCGTTTCCTCCTCTTCCCCACCCTGTCCAGCTGAGGACCGCTTTCACAGGTGCCTCTGCAGAACTGGAGCTCTCACTGAGAGCCCAAGCAGAAGCTACAGAGGAAGGAAGCAGACATGACAGATTAAAGACGCACACAGAGACAAAGGCTTAATACAGGAAAGAGGAGCAGATTCAGAGTTTGCCCAAGCCTAAGCTAGAGACTGGAGAAATGAGAGGCAGAGAGAGTGAGATAAGAAAGAGATGAAAGGCATGGACCCTGGGGTTCCTCCACTGCATCCTAGTTACAGATAGGAAGACTGAAGGTCAGAGGAAGGAGTGGCCCTACTTCCTACGGATGTGCCAGTCACTCTTCCAAACACTGTTGGATCAGGTCCTCTCTAATCTCCAGGGCTTTTCTCTTGTCCTTGTGCACTAGGACTGAGCAATACAAATGGTTCTTGGTGGAAGGCTCCTGGACAAGTTAACCAGGAAGAGGGAGAGGAGAAGACAGTAGGGACAGAGAAGGTTAGCAGGTTTTCTGGACTAGGTAAGCTTGAGGAAGGGCACACAGGGTGTTTGTAAATAGTTGTATTAAGGCATAATTTATGTGCAATAAGATGTACCATTTCTCAGATGTATCCAGCCGACCGAGGCTGGACAAGCACATATTCATCACCATATAGTCATCACCACAATCAGCATATAGATGTGTCTTTGATGGAATGTTCCTTTGTGTCTCTTTGAAGTTGTACCCCCTCCGCTATTGCTTTTCACCCTTTTGAGCGTGCATTATAGATTTGATTTGCTTTTTCTAGAGTTTCAAGTAAATGTAACCAGCTACTGACCTCTTTCCCTCAGCATGCAGTGGGGTGTGGAGGAGCTGTCTATGTTTTTACCTATGTTGAAACTTATTTTTATTGCTCAGCAGTGTTCAGTTGCATAGCTGTACCAAATTATGTGCCCGTCCATTGATACACTTTTGAATTATTTCTACGTTTGTTTGTTTTTCATTTTTTCCAGACAAGATTTCTCTGTGTAGCCTTGGCTGTTCTGGACTTGCTTTGTAGACCAGGCTAGCCTTGAGCTCACATTGATCTGCCTGCCTCTGCCTCCTGAGTGCTCCTAGGATTAAAGGTGTATGCCTGTGTGCCACCATGTCTGGCTGAGTTTTTTGTTTGTTTGTTTGTTTTTGTTTGCTTGTTTGTTTTTGTTTGTTTGTTTGTTTGTTTTAGATAGGCTCTCACTATATATCTCTGCCTGTCCTGGAACTCACAATATAAGCCAGGCTGGCATGGAATTCATGGAGATCCACTTGTTTCTGCTTCCCAAGTGCTGGAATTAAAGGTGTGCACCTTTATACCCAGTTTATTCCTATTTTGACGCTGTGAATAAGACTCCATGTGCATATGTTCCTGTGGAAATGCTTTTCCTTCTCTCAGTAAGTATGTATGTACTAACCATGTGTTTAAAGGGGCTACCGAAGTTCTCCAAGACAGAAGAGTAATGTTTGCACTCCCTTCAACATACAAGAATCCCAGTTAACCTCCATCCCAATCAACACACGGTGTTGTCAGTCTTTCACATTGTAGCCCTTTGAATGGACTTGTCATGGTAGCTAATTGTAGTTTTAATCTCCATTTCTGTGGTGTAATTTTGTTTTTCATGAAAGTTTTGTCCTCTAAGTTCACAATGAATTTACACATTACAATGATACTCAGTGTTTAACTGAAGATTTTAAAGTAGTTCTCACACAGGAAGAAATGTCACATAGCCAACAGGAGTGGAGACACTAGGCCATGCTGTTCTAGGTACATATCAGCTAAATGACCAAGGGTGAGCCTGCTTACTCAGCTCCAAAGTAGCACAGCAGGGTCATTATGTACATTTGGATGACAGGTAAAGACATGTGTAGAAGACGCACACACAGTGTGTGCTCAGTGCACACATTCTTAGTGCCTGGAGTCACAGCCACTGTTTTGATGGGTGTCCCGAGCCTGGGCACTGTGAGCAACTATTTACTATAGAGAGTTGGTGGTTGTGCATATATTGTCCCTCTAATGTCTCGAGAAGAAAAACCATTGGTGGGAGAATGCTCTATCCTGCGGACAGATGAGCTTGGGTACCCAAGTTGAGGGCTAGAAACATTGAGAGTCCACTGGCTTCTCCATCCACTCATTCATTTTGCTTTGAACTTTTTTTTTTTTTTTTTTTTTTTTAACAAATGGTGGGAGATTAAGCTGTGTGCTGCAGGCATCACTCTGGAGGCTGGTGAAACACTCCTGGCCTCACTTCCAGAGGAATCTTGGGTCCTCTTCTAGAACTGACTTTTCTAACAAGCTCATGGTGACACCAACCCCTCCTCTGAAAGTCATACGTTAGAACAAAGCTGTTTCCATCCCTGCAAATGCTGATGGAGGCTGGGATACTAGGGTGGAAATGATTTCATCCGAGGTTCTGGGCTCAGGCCTGCAAACTGGCATGGCAGGGCTTCTTCCCTAGCAAAGGACAAAGGCGAAGTTTAGTACTGTTATATGGAAATAAAGGGGGGGGGCATTTTACCATCGACAATTTTTAAAAGATTTTATTTATTGCATATGAGTGCTTTATCTGCAGAAGAGGGTTATCAGATCACACCATGTGGTCCCTGGGGATTTGAACCCAGGAAAAGCTGGTGGCACTCTTAACCACTGAGCCATCTCTCCAGCCCCCCTCCCCACTCCTCGTCAACAATTTTTATAAAGCTCAGTGTTAGGTATAGACAATTATACCTCCTCTTTACAGAGGAAGAAATGAAGGAGGCTGCCTTGCCTAATGCAGTCAACCAATGAGAAGACAGGAAGGAGGGCTCAGGCAATGCTGCCCAATGGTTCTGCTCTGTTGCCTGGAGAGCCGGACTGTCCTTGGTGAGAATTTTGCCTCCATCACTTACCAGGTGGGCTTTCACTGCAAGTTGCTCAGATGGTCTGCGCTGTCTACCAAATGAAAGTCCTAGACCTCTCTGAGCTGTTGTTAGAATGAACGGAACTGATACTACCAAGTGTTTAGGTCCAGCACGAAACAAATTTGTTGGAGATAAACCAGCTGCCTGTCAGAGTACTGGCACACCGCATTCATCCAGGGGTGGAAGTGTTCCCAGATGGTACAGCATCCAGATACAGGATAGCAGAAACACCTGAAAACACCGCAAACCCTGGGCTCTGGAGTGAGGACAACCTAGGCCCTGGCACAGAAGGAGTCTGTCCCCTTGCTTTTGCGGGACTCCCGACAAGACTCCAGAATCACTCCCTGGGTCTACACCTCTCCAGCCCCGCGCCACCCCCACGGAGGAGCTCTCGGAGTTTCCTGCCCGACTGCTGGGCCGGGCTTGGGGCGGGTGGAGGAGGGCTGGCATTTCCTGGCCGCCCGAGTCACTGGCTCAGGGGCGCTCGGACAAAGCGCTGACCGACAGGCACCAGATGCTATTTCGGGCGGCGCCCGGCTTAAAGCGCAGTTTCCGTTTTTCCACTGTCGGAAACAGGGAGCGCGGAGCCTGAGGACATCACAAGCCCCCAGCCTCAGGCGGGGGACTGGGCCCAGGAGGGACAAGGCCTAGGTGTTAGAAACGGGAAATGAGCAGACCCTACCCCCTGCCCCCCCACCCCCCCCCCGCACCTTCTATCCAACCCTACTCCTTAACCGACCTTGGAAGCACCAAGAGAAGGCCATTTCACACACAGGAAAAGGATCCAGCCGGCATGTTTGACATCATGACAAGATGAATAACCTCCCCAAGCCCCTGGACCTCTACACATCCCCGCCCCGCCACCCCAACTCCCTCTCCTAAAGTAACCAAACTGCCCCAGACATCCAGAAACCTAAGACTTCCTGGATTCTTCGATTTACCTTACTCTCTAACCCAGTTCTTCCAAACTCAATATAGTACCAAACATCCACCCACACACCCTCTCTTCCACCCCCTCTCAGGAGGATTAGAGCAAGGCCTAACTCCCCTTCCTTGGTCCCAGAACACCCAGCATTCACCTCCCTTGCCCACCCCCCATCTCCGTCCTCCCCACGCCCCCCCCCCCCGCTCCGACACTTCAAGGGTTTACTAAAAAAGCAATCTGATCTTAAATAGAATACCAAGCCCTTATGTAAACAAGCAAAAGGGTAAAAACAAAACCTTTAGTTCCTCCCTCCCATGCTGTACTGGCTTTCTGTTTCCTATTTCTTACACGAACTCTCCCCTTTTCTATTTCAGCCTTTGGTCCAGGCCTGGCTTTCTCAGGAAGCGTACCCAGCTAGGCTCACATACAATACAGGAAAAGCTGTCCTCTTTTTGTAGGGATTAGGAGATGTCCGGTGACTTGTCCGTGTAGCTCAGGCAGAGAGGGTTCAATCTCATAGCCACAAGCTTTTCACTCTAAACCATGCAAAGGCAAGGGCTTTGTACGGAGGGGGCAGTGGGTCTTTTTCTCAGGACTCACTGACCGGTTCACTAGGAGATCCCATGGAAGTTGCTAAACAGGGACTTTCCGATAGGTGTACTGAGCTACACTCCATTTCGGGTATTGGTCCTGAAATCTAGGAAGGAAAGAACTCAAACAGAAACCACACTTTGGGATCAGCCCTTGACTGGGTCTCAGTCTATGACCAGACCAGGGGCTATTACTTTCAAAGCTACTGGAAGGACAAGGCAGTCTGGTTTGCTGAGTAGGGCTATGAATTGGGAATTGGACAACACAGCTTAGGTGCTGGCTTTTCTCTAGCTGTGAATTTGGTCAAGTCACAGCTCTCTGTCGTCTAATTTCCTCTAATGTCTGTGATGTCCTTATTTTCTGTACAACAGCCATACATGTGCATATGACGTCTTAGCTCCCTATCACCCACTTTTTTAGATATTATTTTTTATGAAGCTATGCATATAACTTTGGAATTAAAAATATTTATTTGTATATTTAAGTTTTTTGAGAAAGGATTTCTCTATGTAGTCTTGGCTGTCCTGAAACTCCTCCATATGTAGATTAATCCTGCCTGCTTCTGTGAGTGTTGGGATTCAAGATGTGTGCCTTTTATTTTTTGAGAATTGTATACGGTGTATTTTGATCATATTCACCTCCCATTACTTCTCCACCTTTTTTTTTTTTTAACTACACTGAAAAGCTAGAGAGATGTTTCAGTGGTTAATAGCACTGGCTGCTTTTCTGGAGGACCAGGATTTGATTTCCAGTGTCTCTCTCTATGTTGGCTAATAACTACTTATAGCTCCTATGTCAGGGAAGTCAACCCCCCTCTTCTGGTCTCTGTATACAGTACACAGACATGCATGCAGGAAAAACACTCTTGCACATAAAATATTTTTTAAAATTCCGCTGAGACCAACTTTTGCCCATTAACTCACGGGTGTGAAGCTGTCCACTAGAGGATGCTCTAGTTACCAGGGGATACACCCTTGAGAGTGAGTCCCCTGCTTGAGAAGTGCTCAGCTGTCAATAGATGGTCAGTTATTTTGGCTCTAAGCCCTCACAACTCTCCATGCCAGAATCTTGACTGGCTTGTTCCCGTGCAGGCAACCACAGTTGTGGGTCCATCAGTGCAATGGCTCCGGCTAAGACTAGAAGATACTGTTTCACTCTGATCCTGTTTCCCTGATTTTTTTTTTTTTAAACAATGCTTTTCTTTTGTTTCTTCCCCTCTGCTTCAAGGCAGGGTCTCATTGGCTGATCTGGAACTCTATATGTAGACCAGGATGCCCTTGAACTCAGGGATAATCATCTGCCTCTGCCTCTGCCTCCCAAGCACCACCACAACCAGCATTATTCTCTGTTTCTGTTTTTTGAGACAGGATCTCACTCATACAGCCCAAACTGGCCATGGATTCCTTAAGTTGTTGAGAATGACCTTAAACCTTTGCCTTTCCCTCCTGGGTGCTAGGACTACAGCAGCAGTTTCCACCATGAAAAGATAAACCCAGATACTCTTCAGCTGTTGAGTTCCTGCTGTGCCTATGAGCTTCAATGCCAAACTTCCTTCAAATGAGGCTTCTGTCACCCTCTAGAAATTTAACATTGAGTTACTTTGACAGAGCCCTGCCACTCCCTGCCCCACATTCCGTTTTCTTCCCTGTAAGAGCACCAATTCGGGGGAGGTAGTTGAAGGGAAGGAGTATCACCGAAGCACACTTCGTTCAAAGGTTCAAACGATATCTAATTGTATGACAATTAAAAAAGAATAAAAGCAACACAAAGCCAGGGGTGGTTGCACACACCTTTAGTCCCAGCACTCCGGAATCACAGATAGCCTGGTCTACAGGACAGCCGCAGCCACACAGAGAAACCCCATCTTGAAAACCAAAAACAAAAGAAAAGGAAAGGAAGGTAAGAATGAAGGTCTGAAGGAAGGAAGAAAAGAAAGAAAAGAAGAAAGAAAACCAGTTTAGAATTCACTAATTCACGCACTTGGTTATTTCTATGTTTGCAGTGCTGGAGAGTCTAACCCTTGGCCTTCCACAGAATAGGTAAGCCCTCAAGCTCCATCTCCAGTCCTTACCTTAGGGGTGTTTAATGAGAACTAGTGTGTGTAGAGTGTAGAGAAACAATGCTTCAGTACCAGGATTAAAGAGTGTGTTCAGCAACAGGGAGTGGTGGGGGTCCCATAATTCTGCTTATCCTGAAATTAGTCCTTCATCTTTCTATTGACACGTGTTCTGTCCCAAATAGAGCCCCTTGGCTTTGAGCAATTCCGGTTTAGAGCAATCAGGGGCTAACGCTGAAGAGGGTCAGTGAGGAGCTGGGGGTTAGGATATGGGACTGCGAGAAACAGACCGTTAGCTATCTTGGTTTGGAGGACGCGGGAGAAAGAATGAATGGAGAAGCGAAGGTTGGAAGGGATGGCTCGGGGAGTCACGGTGGTCTTAAGACAGCGGCCAAAGCCGCTAGAGGGGCATCTGGAAGGCGGAGACCTGAGTGCGGTTGTTTGTGGGGAGCGGGGAATCCCGAGAGGCCGGGGTGGGGTGGGGTGGGGTGGGTGTAAGAAATGGGACTGAACCTGGCGGGTCCAGCGTGAGCGTTCAGCTCTTTCCACAGCCCATTCCCGAGCTAGCCCACCGTCGCAACCCGTCCCGGCTCCCTCCGGAGAAATTGCCAAATTAAAATGAATCATTTGGCCCATAATGGCCGAGGCGCTTATCGGGGCGGGCGGGCCCGCGGCGGCGCCTTATCTCCTCGGCGCACACGGCCGGCGCTAACGACGCAGCGGGCGGGAGCGGGATTAGAGCGCTTGGCGGGGCGAGGGAGGGGGTGGCCCAACATGGCCACGCGCGCACCCCAGGGCGCAAAAACGTGAGCATCCCGGCCTTCTTCCCAGGAACAGGCTACAGCCACCTCTGGTGGAACTGCCCGTCCGTTTCTTCTGTCCTTCCCGGTGCGGCGCCGTAGCCTTGGCTCCCTCTCCCCGTGCTCTTCCCGGGGGGCACTTTCCACGACGCCCCTCCGCCGCCCCTCCCGCTGGGGAGACTCTCTTCCTTCCTTCCCCCTTTCCCCTTGCGCAATAGACAGAAAAGCGTAAGGCGCTGGCAGCTTCCATTGCTTCTGGGCGGTTGTGTGCGGGCGGCTGGGTTGAGAGTGCTTGCGTGAGCGGCAGGCCGCGGTGGCTACTACCCGCGTGGGCTTTTGGCTATAGGTCGTGTGCGGGAGTGTGAAACCCTACACTGTTTGGGTGTGGGGATTCCGACCTTCCTCAGGCCTTCTTCGTTTTATTCGTTGTATGTAAATTACCCCGTTTCCCTTCTCAACAAGGTCGGTCCTGTGTGTGTCGCGGTGTGTGACTTTGGACAAAGTGTTCGGCTGGCTTCGTTATGCCGGGAGGGTGTGATCTCCACCCTGTGAGGTTGTGTGTCTGTGAGCGATTGCATGTGACTGATGTCGCTGTGTCATGTTGGACAGTGTGCTGGTCTGCCTACACCGGCTTGTGGGACAGAGCTGGTTTGTGCTCATCTGCTTTCTTCCTCTGGGGCTGGACCATGTGTGGTCCTGTCCACCGAGAGTCCTGTGCCTGTGTGCCTGTGTCCTTTAGAGGTGCGTTTGCAAATCGCTGGGGGCGAGAGTGGGAGGAGGGCGAAGTAGAGACCGCGGCGCTGGTGGGGGCGTCCGCATGGGGGCGGGGAGCGGGATTTCACATTTTATTCCAAATTATGATGTATTCGGGAGCCAGTGTCGGCTCGGATGGTCAGACAGAGCCCAGTGGGCGGCAGCTCTGTCCGAAGGCCGCCTGTGCCCTGCTGTTGGGGGGTCCGCTGGTTGGGGCGGGGAGGGCGGGCTCTTCTAAGCTGGAGGCTGAACAGAGCTCGCTGAGGCCAGCGTCTTACCGCCCGCAGCACAGGGCCTGGACTCGCGCTGCGCCCGGGTATCGCCTATTTCTGGTCAGTTTCTCGGGTGCGTCCGCAGAGGTTGGGAGATAGGCCAGGAAGGACAATGGGCGCATTTTCCAGGTCCGGGACCATGGGTGGAGGAGGTTCTCGGGATCATCCCGGGGGACATTTTCTCGGTCTCTGCCCCATCCCGTTTGGGTCAGACCTCTGGCGCGCCCTCAGTCTCTGCTTTCTTTGGAGGGATCTCGTCAGTGCCACCCTAGCTGTACTCTTTACCGTGATTGTTAATACTTTTGTCATCACACCATCACCGTTAACGCCTCCTTTTAATTAAAAGAATCGAACAAAAAGCTCGCCAACTCGTCCCTTCAGCTTCTCTGGAGGGAGAACAAAGCAGTCCCGTCGTCGCCCCTCCCTAGCTCTGTTTTTTAAGTTGCCAGGTTTGGGGTAGGGAAAGAAAATGGAGAGGCGCTTGAACGGAGATTCAGCCATAACGTAAACGTTAACCTCAAGTAACACCGGGGATGGGTGAACTGCCCGCTTCTCCCCTCCATTTTTTTTTTTTTTTTTTTTTTTTTGATTAGAAAGGAGAAAGAAAACCTCCCGCACTGAATTGAAACCCCGGGAGGAGGTAGTCCTGAGCTTCCGCCGAAGCCGCAGCAGAAAGAAGGAAGACTCCGCAATTAAGCCAAGACGTCGACGTGCCACTGGAAGGTGGACGTCTCGGGCAAAACACATGTTAAAACCTGAGAGGGAAAATAAAAGCAAACTAAATCCAGTTCCCTTACTTGGAAGCGGCGTCGGGTCTCTTTTGACCCACCTTCCCTTTTTTTGCCTTGTTCCTCGCTACAAAACAGTATAGGAGTTTCTCTCACCTGTCAGTCAAAATCCCGGGAAATCGAAAATCGTTTTTTGCAAAGGTGGTGGAGGAAGAGGGGTAAAAATGTCCTCCTTTATATCCCTCCCCTCATTAGAAAGAAAACAAGGAGCCTAACTAAACCAGATATTGCCTCTCCTTTCCATCCCTGCTGGGAAATGGGGCCTTTGGAAGCGGGTTCTGCCTTCGTTCCGGGCAGGAGGTTAGTAGACGGCCATGAAGAGAAAGGCCGAGGACTCCCAGATTCTGACCCAGAGACCAGGGCTCGAAGACTGCTGTCTTTTCCATCACGTCCTCTCCACCCTCGTCAGATAGGCCGCCTTAGCGATGTGGCGGCCACCGGAGCCTGGCTCAGGTTGTGGAGCAAACCGCATAGATGCTTCCATGCTTAGAAAACAAATTCGGCCATACTGACTGAATCAGACAGATCCGTTAGAAGGTTCGAAAATGTTCTGGGCAGCTTGCCGGGAGAGGCTGTTGTTGGACTAAGTAGTTATTCCTGATTGGTCAGGTGTAGGGTTCTTTTTTTTTTTTTTTTTTTTTTTTTTTTTTTAATCTGGATGTGTTTGGGGGAGGGGGCCTCCAAACACCTGCAAGTTGGAGGCGGAAAACCCTTTGCTATTCTTTGGGCTGGCGGGGCACACGAGGTAAATCCCAGCCATTGACCCCCCATTTTCTCTCTCGCCCTCCCTCTTTCTCTCCACCCCCATCTTTCCTGGAAACTCGCTTTGGGCGCGGCAGACCGCGCAGGACCTCACGGCTAGCTAAGTAACTGCTGGCCTCTCAGCGAGAACCCGGAAAGCACAGCTCTGGGGTCCTACCTTAACCCATCTCCAGAGGAGTGGTGGAGGTCCTAACCAGACGGCCCGGTCTCTCTAAATATGCCCCAGGTGAGTTGCAGTCGTAGTCTGTGGGTAGGGGTGGGAGGGGGCAATGCCTGCTCAGTGTTCAGTGTTGTGGACTAGGGTGGGGGAGGCTCAGAACAGAGAAGATTGGCAAGGGGTGGGGGTGGGGGAGGCGACGACTAACCTACGCTTAGAACCTAGGATCTTACTGTCACTAAGCTGCCTCAGGCCTCCAACAGAGCCCTTTCCCTTTTCCGGCCTTGTATTAAACGAGCTGGTTGGATCATGTCCCCCCAGGCCGTTCCCATGATCCCGGTTCCGAGCACATTTCACAAGGCCGGTAACTTTATTGTGTCTATATCCGGGTGGCGCAGGCTGAGCTCGGAGCTCCGGGCAGGAAAAAGGCCAAGGCCATCCCGGCAAAGGCCGGCAAAGGCCTAAGAAGCTGGGCAGGGTTAGGTTGAGGTGCAGGCTTTGTGTTTCTCTACCGTGTCTTGCACATATGGGAGGACAAGCCTAAAGGCGACGTTATACCTTTTTAAAAATAAGTGAGTTTAAAAAAAAAAATCTCTGAGCTAGAATTTGTGGCATTAGGATATTCTGGAGAAGACGCAGTGCCACCCCCAGAAAGCTTTCTGGCCCCCTTGTTGAGGCACATATTGTCACACGGCTGGCACTGGGACAACTGGAAGGTGAAGATGGGGTTGAGGCTGCAACCTGGGTCTCAGCAGCACAAAGAGCTGCAATGGTCCAGCATTCCAATCTAGTCCTGAGCCCCCTCCCTTTTCCATCTTCCCTTAATAAAAACATGCATGCAAGCCATATAGTGTTAACCCCTGCGCTGCTGGAGGTGATCCTGGCCTTAGGAGATTTCCATGAAGTCTAGGAGCTGAGCATGGAGAGTTCTGCTGGAAGCCTTATTTATAGTACCTAGAGAGGCATTGGGGGCCAGGGTCAACTTATCTAGAATGTGCCTCCCCCTTTGGCCCTTGGGAACCTGCTTCTGTCATTGCAGCAAAATTAATTAATCAGGGAACCAGAGTGGAGCTGAGTCTCATTTAGTGCAGTGCGTTTTGTCACTTAGAAGCTTGGAACCAATGCACTGGCCATTGAAAGCACACAGATGGTGGTGGCAATGAGGTAGGGGGACAGCATCTCTGGTTTGTATATTTCACCAGGGGCTGGTTTATTTCTGGTGCACGTCACCAGCAGAGAGGGAAGCCAGGGTGGCTACTATACTTCGGGTTCATTTCCGGTGGTTGTGGTATTCTCTGTATATAGACCCTTTGTCTCCACTATTATTGTGAATTCAGTGTTAGGGAAGCACCACCGACCCATTGCTGGCTTTGCAACGTGTGTGTATGTGTGTGTGTGTGTGTGTAACAAGTCTTGGGGAGTTTGTTAGGCCAGACTGGGCTAACCAAGAACAGCCAGTGTGAGTCCTTGGTCCCCATTTGTGTCTGGCTATAGAACTGAGTTTTGGAGGAGGCTGAAGAAGGTCCAGTTTCTTTCCCTTCATAAGAGAAACCATTTCCCAGGATGACGCTGGTTCTGGTATTGCAACGTCAAATGGGAGCTCCATGTCTGCCATCAGTGATTTTCATGGACTCTTATTTGGAACCGACTTGGACATTTTTGTATTTATTTTCTGTTTTAAAACACCCCGATTTTGGCCAGTGAGCTGACTCAGTGGGTTAGGGCATGGGGGTGTCAAGCTTGATGACTTGAGTTTGTCCCCCAGGACCCCGGTGAAAGGAAAGAACCGACTCCTGAAAATTGTCCTCTGAATTCCACATTAGTGGCTGTGGCATGTGCATGCTCATACACAAATAAGTAAATGCAACAACATTTAAAACAAAATAAATAGCCCGACTATCTAATCCTGGGAACAGAAATCTGACTTTGAACAATTTATAAAGCCTGCCAAGCTGTTTATATATGTGTCTGTAGGAGTATACATATGCACCCATAAATGTGTACATTGAGGAGATGGGACCAAGTGTAGCCTTAGGCTAACATCAAATTCAGGATTTTTCAGCACCCTTCTCAGGGCTGGGGTTACAAGCATGTCCCATCACATCTGCTGATTTCATTGTTTGTTTGTTTGTTTGTTTTGTTTTGTTTTTTAAATTAAAACAACTCATATGTACCCTCCAACTTTGGATCCCAAGTCTTAAAGGTTGTGTGTCTGGCCTGTTGCTGGGCCAGGTGGCATCTGAATGGGCCTGGGTGATGCAAGACCCCCTCAAACTGGTGGGAAAGAGAGTGGCTATGCTTATCTTGGGGGCCTGGTTGGAGCCAAGGAAGTTTCTGGGCTCCAGGGTTTATGTATATGAGAGGGTAATACACAGCGAGATCTGACTTCCATGTTAAGCATCAAGGTGTGTGCACGGGGGTGGGGAGCAGGGGGGGTCTTCATTGAAACACTTCCAGGGCCTTCTTGATATTGTCTCCATCAGGAGGAGACTGCAGGAGTACTGGTCCAGTGTCTGGGTTCCTACCCTCACTTTTGAGTACAGCTGAGCAGAATGCAGTGAAGTGTGAAGGATGGTAGGACCAGAATCCAGGGTTGGATCCCTTCCTTGATTCCTTATATTGTGGAATCAGCTTGTGGAATACAGCATGGGTTTATTTAATGTAGTCAACCTTCCTCTTGGCCTGGAGAATATTGGTGGAAAGTGGCAGGTTCCTCTGGAATATTTTTGATATCTGTAGCTGAACAGAGCCCAGCTCTTGCAGTCTCCACCGGCCTTACATCTCCATAATGTATCTGGGTGTGTATGTGCAGCACATGTGTGTACCTGTAGATCCAGGAGAGGTTCCTAGAGCACCTTGCTCGGGCCTGACGGATTCCCCGCCAAAACCAAAAGGGGGGCGGGAAGGATACGCTTGCTCGGGGGATTTGTTCCCTCCCCTTCCCCTGTGGCCTAAGAAGGAGGGACCGGGTGATCTTTCTCTCCTCTGTTCATTTCCTTCCTCCTTTTTCCCTTCGATTTTTGTTTCACTGGCTGTATTCTTTTTCTTTTAATGTTTCTGCCATCTTTCCTCAGCTCTATTCCTACCTTGAACCTTGTGCCTTCTGGGCTTTCCTCATCCTCTTCTCCCAATCCAGAGACACCCCCACTTCGTTCCAGGCGCAGGCCCACGGGCTCTTCACGCCACAGGGTCGGGCTGTGCGTCCACGTGGCATTGAGTTTGTCCGCTTTTCAGGTTTCATTGAGTGATTTCCTCTCGGCCCCTTACCCGGTTACAGGATGACGGAGCGGCCGCCGAGCGAGGCGGCACGCAGTGACCCTCAGCTAGAGGGACAGGACGCGGCTGAGGCCCGAATGGCCCCCCCGCACCTAGTCCTACTCAACGGCGTCGCCAAGGAGACGAGCCGCACAGTTTCGGCGGAGCCCCCTGTCATCGAGCTAGGCGCGCGCAGCGGCGCGGGGGGCGGCCCCGCCAGTGGGGGCGGTGCCGCAAGGGACTTAAAGGGCCGCGACGCGGTGGCAGCAGCCGAAGTGCGCCATCGGGTGCCCACCACTGAGCTGTGCAGACCTCCCGGACCCGCCCCGGCGCCCGCGCCCGCCTCGGCCCCTGCAGAACTTCCCGGCGACGGCCGCATGGTGCAACTGAGCCCGCCCGCGCTGGCAGCCCCCGCCGGCCCCGGGCGAGCGCTGCTTTACAGCCTCAGTCAGCCGCTGGCCTCGCTAGGCAGGTGAGCGGCCGGGTTCCCTCCTGCGTTCCGAGTCTGGGAAGGGCTCAGGGAGAGAAGAGATGGCTAAAGACTCCAGGACGAAAGGGCCCAGAGACTAGAGTCTCCCACCCCTCGCGCTAGTGGGCAAGGGGTCCCCTGTGATACAGACTGTCACGAAGGACTGATGGGACCTAGGGAGCGCACAATAGTGTCGAAATTGGGTGTGTGTTGGGGCCCGGGGGGGGGGGTGGTGGTGCCCGCCTGAGCCTTTGAGGATGCGGGCATGTGGGTGTGTGTAAAAAAAAGCTGCGGAGGTTGCTGAGAACTGTGTTAGGTAGGAGGGATTTCTTTGAATATGGGTTCCCGGCCAGTGTCTGGATGCAGCAGAGGTGAGGTTTGGGGGCAAAGGGTGAATTCTAGAAACTGCAGCGGTGGGTGGACAGGCTGGAGGGAAGGATATACAGACAGTTGCTGAGGCCAGCTCTTCCCAACCTCTCCTGGGATGCGGGGAGCAACACTGTTATCCGTTCCTTGTCCTTCTGCCCGTTACCTGCGTTGTTGAGGCCACCCGGGTATAGTTGGTGTGAGAACGTAGACTTCCTTGCTCGGCCCCTGTGGTGAGGGAAGGTGAGAGGTGGGTAGAGAGTAGGGCAGGGTGGGAAAAAAAATCTAGGAGAAGGAGTGATAGCAGAGCGGCAGGGAGCGCTGACAAGGGTTGGTGAGCCAGGGTTTTCCGGTCCCCACTCCATCCAGAAGCGGTCGAAGAGTGACTGGTGGCGGTGAGGATGGTGGGAGGGGACCCTGTGAGACTCTTTGTGCTGTTGCAGTTGCCTACCATCACTGTGTGTGTAGGCACTTGTTCCTGAGCGAAGGTCTGCAGGGTTGTATGATTGCATCTGAGTATGAGGGGAGCGTGTGTTTGTGCTCTCCCTCCCTCCCTCTCCCCCTTTGCCCCCACCTCCCGGGGTGGGGGTGGGGTGGTGTGCGCGCGCGCTTGAGGGCGCTTGAGCGCACGAACGCCCCCACCCCATTTATGTTTTGTTCTGTTTGTTCACTCTCTTCGAGATTCTGTGAATGCATGCATACTCATGTGAATTCAATCTTCAATTTAGTGGGAGGGGACTGGAGTCACGCAGGGAGACTTCTCTTTGTCTTTTACCTCCTTGTGATCTACCTGCTCTTTCCACAGCGGGTTCTTCGGGGAGCCGGATGCCTTCCCTATGTTCACCAACAACAGCAGGGTGAAGAGGAGACCCTCCCCATATGAGATGGAGATTACTGATGGTGAGTCTACACTCAGCCCTCACCCTGGTTAGAGCCACGTGCAAAGGGGAGCACGGACAATGCAAGTTATCTCACAGAGTTGAGGATGCCACCTTAGAACCCCAAACTGCCAGAACTCTTCACCCTGGAGCTGTGCACCGAAGCCACACTTGTAGGGTCACCCACATGTAGTTCCTACTCAAGGTTGATCCCACTCAAGGCAAGGATCCAGGAACTGCTACAAACACTTCATGTCCCCAATTCCAATCCCTGATCCTTAGAAAGTCCCCGAACTGCATCTTGAATCCACTTTGAATTCTCTGACTAGAATTGTGCCCTTTATGAGTTTCTTCCCAGGTTTATTATGAATTCCCCCATTACCCCCCCCCCCATGCCCATCCTCTTCCACATCTGGGCTTATAGTGCTGTCGAATATATATATTTATTTATTCAGGGAGACTTGGCACTGCTGGGAACTCTCTGAATATTCTCTGACCTAGGTGGATGAAGATTTGGAGCCCTACTCATCCTAATGTTGACCTGACTATACTGGGCAGGAGAGTGGTCTCTCTGCAAGGTTAGGGACTCTGGCCACTGGCAGAGATTCTCAGTGCTGTTCTGTCTGGGGCCCCAGTAGGAAGTGTGTTGAGGCTGGCAGAGAGCTGAGACCAAGGCTGGGAACCTGTAGAGGGTGTGTGTGTGTGTGTGTGTGTGTGTGTGTGTGTGTGTGTAGAACATGAGCTTCTAGAGAAGGTTCTAGAGAAGAGTCTGACACTACAGAAGAGACACCAGAAAACACAACAGCCCAGGATAGAGACATACAGAACCAAGAGGAAGAGTGGCAGGTGCTCCTGATAGATTCTGTGGCCACGTGGGTGGCCCTGGCTCCTCTTTCCCTACCTCTTAGAAAGCTGTCAGGGGAGAGTGGAGTTGTGTCCACCCAGCACTGGAATCTCCTCCACTCGGGAGTTCTGTGTGTCTCATCCACAGCTTGACTCCCAGCACCAACACACTGCTAACAGCCATCAGTCATCCCCAGGGTGTGGAGTAAGGTGGTGACAGCTATCATTGCTGCCATTTGTGTGGTCACCTATTGAATGTATGAGACTTTTTTTTAAAGTCTGGTCCTTGTTAAACCACGAGGTTAATTTTGCTTCTATTTCACAGATGAAGAAATTGAATTTCAGAGAGGTTTAATCAGCCTGCTCAAAGCCATAGAGCCAAGTCCTAGACCATAATTGCAACAGTGGACTTAAGCTTTGGAATAAGTTCTGATTCCTCCTTGTCTGGCTTTCATTGTGACCTCATAATGCCCCCTGCATCTACCTAGGAGCTCCTGCCAGCTCAAAAGCATTAGCCATAATGCAAAGGATTAGTCTTCCTATGTCACAGCTGAGAGACCCCCTCTTTGGCCTAGAGGTCTAGGGACACCAGGTTGCTTTCTCTGAGGCAGTCCAGTGTCAGTCTGCCCAGTAGGTCTGTGGTCTTTTCCCCAGTTCTGGATCTGATCCCTAAAAAGCTTCAGGGAACTGCAGGGAAAGCAAGGGCTGAAATGTGGAGTGTGACTATAGGTACCCACAAATGAGAGGCAGGGACCATTAAGACCTAGGTGTCTACTTGGTCAAGTAAGTCCCAGACTGAGTGCTGCCTCCACCCTAGCCACAAAGTGACCAGTGGACTCAGATGGCCTCTTGTCCCTTTCCTTCTCCCTGCCTCCCCCTGCCCCCATCCCAGGTTTCCAATCTGAGCCCTGGACAGAGAGATTCCTGGAAGAGGATAACCAGGATCCTCAGTCTGGGCTGTCCCTTCTGTATGCTAAACTTCCTGAAGGTTGTCATAGGGCCTGTGGCTTATGGTGGCAGGGAAGCATGGGCCTTAGCCCAGGACTCAGGAATGCTGGTGGAAACTCTTGTGTCCCTTCTGGCTCTGAGAATCCCAGATCATGCTTGAATACTTGCCTCAGCGGCTCTGCACACCTTAGGTGCTGCACACAGGCGTCTTGGTGTCACGCACTGCCTGGCTGTCTCAGTCTCAGTGTGACAGTGATGACTGGGACAGAAGCCTTTCCTGGGCTCAGACATGGGTGTGCATGGTTGGGGTTCTATTCTTTTTCTGGGATTGGGGACCTAGAGGTCTTTCCTTTCCCTTCTGCTCTCCACCTTCCCTTCCATTCTCCCACCTGCTACTATGAAAGGCCACTTAAGAAACATAAACTAAGAGGCAGGTAGATCTCTGTAGTTCAAGGCCAGCCTGGTCTACAAAGCGAGTCCAGGACAGCCAAGGCTATACAGAGGAGCCCTGTCTAGAAAAACCAAAAAAAAAGAAAAAAAAATCATAAACTAAGCCTGTGCTTTGTGATTTTCTGTCACCCCTAGAACTCCATTTCTGCTCTTCTTACTGCAAGGACCTATGAGAGATGGACGCTGCCACCTCTCCTCTTACATCCACCACTCCAGTCAGGCTTTCTTTCCCTCCTGTATCTGGATGGCTTTGTTTCAACCTGAAGTTTTGTTTTTATTTTTGTTTGTTTTGTTTTGTTTTGCTTTTAACATAAATGCTGCTGCTGAGAAGTCTTTGTCAGCTACCTTAGCTAAGTACAGGAGCTTAATTACGTCTTTCACTTGCCAGTCTGCCCTTTGGTTGTGTTTTTCATTTGTTTCCTCCTTGCTCATCATCTCCCATCTCCATTAAAATGTAAACTCCAAGAGGGTGAGGACACTGCCTGAGCCAGGTGGTGGTGGTGGCACATGCCTTTAATTCCAACACTCAGAGGCAGAGGCAGGCAGATCTCTTTGTTCGAGACCAGTGTGGTCTACAGAGTTAATTTCAGGACAGCCAAAGCTTCACAAAGAAACTTTGTTTTGAAGAACCAAATCAAACCAAACCAAACCAACCAAACAAACAAAAAACAGCCCAACTCAACCCAAAACAACAACAACCCCCCCCAAACAAAACAAAACACCCAGCAACAAAAAGCCCACCTGTCTTATTCCTTGCTTAATGCCTACCATGATACTAGTTGTTAGTGAAAAACTGGAGAACAGGTACTAAGTGCTGTCTCTCACTTAGTGAAGGCTGAAGCAGAAGCCATGATTGTAGACACTTTACCTGTGCAATGCATCAGCATAGAGACCATCTGTGCCCTGAATTACTGATAATATTCCCAGCATGCAGATAAAGATGCTGAGGCAGTGAGCTCTGGTCAGGAACTGAGCCCAGATAGTCTGGCTTCAATCATCTTTTAGTGTCTGAGGCCTCTTGGCATAAATGACTGAATGGAAGGAATATGGTCCTTGTCTAGCCGGGCTTAGTGGAGCAGACTTTTAATCCCAGCATGTGGGAGGCAGAGGCAGGTGGATCTCTGTGAGTTCAAGGCCATCCTGGTCTACAAAGTGAGTTGCAGGACATCTAGAGCTACATAGTGAGAATTTGTCTGAGAGAGGGGGAGAGAGAGAGAAAGAGAGAGAGAGAGAGAGAGAGAGAGAGAGAGAGAGAGAGAGAGAGAGAGAGAGAACATTAGATGAACATTAGATGCTGCACAGCCATGGAAGGGGCTCAGCACAGTCAGACACACATGTCATCTATGGAAGGTCATGGAGAAGAAGAGGTAGGGTTGTGAGGTTGGTAAGACAGGGCTGGAGGGATGTAGATCGCACAGATGATGTGTCAACTGGACTTCTAGGATGGAATGAGTACTTCTTGTTTTTGGCTTCCGAGCTTCTCAGTAGAGGAACCCTTTGAAGGTCTCTACCCACTTCTAAACGACGTCCTTCCACCCTCAGGTCCTCACACCAAGGTAGTGCGGCGCATCTTCACCAACAGCCGGGAGCGATGGCGGCAGCAGAACGTGAACGGGGCATTTGCTGAGCTCCGCAAGCTGATCCCCACCCACCCACCAGACAAGAAGCTAAGCAAGAATGAGATCCTGCGCCTCGCCATGAAGTACATCAATTTCTTGGCCAAGCTGCTCAATGACCAGGAGGAGGAAGGATCCCAGCGTGCCAAGCCTGGCAAGGACTCTGTGGTGGGAGCTGGTGGGGGTGGGGCAGGGGGTGGCATGCCCCCTGAAGACCTTCTACAGGACGTGCTTTCCCCCAATTCCAGCTGTGGCAGCTCCCTGGATGGGGCAGCCAGCCCGGACAGTTACACAGAGGAGCCAACTCCCAAGCACACTGGACGCAGCCTCCATCCTTCTCTGCTGCCTGCAGCGGATGGGGCTGGCCCTCGGTGATGCTGCGTCTGGGGCTGCCCAGGGCCGGCAAGCAGGGGACTTTAGGCCCCTGGATTGCAGGGCTTCAGGGCAGGTAGGATGAGAAGTAGGACAAAGGACTTGATGAACTTCCCTTGCAGACTGAGCTTTGGGAAGTCCCAACTGACCCTGGGCTGGCGTTTCTGTTTCCTGCCTGGAAACGGAAGAAAACGGAGCGAAGCAGTAGGTACTTTATCTGAAGATGGCACGGTCTTTTCCCTTTCCCATCCCCCACGACCTCCCAATTATGAGGCTCAAGTTGTCAATGTTTTTGGTCTAGAGTTTGTGAGCCTTGTTTTGGACAAGATCTGGCCTCTGCCTTGCCTTTAGGCCATCCCGAGCTGGCTGGGGTGGCTTTTGTGGCAGCTTCTGTTCAAATATATAGGTACCCAAGAGCTGCCCGTTTCTTCTTGAGCCCCATCTACACCTAGGTCCGTGTTTGATCCATCCAGCTTGCCAGCTGCTGCGGAGAGTCAAGCCTCGAGGTGCCTTCTTCAGGGCCTGGTTGGAAAAGATGGCCAGTGAACAGACAGCCCGCTCTCAACCAGCTGGGCGAGAAAAACCCAACAGCCCTCCTTGCTCGGGGAAAATCAGAGCTCTGGTTTTCCCCCTACTGAGACTTGCCTTCCTATCCTGTGGCTGTGAGCACCAAGTCAGCAGCTTTGAGCTCGCTCTGTTGGGCTGTGCGCAGGCACAGAAACGGAAAGTGACATTAGGGTGAAATAAAGCAAGATTGTGTGGGGCGCTGGGTTTCAAGGGCTGCCCATCTCACTGTTTGTGCAGAAGAGCAAATGATAGCGAGCTGATGCATTGCGTGTTGGTGCTGGGGCTATGTGGCCCCTAGGCTGCCCCAGAAAGCTGAAAGAGAAACTTCCTTTTCAAGGTCTGGACTTCCAAATGGAGTACAAACTGTCCTGTAAATGCTCTATTTGGGATTTTGCCCGACTAGTTGTTGGTGGCAACTCTAGGCCATGATACAACCCAAGGTGCAGCCTGCTGCTAGGGCAAGGAGTCCAGTCAGAGGCAAGGTCCTGGCTGAGACCTGAGCCTGTGTGTTGGCTCAGCTTAACTTTATGCCCCTGTCATGCAACTGCAGGCCCTATGTGTATGCATGGTAGGTTGGTTTAATGCAACGTGAGCGCCCCCACCCCCCCTCTAAGAGCTGTACATGAAATTTTTGTAAAGCAAATCCTTTTTCTCCGTCTTTTAAAAGAAATAAGCCCTGCAAGTCATTTTGTTACGTGGAGGACTCTTTTGTCAGACGGACAATTTCCCCGTTGTTTCATCCCTGTGTCAACCCAGGGGGTGTGACCTGTTTTTCCTAAAGCTAGGCCTTGCCTATAATGAAGCACAAGCTCATGGAACCAACTGCACGGGAGTCCTGTGTCTCTGTCATTGTATCAGTGTCACTCAGCTCTCACTCTCTTTTTCTAGGCTTTGCCTTTGAGCCAGAGGGAAAACATCCAAGGGCCCCATCATGTAACGTAAGATCACATGACTTTTCTGTTTGAATTTCAGCACAAGGCTTGTACCCACCATGATGGGGCCTGAGTACAGCCTTAGTCAGACAGAGATGGATCCTGCTCTTCTCCCCTCCCCTCCCCTCCCCTCCCCTCCCCTTCCTGTTAAGTACCAGGCATGGGGAGAATATGATCAGCTACTAAGGCACTGTGATTCTTTGTCTCACTTAGCATTCTGCTGTCACATGCTATGCCATGAGCATTAAGGTTGGTTCCTACCCATTGCTTGAGAGTCAGTCCAGGGATTCTGACCCATGAGAAACATGGAATATCTGTCCTGGCCTCTAAGCCTGCGCTTGCTTCTCAGTGGAGTGATGACTTGGGAAGGAAAAATGTGGCTCTGTAGGTGGATTTTACGAGAGGGATCACACATTTGTGGTTCCCTGTCTCAGCTTTACAGCCTCACTGTCATAAAATACGCTAGGCAGTGGTGCGGGCAGACTGCAGTGATGACACTGGAAGCACAGTGGGTCTGTAAACAGTGCTGTTGTGCACTGAGGGTGCAGCAGTGGGAGAGGAGCACACACGGGGAGGGGGGGGGGCCCTGGGTTCGAGGCCTCGCACAGACAGAAACGAACCTTCATTTACTCTAGTGCTGACCCTGCTATGAGGCTCCAGGCAGAGTTCAGGCCTGCTGGGGCAGTTGAGTTTTGTGTAATTTAGGTGATAAACTACTTTTCCTTCAGCTGTCTAAGTCCTCATTTCTCAAGATTAATCTTATTTTCTCCCTGATTCCAAGGCAAGAGACAGGAGTGAGAAAGGGAGAGAGACAGGGGCGCATGGACAGTGCCTCCAGGCTGTGCTAAAGTTTTTTTAAAAGGGCTGGACAGGTAAAGCCAGGTGTTTGGTCTTTGAAAGATCTAAGGAAGACCCTGAATTCCGTTTTCATACTCCATACCCCATCTTTCTTCCTTCGCCTCCACCCCACCCTACAAGAGATGGCAACATCCCAATAATAATACCTGGATGAAGGGGGAAGATGTAACTGTGAGAAAACATTTGAGGGGGGAAAAAAAAAGATGAACATGACCACTAGAGAGAATCCTACTTTTCAAGAACAATTCATGTTTATTTGTGGTGGCAAGTGACAGATGGTACAACCTTTATCCTTTTCCAGAAACAAAAAGGGCACAGCAACTGTAGTGAGCTGACATCTGTTTTGGCCTTTTGGGTGGGTCTAGCCGTACTTGGGATCACAGTGGTACATGACCCTCTGCCGAAGGCTTGCCCCAGCCTGTGTACATAGCACGCCATGTCTGTGGGCAAGCCCCGCACTTTCTGTCAGTGTCGTACTGTATGTGATGAACTGTGTTGGTCTCTGACTTCTTCTGCAGAAGAGGAGTAAATGCTCCGGGTACCTTGATGTTTGTACAGCCTAGAGGCCAACATTGTGGGCGTGTGACTCTTTATTGGAAACAAAACAGAACAAAACAAAAAATACCAGTGTGGTGATGATGGTATGTGTGTAAATATATATAAGGTTATATGGGGGAAGATTTCTAAATAAAAGTTTTACAAAGGGATCTGGACTTTGTGCTTGCACTTTGCTCTCCTAGAGCCGGAGAATGGGGCCACGAAATGGAAAATCCTGCTAAGGCTTGCCTGCGCTACTCTTGGGAATTGGGGTCTAGCTTCTCAGAACAAGTCTGTGGGGAGGAAGGGGGCTCCCCTCTGGTGGGTTCCTCTTTTTCCTCCTGCGAGGCTTCACGGGGCTTCAGTAGCCTGTCCTTATGTTTTCAGCCATGGACAGCCCAGCAAATAGCCCTCTCTGTTGGGTCTGTTTCCTCCTTCCTGTTAGATCAGTGTCCCTGGTTGGGGCCATTGCTCCCAATGAGGGCTTAGGACAGACAAATGAGGCTGTAACCCACCGTTGGTGCCCTCGGGCTCCCTGATGACTTCTTGGAGGCTGCAGGTTTTTCACCTGGCCTTTTCTTTTTTAACGACTAAAAAATTATTATTTTATGTGATTGATGTTTTGCCTGTATACATGGTTGCACCAAATGTGTGCAGTGCCCACAGAGGCCAGAAGACGTCGTCAGATTCCCTGGAACCAGAGTTAAAGACAGTTGTGATCTGCCCTGTAGGTGCTGGGGTTTTATCAATGGAATTTGAGGCAGAGATTGTTGGTCTTCTGGAGGCTGTTGCACATGGATGTTTGATTTCTTGGGGGGCAGGGTTTGTAGGATGGGCACTCTTCTGTTTTCTCATTTAACAAGCATTTGCTGAGCACCTGCTCTGGGCAGATACTGTTCTATTCAGCACTGAGCAAAATGAACACTCTCCACTGCAGCTTATATTCTAGCAGGGAGCTGGTGAATGCACAACACACACACACACACACACACACACACACACACAGAGAGAGAGAGAGAGAGAGAGAGAGAGAGAGAGAGAGAGAGAGACACAAACAGAAGGCAATATTAATCCACAGTGAGTTCCAGGCCAGCCTGGGCTATATGAGACTGTCTCAAAAACCAGAACCAGAAGGAGTGGTAAGGAAGAAAAGAGGATAATTCAGGGAGGACCCTAGGGGGCCATATTTTCCATTCAGAGAATTCCTGGCATCAGGGACAGTATTGTCCTAGGGCTAGGATTGGGTCTGTCTACATGTGACATTGGCTAAGAGGCTGGGCATAGGCTTTTTTCTTCCTTCCTCCCTGGACCTCAGCACCCATCCTCGAACCTAGAGTCGTGGACCCTAGCTCAGATTCAACAGTGGGGAATTCAACGGCCTCACAGTTAATTTCCATCCTGCCTCGAGTCTCAGCAGCACTTGTCCTCTTGGCTTCTATCCATCTCCTAGAAGTAGAGGGTAGGATTCAGTCTGCCAATGTCTGAGTCAGCCTACTGGTAAGTTCCCTAGATATGCCTCTCCCTGGCTCAGGGCAAGGTTGGTATGATTTGGTCCTGGGGTGGGGAGAAAAAATGGCTCTTAGGTTTCACAGACCTGAAAGGCAGGGTGAAGGGACTACCATATTAGGAGAGAGAAAAAGACGGTAAGGGAGGAAGAATAGTATTTGGGTTGGATGAAGTGGCCATGCATGTTCAGTACAACTGAAGGGTCAAGCAAGAAAAGGCTGGGTTAAATTGGTTTTAGCAACATGGAGGCAGTTGATGGCTGGGAGAGTACAGCAGCAGAGAGGAGCAAAGGGAGCAGCTTGAGCGCCCCGGGATGGCCATCCCTATCTCAGAAGGATTTTTCCTCAGGAGAAACAAGCCTTTCCATGTGATGGGGACAGAGAGAGCCTGTGGACTCCGGCAACCAAAAGAACAAACAGGCTCCTAGGGGTCATCTGTGGGGACAGAGACTCACAGGGAAACTGTCTTTCCAAGCCTTGTATCCCACAATGATGAGTAGGCAGGCCCAGTGTTCCTGTCTTCCCTGAGACAGTGCTGTCCCTGAAGCCCAGAGGCCGTCACTCCACAAGGAAAGAAAATTACCCTTAGACCTCGCCTGAAGTATTTTGCTGGCCTGTTCTCTTTTATTTCTTACCACCCTATTTTTGGTGTGTTTTTGTTTGTTTTTCTAAGACAGGGTCTCACTGTTGGCCAGGTTGGCCTCTAACTCACTAAGTACCTGAGGATGACCTTGAACTTCCAGCCTTCTTGCCTCTATCTCAGGAGTACTGGGATTACAGGTGTGTGCTACCATACCAGGTTTATTTACCGACGAGAGCTACACCCAGGGCTTTGTGCATGCCAGGCAAGCATCGTACCAGCTAGGTCACGCCCCTACCCGACCCCACCTCTCACCCACCCCTTTTGCGCCTATTGTACTGCCTTCCTTTCCGTTCTGTTTTGTTGTTTTTTTGACCTCCCAGTTGTTGGTTTTATTTATTTATCTTTCTTTATAGAACAGCCTATCGTCTTCTCTGCCCACTCTCATTTGGTTGAATTGTCCTCTAAGTCCACTTGGCTGGCTCCTTTGTGTCCCCATGGGATTCCCTGTGTGCGTTGGCCCTTCCCACTCTAACATTCTCCTAAGCTTATGCATTAAAACCAAACCCCTCAGAGCTGGAGTCAAGCCTGATTAAGCCCTCTGCTCAGCACCTTAGGGTACAAAGATTCAGCTTCCTTTCCTACTGACAATGAACAACCTCTTCTGCCCTTGCAGGCTTTCTCTCTTTCTCTCTGGGCCTCATGCCTGACAGCAGTGAGGACGGAGGAGGGGTGGTGGTGGGGGAAAGGCTGGTGTGGAGTGGTAAAGATCAGGGGTGGGGGCTACGCATCCAGTCCACCCCCAGCTGCCTGACCTCCTCATGTGGGTCCCTACTTGACTCCCTTGCTAGAAAACAAGTATGTGCTCCTCAGAAGCCATCACCCCCACTGCCTAGGTAAGCTGGGCACCAGGTGTGCTCAGTCCCAGAGCTCAACTACTGTGTATCTGAGTAAAGGAAGGCATATCTGGACCACTCAGGGGAGGACACAAAGCCCGGAGCTGGAAGAGGCTTGAGCAAGGTGAACTAGATGTAAATTCAGATAGCTACACCCAGAGCTATCGAGAGTGAGCTCCAGACCACTTAGGATGACCAGGAAAGTGAGGAGATGGACAGTACACAGCTAGAGTTATTAGAGGAGATGGCTCTGCTTTCCCTATGGACAAGATGGCTGCAGATGAAGGAGCAGGACCAGAAATGATCTGTGTGGCGGTAGTAAAGAGCTTGTGGATGGAGGACAGGCACAGTGGAAGACTGCGAAGACAGTGAGTGAAGACAGCTGGTGTGGCACAGTTGGTGAAGGGAGGAACCAGGGCCTGGGTAGGAGTGGGCAGAAAAAGTAGGCCCTGGAAGAGCCTGGCCTGGGGTCAGAGTCACTGGGGGGGGGGGGGGATAAGGCCTAGTCCTGCTACTGGGTGTGCTTATGACTTCGGGTGAGTCACTCACTATCACCCTGAGGTTTGGTTTCTTTATCTGTTCAACAGAGATGCTAACGCTCATATACACGGACAGTCATGGGACTTCAAAATAATATACGAAAGAGTCTGCACTTCATAAAGAAGATTCTGCATAAAGATCTATAGGAACATCTATAAGAAAGCATTGTTTTCCCAGGAAATGAGGCAGGATGGGACTGTCCTAAGAGAAGAGATGAAGGAAAGGGTGTGAGTATGAAGGAATATTAAGCACCTCGCAGCAGCAGCAGCAGCAGCAGCAGCAGCAGCAGCAGCAGCAGGACTTTCTGCGGGCCTGTGCCGTGTCAGGTAAGGCTGCGTAGCCACTAAGAACCACTCATACTGGCTTCAGAGGCTCATGAGCTGAGTGGAAGCTGGTATAAGGAAGAACCCTAGAGGCAAGTGCTATAGGAGAAGCTTAGGGAGCAGTGTGGGCAGGCTAGCTCTAACACTAGGGACCCTGAGCGAGTGTGTGCTGGACTAACAGGACCTAAGGGGAAGGTTGGCATGTCTCTGGGAGGAGGTTGCACTCCCTGTCCTGACTGTTACCTAGTTTCCTCAGTAGTAGAGCAGGTTGGTTCAGGAATGCTGCCTTCCTTTGGATCCCCTACTCCTTGCCCAGGCTACCAGGGGTGAGGCAAGGCTCCTGGAGCTACCCACTTTACCTCACCCTTTGTGGGGCCTCCCAGCTCCTCCTTGCTCTCTCCCACTGGCTTCAGCTGAGCCCTGCCCCTCCCCAGCTCCTGGGCTTTTCTCTCCACACAATAACAGGATGTGATCTTCTCGAAGAGAGGAAGTGGGGGAGGACTGCTGTGCTGATAGCAGGGAAGGAGGGGGGCTTCTCACTCTCCCCTCTCTAGCCCTCCCTTGCTCTGTGGGCCAGCCCCTGTAGCTCCTTTCCCCCTAAGCTCTACCCTAAGCTTCTATCTGAGACCAGTAGGGATGGAGGACTGTTTGCTTAAGGAGAGACATGTCTTGGCCACACCTTCTGCAGGACCTGCCTTCTGGAGAGGCTTGCTGGCCTAGCTTTAGATGCTGGGCTATTTCCTGCCCTGGAGCTTCTGGAGTCTAAGCGTAGGCCAGTTGGTTGCTCAGCAGGGCTCCATCTGTCCTGGACTTGGCTTCCCAAGTCCACACAAGCATAATTCAGTGCAGTGGGCGATAGACTCCATCCAAGAGCCGTTGTCAAATGCTGGCTTGGCCTTGTACAATGTGTGGGCCAGGCTGCAAAAATAGAAAATGGAAGTCAGAAAGACAAGGGGCATGGAAGCTAGGCTGAGCTGGAACCCAGCACTAGGTTCAGTGGCTTACCACCTCTTCAGGCCAGGGCTGTTCTTAGAACGTCCGAAGCTGAAGGGACAGTTTTATATCTTCGCTGTGTTATTTCACAAGCCGATCGGTTGCATGGCACCACACTTATATATTACAACACCCTGCCCGATATGACAGCCATGAAAGACATGTAGCTCTGCAGTATTCGAAGGATGACTAACACGCACCTGGTAACTGGGTTTGTCATTTTGAGTTAACTTAGATGCACGGGGCCACGTGTACTGACCAGCCAAGCTGTAGATCTTCACCCGTTGGATTACTGCCACTTACTAGCTCTTTTGCTGAACTAGGCCATGCTGGGGACACAGATCAGTCGGGTAGTTGGAGCCATGCATTAAGGACTGTCCTAGAGACCAACCAGGAGAAGAGTGTGGCTCACTTAGTGGTCATGGAAGGTTTCTCAGAGAATTCTAGCTCTGGAGAGGATGGGTAGGAACTCATCAGGGGTGCTGAGAGGAATGGAAGTCGGGTGGCAGGTGCTGTAGCACCAGGAAGAATGGGGTGTGCCTTGGAGGCTGGAGTCTTTGTTGACGGGGTGTATATATGGTTGGGTCAGAGAAGCCTTGGGGTCTGGTCCCCAGAAATCTGAAGTTCCTTGGGAGTAACCCACAATGAGGGCTGTGAGCAGGTAGGGGGGCTGTTCAGAACATGTCTTGGGGACTTTGTAAGTAGCCACGGTGGAGGGCGGCTTCTGGCAGGCCACACAAGTAAGGAGTCTGAGAGCCACAGCATCTGGACTCAGGCTGAGATGAGCCTTCTGTCCTCACTGGGACCTGGATGTGATGGTGACAAGGCTATGGCTGCAGGACCCTGGGACTTGGAAGTGGAATCTAGAATCCCATGGGACCAACCTCCAAGTAATTTTTATAAGTAGTTTTTAGCTCTCCTGTGAGTATAGTGTAGTTATACTTCCCTCTTTTTCTCCCGCCAACTCCTCACACGTGTGTGTGTGTGTGTGTGTGTGTGTGTGTGTTAACCAAAGTATATGAATGCAACCTGCTCAGTCCATATAATGTTACTTGGATGTATGTTTTCCAGGATGACCATTTGGTATTGGAAAGCAGTCAGTTGGGATTGACCATTTCTCTTGCTCTCAGCATTCTTTTTTTTTTTTTAAGATTTATTTATTTATTATTGTGTATACAGTGCTCTGCCTGAATGTACACTGGCAGGCCAGAAGAAGACATCAGATCACATTAGAGATGTGAGCCACCATGTGGTTGCTGGGAATTGAACTCAGGACCTTTGGAAGAGCAGGCGGTGCTCTTAACCACTGAGCCATCTCTCCAGCCGGCTCTCAGCATTCTTTAGTTGCCCTTTCGTTCTTTGTCTAGGGTTGAGGCCTTTTGGGCTTTCTTCCTTCTGTGTTAGCATGCCTGTTGGTGTTGTACCTGTGGGTATAAGGATAAATATTTAAGCTGGGCGAGGTGGCGCACATGGAAGGCAGAGGCAGGAGGATCTCTGAGAGTTCGAGGCTAGCCTGGTCTACAAAGAGGGTTCCAGGACATCCAGGGGGTATTACACAAAGAAACTCTGTCTCAGAATAAACAAATAAATATTTAGAATGCAGTTAGGTGTTATTCTGGTTCAGTAGAATGGCAGCTGTAGGTGCTCCTCCAAGCTTCCTGATTTCACTAGCCCTGACTAGTTGCCTAGGTTTCCAGTAACAGGCATGATGCACATCTTGTTAAGCGGGCCTTAATTCCAATTAGGGAACTGTTGGTTCCTGCCGAGAGGTAGGAGTATTACTGTTACACCCTTAGGGTGGTTGTTCCATGCTCGTAGTTCTAATGGTTCACAGCTGGGGTAGCACCAACCTGCTCCTTTATTTCAACATATTTCGCCTGCACTGTCTATTCAAACTGCATTCTGTAGACATGCCTGTCCCCCCTAGACAGTGACACCAAGGTGCTGATGGGGCAGAGTGAGCTGACTGGGAAGAACACGTTTTTTTTTGACATGGCACCCCAGATCCCAAGATTGGGGAGTGCAGAAAGAGGACAGAAGTTCCCAGGGGGTGCTTACCCTCTCAAGAACCCAGGACAGGGAAATGCACTTTCATTTTACAGAGGTCAGAGAGGCTAAATGGTTCGGAGAGAAGCTACAAGGAGGCAGTCTGTCATCCCAAAGCAAAGCAACCCGATGGTGTTTTGATTACCACAAAGGGTCGCCCCCCCCCCCCCCCCCCCGGCAAGTTAGAGTTATGCCTACAGGTTATTTCATGAGTCTCCCGGTTTGGGAGGGGCTCCAGGTGTCCTTGTTCAGTTTCCACTCTGCAGATGGTAGTCGTCTGACAATAGTATCACCCACCCCTGCGTACCCCTTTGCCACCCTGTGACAAAGTCTTTCAAGACCCTTGCCCTTCCGGGATCTAGGAGAGCTATGAGACTAGGCTAGAAAATCTTTTCCCACCCAATGCCTGTGACAACTTTGCCAGCTGAGCCCCAGGCAACTCAGGGTCTTCAGACCTTCCCAGCTCATGGCTCACCCAGCTGCAGCCTGGGACCTTCAGTGCTCCTGGGTCCCAGGCTCCGGGGGATCTCAGGGGGCTGGGCCTTCTGCCCTCTGGCTGTTCCCACACAGGCTAAGGGAGGTTTGTTTCTCAGAGCTCCCCGCCCCTCTCTCTAGCAATCCCCACGGGGGGCGTTGCATTCAATGGGCTATCAGGCTTACCCATCACTCTCACCCCCCACTCTGTTGCCCCTGAATAGGTGGGATCCAGATAGCTACAGGCACTCCCATCCCCAAGCCCCTGGCCAATCTCTCGGAGGACCGTCTGGTATCTCATAGCTCAGACGTACTACCTGCCTTAGCACGATGAGAGAACTGCCTTGCTTGCATGGCTGGCGCTAGCTGCCTGTCCTATTGTCTGCGAGTGCTCTAAAGCTTAGTTCTCAGCTGGGCACCTAAGCGCTGAGCGGGACTGATCTGTGTTGCTGCGATTGTGTCCCGTGAGTCTAGACAGAGGTAACCGTTACAATCTCGGGGCGTTTAGCTCTTGGAGACAGGTGCCTCCTTTGGGTACTGTATGCTTCCACCCCCCCACCCCCCACCGCTTTGGTTGCCGCTGTGACAATGAGAACAGGCCCTGCGCAGGCCGACAGGCAAACAGGACAAGATGGTGCCTTGCCTTCCTTGCTTGGTTGGGTGGGTGGGTGTGGGTGTGCGGGTTGGCTGTAGGCCCTTCAGGGTCCACATCTGTCAGGTTGAGGCTGTGCCAAAGGCGCTGGCCTGTCCAGTTGCCTAGCTGTGCTGCGCTGAGCTGCAGGAAGCATGTAGCTTGCTGGCAGGCTCCCATGATGCTAATGAGAGTAGTCAGGGGCCAGGGGGAGGGGAGCCTTTGTCCCGCTGCTCTTGTCTTTGCTGGAGAGTCCTCAGAGAGAGACAAGGAGCCCTCCACAGACCCAAGTACACATGATTAGCCTGCCATCACTCACACTGATGGCACTCAGTGCTCTGGACAGAGATGGGGGAAGAAGAGAAAAAAAGCCGCTTCTGGGCGGTCCCTGCACTTTCCAGGCGTTGTAGCCTAGAGAAACACCTCAAGATCAACATAGAGAAAACACTGTTCGTGCCCTCTCTTTTCTTTCTTTTCCCAGGCTACCCCTTTGCTGTACCTAAGATACGCTTTGAAGACTCCTACCACCAGCAACAATGTCAGGCACCCGTTAAGAGTATCTCTGATGACCTGTTCCTGTACCTCTTTCTGAACTCCCAGCATCTCTTAAGCCATGTCCTGGGTGGCTGACATGAGTCCTTGTGTATGTCCTATCTCCTCTCCTTACAGTCAGTGATCTGCAGAGCTGCAGCGGATCAGTGCTTGCAGAGTAGTGGTCCCACCTGGCAGGTGTTAAGTAAACATCTGAAAACTCATCAGCCTCCAGAGAGGGTGCACAATAGACCAGTGCTTCCAGGGTGTGTGACTGATGCAAAGGGGTGACTGGTTTGATCACCTCCAGATCAGCCCTCTAAAACTTGGGTCTAGAGACACCCAAGATGTTGGAGAAGAGAATTCAACAGAACACAGACACGAATGGGACAAATATTACGTCTTTATTTCAGTGGCTTTGACTGAGGCAGCTTTCCATCTTTTGTTGACCCAGAGAGCATCATAGCAGGACACCAGCTTTTTTTCTTTTTTTTTAAAAGATTTATTTAATATGTATACAGTGCACCTTAGATCACATTATAGATGGTTGTGAGCCACCATGTGGTTGCTGGGAATTGAACTAAGGCCTCTGGAAGAGCACCACCACTTTTTTTTTTTTTTTTGAGACAGGGTTTGTGTAGTCCTGGCTGTCCTGGAATTCACTATGTAGTCCAGGCTGGCCTCAAACTCACAGAACTCCTCCTGCCTCTGCCTCCTGAGTGCTGGGATTAAAGAAGTGCTTGGTACTGGCTTAGCATCTGGGGCTTTTGTCCCCAGTGGAATCATGTGGCAGTTGGTGTGAGATGTTATTTATAATTACATCTTGAAACTATTTACTTATTTATTTATTGTTATTAATATTTAGTATTATTATTGTTCATATTATCCAGTATCTACCATTGCCAGGCCAGGGCTGGAATATAGTGAACAAGTCATTTTCCTGGCAGAGAAATGGGAAATAGTGGATAAGTTAAATAAATGGTGGATTCCATCTGAATCAATGCCAAGGAGCAAAATGAAACTAGAAAAGGAAATGGATGGGGCTTATAGGGCTGAACTTGAAGTTTCAAAGGTCTAAGTTGGAGATCTTCAGTGATTAGATGGCCTTAGAGTCAGTACTCAAGGAAGATGAGAAGAAGCTATGGAGACATCTGGGAGGGAATATCATAGGGAAAGCACAGGTAGTGCAAAGGCCCTGAGGTCCAAGTGGGCCTGCAGTGGACAGGAAACAGCAGAAGGCGGGTGTGGCTGGAGTAAGGGAGGGGGGAGAGGGAGACAAGTTAGAGAGGCATCAAGTAGAGAAGCTGGCATCCTGAAGACTCGGGCTTCTGTTTTCAGACTAAGGTCATGAATATGGTTTAACTTGAATTTCTGCCTGCCATGCTGAGACCAGACTGAATGGAAGATAAGCAGGAGCAAGGAGACCAGGCAGTGGGATGCCACGATAAGCCTACAGCAGGGGACATGGGACAAGCATCCAAAGGGGAGGGGTCAGGGGACATGGGGCAAGCATCCAAAGAGGAGGGGTCAGGGCATTGGAGTGGATTGACTGATGCCTTCGTGTGGCATGTTTGAGAGAGAGAGAGAGAGAGAGAGAGAGAGAGAGAGAGAGAGAGAGAGAGGGATCAAAGGCAAACCCGCAAGGAGGATGGGATACTATACAGAGAGAGACGGGGGAGGGGGGATAAATAGGATAAAGAGGGAGGGGCCAGAGACAAAATGCATGATATTTATAGGTGTGCACCCAGGGACCTACTTCATCTAAACAGGTCACATCTCTTTGCACCTTCTCCTAAAATGGTACTGTGAATTTTCTGAGGGACTGATCAATCAGTCTTCTGAGACCTCAGGATCAAACCATCTCCCCAAGCCTCACTGGCTGGCATCACAGAAGCCCATGGGGGAGATACTTCATAGTCAAACCTCAGCACCCCTGGGCTTCCTCTGCTTGTTTCCTGGCCGACCCTGCTACACCTCAACTCCACGAGGGCAAAACTGTTTCACTTGGTAATCGATTGGTGCCACAGGAGGCTCGTCATACTTTCTGCTATCTTTTCTTAATCTTCCGGACTAGAGGGTACACAGTGCCCACAAAACGTGCTTTAAGACATCTAATGAGACCAACACTTTTAAGAAAAGGTAAATTTTAATTTCAATATTGTGTACATATGCCTGTGCAGGTATGTTCATGTGAGTGTAGGTGCCTGCAGAGGCCGAAAGAGGGTGTCAGATTTCCTAAAGCCAGAGTGACGGGTGGTTGTGAGCCACCTGGTGTGGGTGCTAGGAGCTACTGTCAGGTCTGTTCAAAAGGAGTAAGCATATGTAACCACTGAGCAGTCTTTCCAGGTGCCCCCTCCTTTTTTGGTCATAAAGTCTTACTCTAGTTCAGACCGACATAGAATTCACTATGAAGCCTGAACTGACAGTGATCCTCCTATTTCAGGAAGATTATTGCATGTGCTGCCTTGCCCCGCTGGTCTGATGCAGTTTCACAGCTGTGCATTATAATCTGGGTCTTTGTATACCCAGTTCCCTAGTAGGCATCAAACATGGGGTAAATAAATAAATGAATGCACAGTGGGGTACAGTTGGGCAAAGTGAGTAGTAAGTCAGTGCTGGGGAGGGGGGCTGAGCCCTGGGCTGGACACAGGACTGCCTGGGATTAGTCCGATGTCCCCTGATTGACTGTGTAGCCTTTGCATAGAAACTTACAGGGTCATATTTTCCCCTGCTGAAAAATGAGGAGCAAAATGGCATCACTCAGGGTGAACCCGTAGGCCAGGGGAGGCTAACTCTAGAAGCTTGGATCCTAGCTTGGTCCATTACTGGCCTGGAGCCCTGATAGGCAACAGAGCTGTAGAAAGCCAGTGGGAGAGATTTGGCCTTGGGCCTTCTGCTGGCAAGAGGATCCTGGCCTGGCCCCCTCTTTACTCTCTTGGCCGAGTGAGGAGGCAGCAGGAGGATTTGATTGATCTTCTCTTCTGGGGGGTCCTCTCCATAAATCTCCCTGGCCCACTGGGGTCTCCTAGGACTCGGGAACAACAGCCAGTGCATTCCTTGGCTCTGTGGGTTCCAGGCTAGTACCTTTTGCCTCTTTCAGTTCCTAGCTCTGGGGCAAACTGTGAGGCCAAACACTTGTCTGCCCTGATCATAGCCTTTCTCTAGGTGCCAGAAAGCCTCTGTGCAGGGGTCACCAGCCTTTCTCCAAGTCTGACCTTAAGCTCACACGGCCTCAAGCAGACAGACCTGCCCCAGGATTCAAAGAGTTAGGACTCCCTAACCTTTTTGTATCATGGACTCCTTGTGTGGTCCAGTGAAGCCTTCAGCTTCATTATTTTACAAATTATTATCATTTATTATTGTTATTGTGGTGTGTGTGTGTGTGTGTACGCATGTGCACGCATGCACTCGCTTACATTCATGCACACGTGTGAATGCATGCATATCACTGTGCACATATTAAGGTCAAAGGCCAACTTTGTGGGGTTGGTTCTCTCCTACCTTTACGTGGTTTCCAGGGACAGAAGTCAGGTCATTAGGCTTGCACAGCAATTGCAGTGCCAGAGAAACCGTCCTCTGTTTCTATGGACTGTTTCCTCAATGGAACATTTTTTAGAAGCATATAGTAAAATGTACAGAACTGTACAGCAAGCTAATTGTGTAGAAACACAGTTATCAAAATATTAAAGGCATGTCTGCGATAGAGTGATTTAAGTGTGTCTTCCTAGTGTGTGTTTGTGATAGTGATTTAAATGTGTCTTGCTAATGGAGCTGGCTGGATTTGTAGAATCTTCATTGCTACTGTGGTTACCCACCGATTGCATGAATCGTGTCCACATGCCTGCTGCAGTTGTGGGGCAAGAGGAAAGCGCCAGAGGGCCATGGCTCACCATCTTCATTCATAATGGAAGGAGCTTGCAAATTTCATTTGCAGATTAAGGAAAGAGAGATGTACTATCTATCCCCTGTCCAAGCTCATGACCAGTCAGGAGGGAGTGCTAACTGAAGGGCAGCTGAGTGAGGAGTGGAGAGAGCCTCCACAGTCCCAACCAGCTCTCTTCTGATACTCTGGTCTTTTGCACTTTTGTATAGGGATAATTCAGCTCCCATTCTGGAATACTCTCCCCCTAGGGTTGGACAGCTCCAAGGGCTCTCAGTAACTTATGGAGATTCTGTGGACCCGGTCAGTGCCTGCCTCACAGTAGGGAAAGATAAAGGGCCCCGCCTGGAGCTGATCACTTTACCCATCCTCTCACTCTCTGACCTTCCACTCTCTGCCAGGCCAGGCATTGCATATGCTGAGATTTAATTTTATAAAATATATGTGGGTGCTCGTGCACACGCATGCGCGTGTGTGCAGTCACTGTGCACAATGCTGTGCGCTTGAGGTTTAAAAAATTGTGTGTATATGTGTGAGTGGGGGATGGGTCTGTCCTTGGAGGTAATCAGTAGTAAATGCACAGAGACATAAGTCAACGTGGCATTGCAATTTGTGGGACTAGCTGCGAATAGAACAGAGATGACTCAGGGAAGAAGAGGTGAAGGCAAGTCAAAGAAATCTTCCTGGAGAAAGGGACGTTTAAAGAAGCCACGGAAGGTCATTTCCCTAGGGGGGACTTGAAGAGAGCATCTCAGGCACATGCTAGATACAGTGGGGATCAGGGCAGGAAACTTGGCCTTGGGTCTGGTGAGGCTGAGGAGGAGGGCTGACTATGCTGCTCCTCAGACACCTGAGGCAGAAGTTTGAACATTATTTAACGGACCAAGAGTAACTCAAACAAGACAGTCTGCAGTAATTAGCAGGCTTGCAGCAAGGATTAACAGGGGGGATTTTACAGGAGTGAATGAAGAGGTTTTTATCACTGACCTCTGAACATCAAGCTTGAGAGCCGGGATGTAGCTCAGTGGTCGACTGCTATTCTAGTCTTGGTACCACAGAGGAAACACAACAACAGAAACGAAAGAAATTAAACATCCTTCTTGAATGTGTCACCCTGCTTTTTCTCAGGCTGAGCTCTCGGCCTTCCTGTGCGTCATCACACAACCCAGCATCACCAGCGGGAAGCTGGTGATTCAGTCATCTTCTGTTACATCAGAGCTTTGCTACACCATGCACCGTGCTCCCATCGCCACCGACTAACCAGTCAGTGCTGGTGTTCATTTTCCTTTCTTGTAGCCCACCCTTGAAAGAGGGCGGAGGCTTGAGAGAGGAAAGTTCTGGGACTGTGAACTGTGGCCTGCACCCTAGCCTGGTATCGGAGCCACACAGTGCCACCTCCTGGCAGTAGGTAGAATGGCAGGCAAGATGTTGCAGAGAGGAGGGAGGGGTAGGGAAAAGGAGGGAGAGGGAGCGATATGGGGCAGTCTTGAATGAAGAAAAGCACTACAGCTCCAGTCTGGTGGAAGGTTTGTCTAGGGGACAGATGTTTACAGATGAGAGCTGGGTAAGAGGCAGGAGAGAAGACCTGACTGTGGATGGAAATCAGCTGCCTGAGGTGAGGACCTGGGGTCCAGTCCTAAAGGATGATGAGCCCCGTCCAAACTTTGGGATTGGGGATACAGCAGGGGACTCCTTTGTTTATAAAGCTGGGGAGACAAGCCTTTCCCTGTGTGAGAACTTCCCGGGATCCGGGGCCTAGCTTTAAAGCCAAGTGTCCACCCATTCTACCCGTCCTCCCGCCCCTCTCACTTTCCGGAACAACTTGTTTTTGCTTTTAAGCCTGGGACTTTGACCTGGGAGCTGTTTCCTCGATTTGGTCACCTGGTGTCCTTCCTGCTCATCCTCCTCCCTTACTGTGCACAAAGTATAGTGCTGGGGGTCTCTGCTTTCCTTTGGGGTTTTAGGGAAGTTGGAGGTGCTTGGGGAAAGAGACTGCAGTTCTCCGGCTGGTGGCAGAGGCTGGGGTATTCCCCAAGGACATAGACTCAAGGGAATGGGTACTGTCATGGCCACAGGAGCTTCTCTGCACACTTCTCCTGGACTCTACCTGTGCCTACTGTGATATCCCACTAGTCTGGCAATTCACTTTCCTGCCTTATCCTACCTCCTCCTTTTTTTTTTTTTTTGAAATACCTGTATTGGCCCTGTATTTGATCCTTCTGTTTCACACACACACACACACACACACACACACACACACACACACACACACTGCATCCCAGGAAAGCCATGTGTCCCACCTTGAGGCATTGCCATTCACCCAGTTGCCCAAGTCCAAAACTTAACCCGAGAGTCACCCACTAGCTAGTCACTCATCCAGAAACCACACCCTGGTTTTTCTACTTCCCAAACTGAAAAGCCGCCTTCTCTACAGCAGCCCAGTCAGTGGCTGCATGTCTCAGAAGCAGCACTCTCGAGTCCGCCTCTCCCATCTTGGATGAACTTTTCATTTTCTCAAATGGACATTTGACCTTGGTTGGTCGCCCGCAGCCCGCTTAAAACCAAGGAGGAGGAGGAAGGCACGGTGGTTATTTGTTAAGTTCTGCTCCATTCCTTTCATTCCAACCAGTGGTTCCCTGGCTGTTCATTAACATCCAGCCAGCCTGCTCCTCAGCGCTTCTGAAGACTCTCAGCTCATGTGAAGATCAGGTTACATATGTGTGGGTGGTATCACGCAGCCCCATGAAGAGTTTCCTTATAGCCCCCTGGAGAATAACCCACTGTCATGTGGTCACAGGCCCGCTGCATATGAATGGAAGTAGGTGTGCACACACATGCCAGAGAGGAAGCAGGCTCAGGGCTCTCCCTTGCACAACAGTCCTGCAATGGCAAGAGCTGTCTTAGAACAGCAGTTTGGTTGTCATCTCTGGACCTCTCTTGGTCTGGCAGCATTTCCTTCCTTCCTTCCTTCCTTCCTTCCTTCCTTCCTTCCTTCTTTTTCCTCCTCTTTTCCTCCTCTTTTTTCTCCTCTTGTTGTTGTTTTTTCCTTTGGACAGGAACTGGGACCTGCTGGCAAATGTGACTGTGGACAAGCAGCGCAGTGGAAACCGTCACGAGTAAAGTCCCAGCACCAGCCACAGTACTGGGCCTTACTGCCACAGCCACCTGTTCTTAGCTGCCTTATTTCCAAACTCACCCTTCTTAAACCTGGTCAAGCCAGGTTGATATTGGCTCTTCTAGGACTTGAACTTAGCCTTGTGTGGGACCTGGATCACAGACTCCATGTTCTTTACACTTGGGCATTATTCTGTACAGATGGGCATTAACGACTGTGCCCTGAGGCTTTCCAAAGGCATCTGTCTGAGAACCTGCCTGGAGCCAAGACCGCATGAGGTCTCTTATCTGAGTGTACACTGGGAAGGGCTGTGTGCAGTGTTGTCTTAGGAATCCACGTGAGCAACAGGGACTGCCAAGAAATCCTCTCCCCCATTTTCCTTAGGAAAGGGGTTTAGTCTGCTTTCACATCTCAACTCTTATTCTGGGATGGATGGATGGGCAAGGAGGCCTCCCCGCCCACCCCATGGCCTTAAGCCCCAGACTTCAGTAGGTACTTGGGCCATTCTTAGTGTCTGGAAGGTCAGGTGAATGCAATGCATCCTGTGGGATAGGAAGTGGGCTCCTGTAGAGTCTGGCTCTGGGTTGTCAGTGATGTCTGGGGACAGTTGAACTTCCTCCTGGCTACTCCTGGCTACTGACTGGGCCCAGGCATTTGGAACCATACTCCCTTCTGCTAGACCTTTTGTCTTCTATGATGATGGTGGATCTAAAGGTAGGTGCTGAGGTTACTGACCAAGTCGATGTTGAGTGGGGCTACGAGACAGCTGAACTGGTCAAGGCTGGGGACTGTGAAGGGAGGCTGTGTCTTAGAGCTGAGGTCCCAGGGTCTGGCTTGGTGGGACAGAAAGGTGAGGAGAGGGCAGAATGCAGGACAGGCTCTGGGAGAAATTGAGCGGCTGACTCTTTTGGCCACTGACGGTTTCCCTCTGGCTCCCAGAGCCAGCCAGCAAGTGTCTTAATCCCACTGTCAGTCTTCCAAGAAGCCCCACCCACTGGGCCCATTCAAGGCCGGACTGAAAAATGTGTCACACCTTTCCCTGGGAGCCCAGCCCACTGCCAGGAAAGGTGAGCTCAAAGGAAGACTTCTGAGGCTGCTTGGGTCTTGGGGGAGGCTGGGACTTCCCCTTTAGTCCTCCGTCCCAAAGACCAACTCCTTAACAGGGAGTACCTTAAATGCCAATTTGTTGGGCTGGGCATCAGCCAGGCCTGGCAGCTCATTTCCAGAGGAGGAAGGGCAGTTTCTCTCTACCAGCCTGCCAGTCTTTCCTCCCCGCCCTCTCTCCATTTCTGCTTAACCCAATTGCGCTGCTCCTTTAGAGCCAGACTGCTCCCCAGCTGATCTCATACAAACACCCCCAGACCTCCAGCAGCTCCAGGAGACCAAAAGCCAGCACTGGACCAAGGCAGCACAGCTTCCTGCAGCCATGTTGGCTCTCAGCCTGCTTGTGCTGGGTCTGCTCACCGCAGTGGCACCTGCCAGCTGTCAACAAGGTAGCACAGGGCAGGGGCACCTGGGCTACAGGGAGGAGAGGGCTGGTTGGAATACAGTGACCCAGGATGGGTTGGGGACCTGTGACGGTGTTTTGGAGGGGGGACAGACACTGGGCCAGTCACAGTCCCCTGACTTAGGCTCTGTGATTTGCTTTCCTTCAGTAGGAGGTGAGGCAGCAGGGGACATATTGGGTTGGGGGTTTAGGGGAGAAACAGGAGTTGAGATCCAATCTTCACAGCAACAATTGCCTTGGAGATGGCTGGGTTCTGAGCAGGAGCTAAAAACACGAGCCTGGGAGTGGTCCCAAGGCACTCTCAAATGCTCGCTCTGGGTTTGGAGAGGGTGTGGGATTAAAGGCATGAGCCACTGGACAGGATGACCTGGGTCTTCTTTTTCTCACCTTCTCCAGAGTAGCCCCACCATGGTGTACTTTTCACCAGGCTCTTTCTGTCTTGCTGTGCCATCATGAGGAAATTACTGGCTCACTCGGAGTCTTTGTTTTTTCATTCATTCTCAGTAAACCTTACCCTGCCCACCTCTCAGGTTGCTGCCGGGTTGGCGGTGTGGAAGGGCTTTGTTCCCAGTAGTCTGGTGCTCATTTATATGTTTCACCTCGGAGTCCCATGTCTTGGAGAGGCCCTCTGAGAGGCCAAAGTACCAGAGAGGTCCAGTAACTTATAATGGGCTCAGGAAGGAACAGATCCAGAGCCATTTTTCTTCTGCTACCGACTCTGCCCCTTGCTCTATAGGCTGTCTACAGAGCCACAAGAGGAGGAGGAGAAGACTGTGGCCCCTGGAATCGGGGGGTGGGGGGTGGTAGGAGAGTTATCTGTAAGATCTAAAGGAGAAGAAAATGGGGAGAGGGCCTCCCACGGTTGTTCCAAATGCCTGAGCATCATTGGCCAGAAAAAGTAATGGGCCGGAGTTTCTTGGCCAGGGTGAGAAGGGATGTATCCAAAACATCGGCCCTTGCAGGGCAGTCAGGCTGTGCATCTTCTGCTCCCTAAGGGAGTTAGGGGAGTTGCTAACCTAGGCCTGCCATAGCTATAGCCCGGAGAGTCCCATGATCCTCTCTTTTCCCAATGCCTGTCAGTCTTAAAGGAAGCACTTAAGGGTAGGCAAGCCACTGCTGCAGCAGCTGAGCACCGAGGTGGACCCTAAGAAGGACTTTGGAGTGGGAATGAGACAAGCTGAGGCCTTTTGCTGCCCAGCCTCTCATAATGTAGGGCGGCTCTCGCCCAAGTCGCCTGCCGTCCTCCCTTTCCTCCTGAGACTCCTAGCCGGTGGGTATCATGCCTTTGGAGAGTGAGATCCTTAGTCTAAAGGGGAAAATGGTTTCCCCTGGGAATGTCAGCAGCCTGAGGAGAATTTCTGGCAAGTTTTAAGGGTTGGAATTGACACCAAGGGTAAAACAGTGGAAGGGGTACATGGGTAGACCATAACCTGGCCTCTGAGCTTTGTGCCCTGGCCACACTGCTGAAGAGGATGCAGGGGCTCCAATCTGGAACCCACCCACCATCTTCAAGTCTCTACACCCCAGCTGAGCAGCCCTGGGCAGACTTCAACCCCTCCCAATCGTCCCAGAGAAGCTTTGTGCTCTAGAACTGGGTCTTCCAGATGCCAGCCTAGGCCTGGGGGCTCTGGGCCAGTGGGGGAGGAGAAAGGGCCACTTCCAGCTGACAGAGAAAGGCCTAGGCCAGCCATTGGGGCTGCCCTTTGGTCCCTGTTTACGTGTACTTCCTAGGGGGCCCTGCATGTGACTGTAGGGGGTGTGTGCAGGAAGGAGCCTCTGGGAGCCTGAGCCTCTGAGAAAATGCTGAGGCCTGTTCCCTGTCTGGCTGTTCACGTTTTCTTCAGACTTCAGTAGGCTTCAAGCCTCCATCCTTCCCTCATTTTCAGGAGAGTGGACAGGCCTTCGTTAGGCCTACTCTGGCCACTCAGATGTTTCCCTTGGCCTTCCAGAAGCTATTGGCCTTGGACACAGTCCTCAGACTGCTGTGTACCTGCTGATCCTCTTCCTTTTCCAGGTCTAGGGAGCCTTCAGCCCTGGATGCAAGGTCTTATTGCCGTGGCCGTGTTCCTCGTCCTTGTTGCAATCGCCTTTGCCGTCAACCACTTCTGGTGCCAGGATGAGCCGTGAGTATCATGTGAAGGCCTATAGTGGCCAGGGTGGCCCTAGAATCCATTGCTTTGACTCTAATAGGGGGGTGACCTCAGGAGCTCTAGCTGAAGTCTTGTGGCCATGAGGAAGGGAAACCGGGCTCAAGTTCCCAGCAGGAGTTCGTGACAGAACCAGCTCAGAGCCTTTCTGGCTTCTAGGTTTTCTCTCTGTTGGCCTCATAGATCTCTCCTCTCCCTCTGCATGACTCCAGCTCCGCCCCCAACATCTCCCGCACTCCCCCCTCCCCCGGGCATGAACTTGGGAGCAATGTCTTCTCTCTTTGCTGTCTCAGTTTTTGTTTCTACTCCTGGAGTTGGGGTTGGGAACCTGGTCTTCTTCCAGAAACAGACGGCCCCACCCTTTCGGAGGGTCAGTTACATAGGACCCCAAAGGCACACAGACTTGGATAAGCAATTCCAGCCAAATGTAGCGGAAGGAAAGTACAGAGTGCAGGACACCGCCTGAACTGGCTTGGGGCTGGGAGGGGGTTTGTTAGGAAGACTTCATTGATTGCACATTCACCCCAGAACCTGAAATACAGGAAGTCAGTCAGAGGATGGGGTGGTACGGAAGAAGGACACTTGAGTCCCAAGTTTGGGGCCTGGCACTAAGGCCAGCCACCAGGCATGAATGTGCAAATGCAACACCCCACCCCCACCCCCACCCAGTGAAGCGCTATACTGTCTTAGGAGATCTTTTCCCAGATCTCGACAAAGTGGCCTGGCAGCCAGGGGCTCAGGAGCAGCCTTGCATGGCCTGCAGAAGGAGCTCAGGTGTGGAGAACAAGAGAGTTAAGTGTGAGGCTGGTGAGGTCAGCGGGACTGTCTGGCAGCACCAAGGACCTAGAGTGGGGGACTTTATGTCAGTGCAGCTGAAATCAGTGGATGTCCTTCACTAGGTACTTTTCCTTCAGCTGCATTTGACCTGAGTTGCTTATCCAGTCTGGGTGCCTATGAGGCCCTCTGCATCCCATGAGGCAGACCTTAACAGCCTTCTGTCTGTTCCATGTGGGTGCATGCTACACAAAGTCGGCAAGTTTAGAGACACATGAGGCTGGACAGGCTGGACTTAGAGGGGAGAAAGGCAGCTCAGAAAAGGGATGGACATAGGAGCTGTTTGAAAGGGAACCTGGGAGTTGATGGAGGGGGGCAGTAGGGAGCATCAGAGGAGAAAAGGCAGGGATGGCTCTAGAAGCATCCTTGAGGCAGGGGACACTGAGATCAAGCTGCGTTGACTTGGGTGGGCCATGTCTGGTGTGACGTGACTGTGGGGATGCCTGAGGACAACTGAGCAGATATAAGGGCCCCTCACAAAAGCAGTTTCAAGGATGGAGTGAGGGAGCTCTCTGCCAGAAATGCTTTGTTAGCCTTATCTCTGCCTTCTGTGGCCCCTAGCCACATCTCCTAATTTGGGATGTACTCTGAGTCCTGTTGGGTCTATGATGGAGGCTGAGGGTGTGTGTGTGTGTGGTCAGTGAAAAGAGACCTGGGGCCCATGACGAGCATCTTACAAATGCCCGTGTTCCCCATTTTCCTTGTCGATCAAGGAGGAGAGTGTGAAGTCTGATGTTGGGAGCTGGTGTCCGCAGGGCCCAGGGGACAGAGGTGCTTTCTGATCTGGGGTGCTCCCTGCCTTGGACTTTGAGAACCAGGTTCCAGAATAGAGTCTTCTTGGATGGGATGGAGTGGACAGTCATTGATGAGCCTTCCTGATAAGCTTCTTTTCTAGGGAGCCTGGGAGCATGGTCATGATGGTTGGAAACAAGGCAGATGGGGTCCTGGTGGGGATGGACGGCAGATACTCCTCAATGGCGTCTGGTTTTCGGTGAGATGCTGCTGGGGGGACGTGGGAAAGGTGGGGGAGCCAAGGGAAAGGGCTGATGAAGAGAAGGGCTAGTGGAGTGAAGAGGGCTGGATGAAGACGGAGAAGGCTCAGTGGGGGAGGGGGGCAGGATCTTTGTAAGGCAGTGGGCATCATGGGAAAAGGGGAGTCACTGAACCGGCCAGTGAGTGGAGGACATGTAAAAGAGGAGTTCTTTGGGAGGCTCGATGGGGAACGTTTGGGGGGGCGGATGTTTCAGGCACACAGGTCCAGATATGTTCAGGGGAAGGCCTTCCCTCTCCACTCTCTCTCAGAGGCTAATTCTGGAGGGAAAGCTGATGCAGGAGGGTCAAGTGGGAAAGAAATGGGGGGAAGGGAAGTCAATGACCCAGTAAGCCCTACATCCTTTTTCAGGTCCAGCGAGCACAAGAATGCTTTCGAGAACGTTCTGGAGGAAGAGGGCAGGGTCCGCAGCACACCCATGTGACAAGCCCGTCTACGGGGGGCCCCAGCCCTTAGGCTGCAGGGAATATAGAGTTGATGCCTACCATTTCACCTGGCTGCTGCTTGGCAGTAATCTAGTGAAGCAAGCTGACCCTCTCAGCTCTCTTGAATCACTGCCATCTCAAGCAAGGGCTCAGACCAACCTGAGCATGGGATGCACTGTGGCCCTGGGGTCTTCCACACAATCCTAAAGAGATGCCCAGCTCAGGCCCTCTCTTATCTCCTCCCCCCCCCTCCTGCAACTATGGAAGTGGCTCTTATTTCTGTGAAATAAAGACTTTTTATACTTCTGGGGTGGCGACTCTGACCCAGCTTCCAGGCTCTAAGCAAGGCCTCACCCATTTCTTTTCACTTATAACTCCCTTCTAGGATCCATTGCCATGGTGGGTTCACATGCACATCCCTAGGGGCATAGAAGCCCAGCTGGAGAGGCTGAGTCTATGTCTAGGGGAGAGAGAGGTGGGTGGGGTGGGTGGGGGCAGTGTCCTCTGGTGTCTGGGTATGTGTGGGAACTCTCTGTGGGTGTGAACATTTGTGGGAGAGTTGAATTCATCCCTGTCTGTGTGTGGCTCTTGTCTCTCCCAACTAAACCCACCCTTTGCCTCAAGCAGGCAGGAGATCTTCTCACGAGAGGAAGACCCTGATGAGAGCTGGGTATCATGGACACCCCCAGCCCTGGCCCATTTCAAAATGCATCCTTCATGTGTGGAGGGCAGGAAGAGGCTGAGGAGCTTTTTACTCTGCCCTTGTTTAAGGCTGGGCCTTTCTGCAGGGATATCCCTCTTTGCAGTTCTTCATGGACCTTCTGGATTTTTCTATACAGCACGCCACCCACTATGCACAGCTCTCCCCTTCCCAGGGCTTCAGAGTGTTGGGCTACCACATGGAACATGTTGGGAAAGAAAACTGGGGCTGAGACTGAGGAAGCCCAAATTTGTGTCCTCAGTCAACCTACTATGTGATCTTGGGAGAGCTGCTGTCACTCCAAGCTCCCTGATACTGTGCGGAGGATTAGGCTAGTAGTGTCTGGAGGAGCTAGGATAGAATCAAGTCCTCGCCAGCGTCCCAACTCTCAGCCCTGGATGACATGGGAGTCAGGGAACCCAGTTGGGCAGAGGGGGAAAGAGGCAAGCACCTGCCTGGCCCAGCTCCTCCTCTGTGTCTGTGTCTCACTGAGCGTCATCTGCCCCTCTGTCTGTGGTAATAACCCAAAACAGACTCATTTCCAGATTTAGAGGCCTGTGTGGAAAGCCTGGCCAGAGCCCCCTCACCGTTTCACAGCATTCTTGTCCCAGTCATAGTGGTTACTTTGTGGTCTAAGGCTTGCCTGACCATCTCAAGGAGTACCCACAAATCACCTCCCGGGGTTTAGGAGCTAGCCTGCAGCACAGGTAGAGCTCTGAGCAGAGAAGAACAAGCGATGCTTCTGTTCCAGGTCTCCCTTCCCTGCTGTGTGATCTTGAGCACTCTCTGTTCCTCTCTGATCTTCAGCGTTATGAACATTGATCTCTGCTTCTGACGACTCCTCTAGGCAATCGCCTTCTGTGGTGTTCTATAGCTTGTGCCACCTCACCAACGGCTGCCAGTTTGAAGTGTGCCTATTCTTTCCTCTTTTCCTTCAGGAATGATTCCTTGATAAAAAAGCAGGGAGCCAGACTGCCCGGCTTTTTTTCTCACGGAAGGAGACAGAGGGTGGTAGAGACTGGGTCTCCCGCTAAGGCACACATAGTCTTCTTTGATCGAGCCAGATCTGATGCCCTTGCAGGTGGCCACATTCCTGCCTATCTCTGCCCCAAAGTTGTTCCTGGGAAGTGTTAGGTGGGATTAAATCAGCCCCCAGTCTGCCAGGGCCAGGACAGAACCACCTGTGAGGTGTTGCTAGGAGAGACCTGTCCCTCCCCTTTCCCCTCACCCCCCACCCCGCGCCCCCGCAACCCCGCAAGCTCGCCCTTGTCAGTCAGCAACTGTGAGGATGCCCGGTCCTGCTCTTAGAGCCTTGGTAGCCACCCTGCAGGGGCTAGGCTGATAATGACCTACAGTCGTCCCCCTCCCCCCCCCTCATGTTCCATCCTGACCAGGGGCTGGGAGTAAGCAGTCAAGACCCCCGTGCTTATCGCCAGCTCCCACCTGCCGGCCTGGTCGGATCTGGAGGGAAGGAGGCTGGGCTAGGGCCAGGCCGCTGCTTAATGACCCTCGCGGGGCCTAATCTCAGACTGTCAGCCGCTCGGTGGCGCGGGCCGGCTCCTGGAGGAGACTGATAACGCACCAGCTGGGCCCCTCACCATCTACTGGGCTGAAGCACCAGTCCCTAGGGGCGGCCTTTGAGGGCCTGGGGCGGGCCTGGAAGGCGAGCGCCCCACCCCTGCCGCGGAAGAAAAGCAAAACTCCCGAGTGACCAGGGGCGGGGCCGCACCGACTCACCCCTCTCTCTGATCACGCCCCATTCTTCGCTTTCCAAGTAAGACCTCTCAGCTGTCCAGTTTCTCTTTTGTCTCTTAGCTTCTTAAGAACGTTTTAGTTTTTGTCTCTGTAGTATCCAGTCCAGTCTCCCACTGCTCCCCCTCCCCCCAAGCTCGATCCGATGCCAGCTACTTCTCCTGTCTCTTCAGCTTCCAGCTGGTTCTCCCCGTGCTCCCTCAGTCCAAGCTTCCTTAAGGTCTGTGCTTGCCTTGCAAGTCTCATGCATGAGCCAGAATCTCTCACTTGTATGTGTCATCTCACCTGCCGCTGGTCCCTACCACCCGCTCTGTAACAAGCAAACTGTCGCCTGTCGCCGTCTAGCTCTTTCTGATTCCAGGCATAGGGCTTGTAACCTTCCGTCCCTTATCCCACCCGCAGCGTGTGGATTTCACAGGGTAACATGGTCACACCGAAGTCAGGCAGGAAGAGAAACATCTACCCAGACTGCACAGGTGGAGAGAGTTTAAAGCACTGCTAACCCGTTAGTGTTGAAGGGGAGCTTGACCTCTGCGGCTGCTTTCAATAAAGGCTGTGGAGTTCTAGCTACAGATCTATGACATGGGATGGAGAGCCAGGTGGAGATGAGTTTCAAGGTTACCTCCCTCGTACTCAGGGTAATTATGCAAGAAATAGCTTATGAGTCAAGGACTATTACATCAGGAAACTCGTAGGCGGAGCTTCATCCCTGAGCCTAGGGGAAAGAGGAGTGTGGGGCCAAGTCACCAGCCTCAAAACAAGCCACAGGGCTGGAGACACCAGAGTGTTCCTTGGGGCCCAGGCAGGAGGCACCTGCTTTCTGGCCGAGCTGCTTGGGGTGTCTCAGCTCTACAGTTTGTCCACCTTCTCAGTTTCAGTTGCTGCCAGCACACGGAAGCCAAATCCCGGCTCCAAGCAGCTCTGTCTCTGGGATTCCTACACTTCCAGATTATCCAGTCCCTGCCCGGAGAAACTGGTGCTGTAACAGCTTCCCTGTAGATGTACTGGGAGGAAGCCAGGGCAGCTTAGGTGTTGACATACCTCCCAAGACTTGCCAGAAAGTAAGACACCTGGGAAGATGTCTCTTCCTCCCATGCTCCTCCCATACCAGCCTCTAGGCAGTTCCATCCTGCCTGCCCCACTGTGCCATTAGGTCACTTCTCTGTGTCTGGCTCTAGGAGCCCCATGGGAGCAGGAAGGGAATCACTCTTACATTGCTGTTACTATGACAAGGATGGATAGAGTTAAGGGCAGCAGGAGGAAGGAGAAAAGATGCCAAGGAAGGGAACTAAACTCCAGCAGTCTGTCCACATGTCTGTCTGTATGTTTCCACCCATATGGATGTGGATGCAAATGCACATGCACACCCCTCTCCCAAGAGAGTTGAAGGTCAGTGTTAGGTTTTTCCTTAACATGGATGGTCATCTGATACTCAGTTTTGGAAGCGGGTAGCTCTGCTGCCATCTAGTGGCTGTACACTCTGTGGGAAAGACTAATCAGCAGTTTTTAGGTTTTTGTTGTTTTTCAAGACAGGGTTTCTCTGTGTAGCCTTGGCTGTCCTGGACTCACTTTGTAGACCAGGCTGGCCTTGAACTCACAGCCTCTGCCTCCTGAGTAGTTTTTTTTTTTAATTAAAACATTTATAGCTGGGCATGGTGGCGCACACCTTTCATCTCATCACTCTGGGAGGCAGAGGTAGACGGATTGCTGTGAGTTCGAGGGCAGCCTGGTCTACAAGGTGAGTCCAGGACAGACAAGGCTACACAAAGAAACCTTGTCTTGAAAAAAACAAAACAAAACCAAAACCCAACAAAGCTCTGGGTTTCTGGTAGGGATCTCTTCTTTAAGTGCCCAGACTCAAACCTTGCCACGTCTGGGTCCATAGTCTTACTGTGGCCTGGTCTGCATTGATGTCTGTGGCCTGTGCTACTACCAAAGGCCAAACTGATATCTGTGGTCTGTGGGGCAGTCTGACACCATGTTGCTATCTGTGGGCAATGCTGCCACAGGGGTCCAGGCTGATGTGGGTGGCCTGTGCTGCTTCCTGGGGCCGTGGTGATGTCTGAACCTTTGATGTTGCTGAGGGCATGTCTGTGTCCATGGGCATACTGTGCCTGGGTCTGTGATGATTATGTGTAGTCCGCATTGCTGCCAAAGGCTGGGTGGATGTTCGTGGCCCATGCTGCGGCCGGAAGCCATGTTGATATCAGTGATCCCAGTGGCAGTGGAGGGCCTTATCTGGATTCGTGGCCTTACTGCAACTGGGATCCCAGTTTGTGGTCTGTGCTGATGCCAAAAAAAAAAAAAAAAAAAAACCACGTGGAAGCCCAGGACCACATTCCTGAAGACTACAAATTGCAAATAAGCTAATTTGGCAACGATATCAATTTAGGCACACAAATGAGAAAGAGGGACATGGAAGACTTCTGTGACAACCTACTGCTACTCCCCTCAAACAACAACAACAACAACAACAACAACAACAACAACAACAACAACAAACCAAAATAAAACAACAGTTTCAGCAGGAAGCCATAGAAGAGAACTCTTTTTTAAAAACAATATTTATTATTTATACAGTATTCTGCCCCTATGTGCGCCTGCCCACCAGATCTCATTACAGGTTGTTGTGAGCCACCATGTGGTTGCTGGGAATTGAACTCGGGACCTTTGGAAGAGCAAATGGTGCTCTTAACCTCTGAGCCATCTCTCCAGCCCTAGAAGAGAACTTTAAAGAGCTGTCATAGGATGCTGAAGTGTGGCTCCCCACAATAGGTGGCTTCCTGCAGGGGTGCGGGAGGGGAAAGACTCAGCTCCATCTAAGGGGCAGGCCACCACTGAGAGTTTGACCATGATTCAGTGAGAATATATAGATAACAGAAGTTGGGTTTTTTTTTCTGTGGGGGGGGGGCAGGTCACAAGGGCAGGGCTGGGTAAGACAGGGAAGGACTGGGACGCGGACCAATAGGGTTATATGATGTCAAATCCACAAAGAATCCATAAAAATGTTATGTTGGAAAACAAACAGACAGACAAACGCTCAGAGAAAGCGTTTTGAGACAAAAGATCGGCAAAAGTGCCACCCAGTTCATTTTATCTTGGCTGTTCTACTGCTGGGCATGGGCCTCCCTTGAGTGTGGTTTGTATCTCAATGAGACTCCATTGGAGACTTGATTTTTCCTTTTCAAGTGGTTGTGAACTGGAGATGGGTTCTGAGTTAAGGATGAGAGCTTACATCTATTTCTCCTTTGATCACTGGGGGCCCATCTGGCTTGTACCTGTGCAGGCTCCGTGTATCCTGCCAGAGGCTTTGTGAGGTGATATGTTCATCGCTCTTGCGTTTGCAAGACACATCCCCTCTGGCTCTTACAATCTTTTGGTGCCTCCTCTTCTGCCCAGCTCCCTGAGCCCTGATGGGAGGGGTTTGATGAAGACGTCCCATTTAGGACTTAGTGTTCCAAGGTCTCTCAGCCTCTGCGTATTGCCCAGTTGTGGGTCTCTGTATTAGTTCTGCAGGAGGAAGCTTCTCTCATGGCTGCTGAGCAACACCTGATCTAGGGGTGTAGTTGAATATAATAGGAATCGTTATATTGCCACGTTCATTTAACAGTGTGACTCATGCGACATGGTGACTCAAGTGACAGGGAAAGACTTGCCTGCTGTGAATTCCCCTATACACTTTGTATGCTTCATATACTTTGTAAACTTTTAAATCCTCAAGGTAGGAAAGGGGCCAGGCCCCTGCCTGAGGAACTCCAGCAGCCACACTCCTCTCCCGGACCTCTCTGTCATAACAGCAATTCTAGCCTCTGTAACTGTCACAAAGGTCATCTCCACAAAGGTTCCTCAAAAGGACTTTCCCCAGATTATGCTAAATTTAGGTGAAAAGTCTGAACAAAAACCTACCAATCCCTGGACAGGAAGACCCATCAATCCCTGAACTTCTCCAACCTCAGGTCTTGAAATCTTGCTAATCCTCACCCTGGAAATCTCTGCCTGAGAAAGCTCCACTCCCTGAGAAATCCTATATAAAGGCTGTGTCTGATCAGTTCCCTACTGTCCTCCTCTGGGAGCAGGGGCAGCCAACCGTGGATTCATCTCTCCATACTCTGGACTCTTCCAATAAGTCTCTTTTATGAGATTTTCTGCCTGGTGTGATACTATCATCCAAAGAAGGCAAGAAGCAATGAAGTGAGGCTGGGGCTACTGAGCTCCTGAGCTCAGCTGGGGACACCCTCCCCTGGGAGCTACCACACCTCTGCTGAGGAGGCCTCCCCTCAGAGCTGTGTGGTTCCTGGGCTTCTGAGTCCCAGGACACCTTTCCATACGAGACCAACAAGCAGTATTTGGTTTTCCTCTAGGTCCACGGCCTGTCTCAGGTTCTTCGCTACTCAAGCAGTGTCAGGCATGCGATCCATCTTATGGAGTGGGCCTTAAACCCAGTCAGATAGTGGTGGGTTACTCTTACAACCTTTGGTGGCACACACCTTGAATTCCAGAATTCAGGAGGCAGAGGCAGAGGCAGGAAGATCTCTGTGAGTTTGAGGACCACTTGGTCCACATAGGAAGATAGTAAGTTAGTAAGTTACATGTCAGCCAGGGCTGCATAATGAGACCTTGTCTAAAAAGAAAGAAAGAAAGAAAGAAAGAAAGAAAGAAAGAAAGAAAGAAAGAAACACGCATATGAAATCCATAATAGGACCTAGCACACAGTGTACAGCATGCTAATTATTTTCAAATTAATTCCATCTTTATATAATGACGTAGTCAGATTCTTAGAATCACAGCCCAGTTGATTAATATGACATCTCACAAGGGGCAGTACCTGTCCAGGGTCACAGGTGGAGGTGGATAACATGCAGGCTGGAGGGCTTCATCACCCCACGCACAGCAGGGCCCAGCTGCTTTCCAGAATCACACCTGCAGAGGCATCTTAGAGCTGGTTCTATAAAATCATTCTATATTACTAAGACCAGCACAGGTATTCAGTGGACTCCATCAGTAAATAACCAGGCCTTTCCTTTGGGTCCTCAGGAACTGCAAGGTTAGACCGAGCTCAGCCTTTCTCCTGCCTGTGTGTGAGGGACACAGATGGGAGGGTGACGATGATGATGATGTCACAGCCAGCAGAGGTGAACTACACACTGCCCAAGTCCCACCCAGCTCTATAACTTTCCCTCTGGACGAGACCTGCCTGCCCCAGGAACATCCAGGCCATTGGGTCCCCAGGAACAGCCAGGTTAGACCCCACCCAGCCACTTTCCTGCTGCTGGGCCAACTAGGACACAGCCAGCAGAGGAAAACCCAGGCCTGCAGGTCCACAAGAACACCTAGCCAGCAGAAGCAAGCAGTCTGTTATTTCCTGTTATTTCAGGCACAAGGCTCTGTTAGCCTGTCAGCATTAGGAACATCTAGCCAAGACCAGGTCAACCAGATGGCTAAAGGCCAGCATAAGAACACAACTAGAGCCAGGGCATGATGACATCACCAGAGCCCGTCTATCCTATTACAGCAAGCCCTGGACACCCTGACACAAATGAAGCAAAAGAAAATGACCTTGAATCCAACCTTATAAAGATGACAGAGGCCTTAAAAGAGGATATGAATAAATCCTTAAAGAAATACAGGAAAATTCAATCAAACAGGTGAGTGAAATGAATAATTCTATGTAGGAAATATGGGAAGGTGCAAACAAATAGGTGAAGGAAGTGAGTGAAACTGTCCAATACCTGAAACTGAAAATAGAAGAAAAACAAAAGCACAAAAGCCAAACAAACAAAAACAACTCACAAACTGAGGGAATTCTGGAGACAAAAAAACCTAGGGAAGAAAACAGGAACTACAGACGCAAGCATCACTAACAAAATACAACAGGTGGAAGAAAGCATCTCAAGTATAGAAGATACAGTTGAAGAAATCCATACATTGGTCAAATAAACTGTTTAATCTAAAAAGTTCCTGACCCAAAACATCCAAGAACTCTGGAACACTATGAAAAGACCAAACCTAATAATAATAGGAACAGAAGAAGGAGAATACTTCCAGCTCTAGGGCCCAGAACATATTTTAAACAAAGGCTGGGCAGTGATGGTGCACACCTTTAATCCCAGCACTTGGGAGGCAGAGGCAGGTGGATCTCTGTGAGTCTGAGGCCAGCCTAGTCTACAGAGTGAGTTCCAGGACAGCCAGAACTGTTATACAGAGTAACCCTGTTTTAAACAAACAAAAAGCAAAATCATAGAAGAAAACTTCCCCAACCTAAAGAAAAAGATTCCTATAAGTACACAAGAGGCTTACAGAACACCAAATAGATTGGACCAAAGAAGAAAATCCTCCTGCCACATAATAACAAAAACATTAAAAGTACAGAACAAAGAAAGAATATTGAAAGCTGCAAGGAAAAAAGGCCAAGTTATATATAAAGGCAGACCTATCAGAAGTATACCTGACTTCTCAAAAGAGACTTTTAAAAGCAAGAAGGACCTAAGCAGATGTCTTACAGACACTTAGAGACCATGGCTATCAGGCAAAAATACTATACCCAGTAAAACTTTCAATCACCATAGCTGCAGAAAAAACAATAAGCAATATCTATCCACAAATCCAGACATACAGAAGACACTATAAGGAAAACTCCAACCCAAGGATGTTAACTACCCCCAGGAAAACACAGGAAATAAATAACCCCATATCAGCAAAACCAAAAGAGGAAGCACCTCTGTCTCTCTCTGTCTCTGTCTCTCTCTCTGTCTCTGTCTCTCTCTCTCTCTGTCTCTCTCTCTCTCACACACACACACACACACACACACACACACTACACACACTACCACCACCAACATCAATATAGCAGGAACTAACAATCATTGGTCATTAATATCTCTCAATGTTAATGGACTCAATTTCCTAATAAAAAGACACAGGCTAACAGAATGGATGCAAAACCAGGATCCAACATTCTGTTGCATACAAGAAACACACCTCAGTGACAAAAATAGACATTACCTCAGAAAAAAGGGCTGGAAAAGGTTTTCCACGAGAACAGACCCAAGAAACAAGCTGGAGTAGCTATTTCACTATAATAAAATAGACTTTCAACCAAATGAACCAAAAGAAATCAGGAAGGATATTTTATACTCATCAGAGAAAAAATCCTCCAAAATGACATCTCAATTCTGAACATCTATGACCCAAATGCAAAGACCCTTTCATTCATAAAAGAAAGGTTACTAAAGTTTAAATCACACATAGAAACCTACACATTAATAGTAGAAGACTTCAACACCCGACTCTTACCAATGGACAGGGCATCGAGACAAAAGGTAAACAGAGAAATAATGAAACTAACAGATGTCATCAATCAAATGGACCTAATAGCTATCTACAGAACATCTCACCCAAACACAAAAGAATATACATTCTTCTCAGCACCTCATAAAACTTTCTCTAAATTTGACCATATAATTGGTCACAAAGCAAGCCTTAACAGATACAAAAAATTGAAATAAGCCCTTGTATCTTATCAGACCACCATGGATTAAAGCTGGATTTTCAACAACAGAAACAAGTGAAAAACTATAAACTCGTGGGAAGTGAATAACTCTCTATTCAATGACCTATGGATCAGAGGAGAAATAAGAAAGAAATCAAAGACTTTCTAGAATTAAATGAAAATGAAGGCACACATATCCAAACTTATGGGACACAATGAAAGCAGTGCTAAGAGGAAAGTTTATAGCACTAAGTGGCTTCATAAAGAAACTGGAGAATAACGGATCATGGTGGTAACGCACGCCTTTAATCCCAGCACTCAGGAGGCAGAGGCAGGTGGATCGCTGTGAGTTCGAGGCCAGCCTAGTGAGCAAAGTGAGTCCAGGACAGCCAGGGCTGTTACACAGAGAAACTCTGCCTCAAAAAACAAAAACAAAAACAGAAACAAAACAAACAAACAAACAAACAAAAAAACCCAAATCAAACAACAGACAAAAATGGAGAATTTAAAAGCACAGCTGGAATCTCTAGAATGAAAAGAAGCAAACACACCCAAGAGGAGTAGAAGGCAGGAAATAATCAAACTCCGGTCTGAAATCTCTAACTTGAAAACAAAGATAACAACACAAAGAATCAATGAAATGAAGAGCTGTTTCTTTGAGAAAATCAACAAGATAGACAAACCCTTAGTCAAACTAACTAAAAGGCAGTATTCAAATTAACAAAACCAGAAATGAAAAGGGGGATAAAACAATAGACACGGAGGAAATCCAAAGAATCATTGGGCCTTACTTCAAAAGCCTATATTCGATGAAAATCTAAATGAAATGGATGATTTTCTTGATCGATTTCACTTACCAAAGTTAAATCAAGATCTGGCACTAAGACATCTAAAGGAGATCAAAGGGATACAAATTGGGAAGGAAGAAGTCAAACTTTCCCTATTTGCAGATCATGTGATAGTACACCTAAGTGGTGCCCCCAAATTGTACAGAACTCCTACAGCTGATAAACACCTTCAGCAAAGTGGCTGGATACAAAATCAACTAAATAAACAGACAAAAAAAAAAAAAACAAAAAAAACAACAAAAAAAAGTAGCCCTCCTTTATACAAACAATAAATGGGCTAAGAAAGAATTTAGGGAAACAACCTCCTTCACAATAGCCACAAATTATATAAAATAACTTGGTGTAACTCTAACCAAGCAAGTGAAAGACCTGTATGACAAGAACTTTAAGTCTCTATAGAAAGAAATTGAAGAAGATATCAGAAGATGGAAAGATCTCCCATGCTCATGTATTGGTAAGATTAACATAGTAAAAATGGCCATCTTACCAAAAACAATCTGCAGATTCAGTGCAATTCTCATCAAAATTCCAACACAATTCTTTACAGACCTTGAGAGAGCAATTCTCAGATTAGTATGGAAAAACAAAAAACCCAGGATAGCAAAAATAACCTTGTACACTAAAAGAACTTCTGGTGTATCACCATCAGGTATCACCATCCACGATTTCGAGTTGTACTACGTAGATATAGTAATAAAACCACATGGTACTGGCATAAAAACAGACAGGTCAACCAGTGGATTGAATCAAAGACCCAGAAACAAACCCACATACCCACAGACACTTATTTTTGACAATGAAGCCAAAGCCACACAATGGAAAAAAGAAAAAAAAATGCATCTTCAATAAATAGTGCTGGTCTAACTGGATGTCAGGGTGTAGAAGAATGCAAATAGATTCATATTTGTCATCCTGAACAAAACTAAAGTCCAAGTGGATCAAAGACCTCAAAATCAGACACACTAAATCTAATAGAAGAGAAAATGGAGAATAGCCTTGAATCCATGGTATAGGAGACAACTTCCTGAAGAAAACACCAAGAGCTCAGACACTAAGACCAACAATTAATAAATGAGATCTCCTGAAACTGAAAAGCTTCTATAAGGCAATAGGACAAAACCACAGCCTACAGAATGGGAAAAGATCTTCACCAATCCTACATCTGATAGAGGACTATTATGCCAAATGTATAAAAACCTCAAGAAATTAAACACCAACAAACCAAATAATCCAATTAAAAATGGGGTGAAGAGTAAACAATTCTCAATAGAGGAATCTCAAATGGCTGAGAAGCACTTAAAGAAATGCTCAATGTCCTTAGTCATCAGGGAAATGTAAACCAAAATAACCTTGAGATTCCATCTTACAGGAAGTGGGTGGGAAGGTGGGACTGGGAGGAGAGGAGGGAGTGGGGTTACGGTTGGGATATAAAATGAACAAATGAATTAACGAGAACCCCCCCACCCCCCCCCCGGCCTTTGGATAATCCCAGCAAAGGGCTGGGTAGTACAGAGTGAGGATGACAAGGCTGGGCTTGGCACTAGGGAAAATGGTCACAGAGCAGCAGGGAGAGGAAGGGAAAGGGGTGGGAAGGACTAGAGGAGGGGTTTCAGATCCTTAGGGCTAGGGAACTAGAGCAAGAGGCTGAGAAGGGACTGTCCTCAAATCCAAACCTAGTGATGGCGATGGTGCTTTTTGACACAATATTTGAGAACTATCGTGTGTGTGTGTGTGTGTGTGTGTGTGTGTGTGTGTGTGTGTGTGTATGTGTGTGTGTGTTGGACACTTTCTGAGTGTCAACTGGATATTCCCAGGATTGGCTTACTTTTGGAGGAGGAAATTCCACAGCCATCTTGGGACTTTGAACCTTGTTGTTTTGACTTCAAATTCACTCTTTTTTTATTTTTATTTTTTATATAAAGATTTATTTATTTATATATTTGTATTCAATGTTGTGTCCACATGTGCACTTGCACACCAGAAGAGGGCACCAGATCATATTATAGATGGTTGTGAGCCACCATGTGGTGGCTGGGAATTGAACTCAGGACATCTGGAAGTGCAGCCAGTGCTCTTAACCTCTGAGCCAACTCTCCAGCCCTCATTCTTTTTTTTTTTTTTTTTTTAAGATTTATTTATTATTTATACAGTATTCTGCCCACACATGTGCCTGCCCACCACAAGAAGACACCAGATCTCATTACAGGTGGTTGTGAGCCACCATGTGGTTGCTGGGAATTGAACTTGGAACCTCAGAAGAGCAGAAGGTGCTCTTAACCTCTGAGCCATCTCTCTAGACCTCAAATTCATTCTTAACTCTGTCCTAGAGAAGGGTTCCCAGCATGGTGCCCCGGTGAAGTGGGGAACTGAAGAAGAAAGGCATTGGGATCGCAGAGCTTGTAGTCCCTTTGGGGTGGCACGTCTGGGAGGATGGCTAGAATCCCCTCAATAAGTTAAGAAAGTCTGATTCCCGCTTGCAGTTTCCACCTACCTGCGTCTCTTTCACTCATTCCTTGAGCCTGCTCCCACCAAGGATGCTCTTATTCCACATTCTTGCTACAAGGTACGGTGGGATGGTCTCAAAGTCTTCCATGTTCAGAGAAACATGATAACAGCCATTTTCTTCTTTGGACCTATTCCTGGTTGTTACCTTGGCTACTCAGTGCCAGTTCAGGTTGGTGGGTTACCCCTACACATGTGGGTGGGGTGCTGTTGTTACCAGCCAGGAAACAGAATACATCTGTCTGTAACATTCAAGTGCCCAACAACGTCCTGTGCCTCAACAGTTTGTTGAGTGACTGACATGGCGACCTTATCTATTCCGTCCATTTACAGGAAGTACCCCACCTTCAAATGGGCACCTTCAGTCTTATCCCCTCACAAAGGATTCCACAGGCGCCTTAGCTCCCCAATAGAATTCTTCATCTTGCCCAGGCAAGACCCTAGTTCTGTAAGCGGCACCCAAAGGCACAGACCCGAGACAGGGGCCACTCCAGCCCGTCTGCTCCGCGTTGCATCTTTACTTTGTGACACTTTCCCTTCTACCTCACGGCTTCCCCGAATCAGTGGATTATTTGCCTGGATGTTTGCAGCAACCTCCCCTTTCTTCTCATCTTTCTTCTGCAGCCTCAGGCCTCTGCCATGCTGCAGTCAGAGAGACAAGATCCAGTCCTTTACCTAGAGAGAGACGGTTGAGCACGTCAAGACAAGTGTAGCCCAATGTCTCTTTTGTGCTTGGGTTTGACGCTCACTTCCCAGGGCAAATCTCATCTGTCAGCTTGACATCAGTGTGATGTTGGTCAAGTTATTGACTAAGGGACCCCAGTGCCCAACTATTCAAATTAGAGTTAAATAATATCCGTCCTATGACATTGTGGCAATCAATAGACAAATTATCTTCAGAAAGCCTACAGCCAATACTTACTGAATGCTAACAACTGCCCGCCCCTTCTGCCTCCCCCCCCTCGTTTGCTTAGGGGTCTTTTCTGCAATTCCCAGAATGGCCACTAGATGGCCACACAGTAATTCAACCTCCCTTGGCAGTCTCATGACTTAAAGAACAGAAAGAATAAAAGAGGACACGATCTGCCGCTTAGCTGGGCGTGCTAATCTTCATGGGAAAACCGAGACCAGTGCTTAAGAGAATCAGTTTTTGCTTGTGTTTTATCTTTAGGCTGGGTGGGGGTGGAGAGCAATGTGAACAAGTCCTGGTATTTTGTTCAGGTCTATGTGGCTCTTTTAAGATGCCTGTTTCTTTATGCCATTCCTGGTTTGGGAGTGGCTGTTTGGTTGTGGAAGTCACTCTATCCTTTTCTAGTGCTCGTTTTAACACCAAAATTTTGACAAATAGTTGGACATTTTAAATAGCTTTGAAGCAGAGAGTAGAGATCTTGGTTATCTGGAGAGATATAAAGAAAAGCATTGCTCACATAAATAATGGCCTACTATAACAATAAGGTCTCAGGACAATTTAATTCTTTCACATAGAAACTTTGAGGAGGCAGGTGGCTTAGTGCTAGTGGGGTGATTTGTTCCATGCGCTGTCCAAACCTCTGTCTATCTTATTGTGTCTCTTCAATACACAACTCTCAGGTAGTAATATAAGATACTGGCTGTAGGTTCTGTCACCACCTCTACCATCAAGTAAGTTGATAAACAGGAGGTGAAGGCCACACACCTTTCCTTTAGAAGGTATCAGCCCGAGACAGAACACATCACTTCTGCTCATAGCTCTGCCCCAAATTTAAAAGCATCACGCGACTCACTGAAAGACTGGGCTGGAGAGATGGCCTGGCTGGTAAAGTGCTTGCTGCTGAGTTTGAGTCCACAGCACCCATGTAAAAAGCTAGTGCATCTGTAATCCCAGTGCTGCAGGGGCAGAGACAGGACAAATCCTGTGGTTTTCTGATTAATTTAGTTAAATTGGTAAGCTTTGATTCAGTGACAGATCCTGTCTCCAAAAGTAAGGTAGAGAGTGATTGAAAAAGATACTCAGTGTTGGTCTTTGGCCAACACACACACACACACACACACACACACACACACAGAGAGAGAGAGAGAGAGAGAGAGAGAGAGAGAGAGAGAGAGAGAGAGAGAGAGAGAGAGACAGAGAGACAGAGAGAGACAGAGAGAGACAGAGACAGAGACAGAGACAGACAGAAACAGAGACAGACAGACAGACAGAATATACTCAGTAGCTGGCAACCACGTGCTCAGCTAAGGATTCCATCTAGACAGGAGTGGACAAAGGATGTGGGGAAGGATGCTGAGGCATCTCTGGTATAAGCAGACTGTAATGTAAGCAGGGACTGTGACAGATCCTTTAAAATAGAAACAGTATCTGGGGCAGTGCTGATTATGCATGAGTCACACCATGTAGGACTCAGTAGTCGAGTACCACCCAAGTTTCCACCAGGCAACAGGTTAACTGACAAAAGAAGCTTCTGGGCTCTTCCCTTTTGTATGTTACGGAGTTACTCAAACATTCATTCCATTGCCGCTGTAGTTATCCTGTTCAGCCTTACTTGGTTAAGTACCAGTACACAGTGAAGCAAGATGATCAGTCCCCAGGTGGCTGGTAGGTCCCTGCAAGTGTGCCTATGGGCATGGAGGAGACAGGCAGAAAGCAGGGGCTGCGTACAGCCATGTGAACCTGCCAGCGAGGTGTGTCTGTGTCTACAGAAAGCATTTGATAACATTGCATTGGGAAGCTAAATTCTCTTTATCTCTTCATATACTATTGATAAGATATGGGTTTTATTAATCCTGAGATGGTGGATTTTCTGTCTGATTAAGGGAGTTGTTGCCTCCACAAGCCATCCCTCCATGCACCATGCTTCCATGTTTGTTATCACCTTCGGCTGCTACCATAGGCATTCCCCTTTCCCTGTAGTTAAAATGTCCAGAAATGCAAAGGACTGAGAGGCACCTGGTCACCGTCTCAAATCTCGGATCCCGTCTCTTCAGTCATCCGTCTCTCACAGTCCACTGCCACCACCCTTGGCAAGCACCGTCTACTTTATCCAGGGGAGAACATGGATGTAGTCCCCAGCTACCACAGGTCATGTTTCTCACATTTAGGGAGATCTCAGAGGTCAGCACAGCTGGGGTGCAGTGGGTGAGCCTTGCCCTGGGAAAAGCACCTTCAGGACCGTGGTGCGTCTTCCTCCAGGTGAGCATCTACTCTTATCTGTGTCCTAGGTTTCTAATTGTGTCCTTTTCTTCTGGGCTCTACTTTTATCACCTTCTAACCTACCACTAATCTGTTTACTATCCATGTGACATATACAAAACTCTCTCTCTCTCTCTCTCTCTCTCTCTCTCTCTCTCTCTCTCACACACACACACACACACACACACACACACACACGCATACGCATACACACAAACACACACACACGCATACACACACACACACACACACACTGGTCTTGAACTCGTGATTCTTTAGCTTCTCATGTGCTGGGGTTATAGGTATGCTCAGAAAAACTTCCTTAAAGTGCAGTTCGCTCTAGTTGTACCTCTGGTTGAAGGCCCTTCAAAGGGTGCCCTCTATACTTAAAAACAATCTAAATTTCTGACTAGGTTCCAGTGAAATCATCAAGCAGTTCCCATTTAGGCTTCATAAGAGTTGTTAACACCAGAAATGTAAGTAGAATGTTTTTGTAATATTTTAAGTTTAGATTTCCTTAGTCAGGATTCAAAACCTATTGGCCAATGGGTTCATTGACCAAAGGCCAATGAACGCTATAAGTAATCTAACTATTCAAAAGTAGAAATATTTTAAAACTCATAAGCCACCATATTTTAGAAAAGCACACCCTTATGATAAGGATTAGGAAGGATTTATTTTTATTAAGTGAGAAAGATCAAGACCAATTCAGATATGATTCCATGTCTAAGAGCACGCATAGGCATTATATATGAAATATGCAGGAAAACGTCAGGAAGAATGCACACCAAATTACCCTTTTTAAGGAAAAGCAGTAGGCTCTGTCAGGGCGGCGGCCCAGGTGAGGTGGGATTTTATCCATACCTCCTAGTGCTGGAAAAGTTTTGCTTTCAGCACACATCCATTCTCCTGTTACTTGCATAATTCCAAAAACTGTTTAAAAAAAAAAAAACAGAAAATATATACATGTAACCTAGTGATAGGCTCAGTAATAATCACTAGAAAATAGCTCCAAGTCATACGCATCCAGGGTCACCTGGACTACCTGAAAATGTCTTGGGGGGGGGGCGGGCGGGGGGGAATGAAGGGGGGGGGGGAAGAAATGTGCTGCTGGAGAGAGGCTCCAGCCCGCTGTCTTCCAGCTGTCCTGCCAGACTCAGACTCCCCTCCATTTGCCTGGACCACTGCCTGTGAATTTAACTTAACAACAGGAAGACCAGTAGTCATGCCCCCTTGTCTCTAACACTCAGGAAGTTTCTTCAAGTGCAAATAGATCCCATGCTTGGGTCTGAGGACAGTGTGGCTGGAGAAGGCGGGAGGCCTGGTGAGGTCCGGGGCTACTCGGAAGCGGAGCAGAATCAACGCAATAGCCACCTTTAACTCCAGCATGGCGAACTGCTGCCCAATGCAGTTCCTGCAGACACAGGGGAAGAAAAGGTGGGGGGGTAACAAGTCTGGAGGCCACAGCGACTTAGCGGTTTCCTCTCATAGGAAGAACATTCTTTGCAGGAGGGAGAGAGGGAAGAGACTCATGCCACTGCACATGCCTGGACAAGCTCTCACTTGGGAGATTCATGCGGGCCCCTCCCCAGGGCTATAGAGGAAGTAAACAGCTGCTGGGGAGTCCCCACAGGCCAGTCCAGATGCCTGCGAGTTGTGCAGAAAGCTTCAGGCTTGGACTTCTTGGTGATGGTAGCTTGTGGCGGTTTGATGAGAGTGCTCCCGCCCTCCCACCCCCCGCCAATAGGCTTATATATTCGAATGTTTGGCCCACAGTTGATGGAACCGCATGGAAAGGGTTAGGAGCTGTGTCTTGTTGAAGGATGTGTGTGTCTCTGGGAGGTGGGATTTGAGGTTTTGGAAGTCCCAGCCTTTCCCAGATGGCTTTCTGTCTCTGCCTGGTGCTTGTGGACAAGACATAAGCTCTCAGCTACTTCTCCAGGGCCATGCCTGCCTGACTGCCTTGCTTGCTCCCCACCCCCCATCACAACCGTTATGGATTCAGCCTCTGAGTCTGTAAGCCCCTGGTAAACTCTTACTTCCATAAGTTGTCTTGGTCACAGTGTCTCTTCACAGCAGCAGAAAAGTAGCTCAGACATAGGTGCTTTAGAGTCATCCCTGTGCCCTCAAGCAACCCTTTGCTTTCATTACTAACCCCAACAAAACTCAGTGGTTTGCCAAGCTAGACTCTAATACATTCATTACTTTGGCCTGTTGGGGATACTTTTTCTGGGGTGAGTAGATGTGTTTATATTACTTCTTCCCAGAAAAGGTATTTTTAATCTTTAAATATTTACTTATTTATTTTATGTATATGAGTGCTCTTTCTTCAAACACACGAGAAGAAGCAATCATATTATAGACGGTTGTGAGCCACCATGTGGTTGCTGGGAATTGAACTCAGGACCTCTAGAAGAGCAGCCAGTGCTCTTAACCTCTGAGCCATCTCTCCAGTCTGGGGGAAAAAAAAAGCCTCTTATACAACAAGAGTAAAGTAGAGTTTTCACACCAATATCACTGAAACTTTGAATCATTCCCTGCAAGAATGTGGATTTGGAGGTTCCAGTGTGATACTCTCCCTGAAGAAGGTGACTGTTGGAGTCACCCACAAAATGTTTCTTCTGCAAGAGGAGGTGACATTGAGCCTATGAGCAATACTTACCCTGCAGGAGCGCTTTCTAAGGCACAACTCACGTGCTGTGATATAAAGTGCTATTGTCCTTTGTGAAGAGATGGATTCTGGGAATAAATTTACGGAGCTGAAGGACTACTGGGTGTAAGTAAGCCTTTTATGCAAATTTTCAACAGCTTCAAGTTGTCCTCACCTTGGACCACTGGAGAACGGTAGGAAAGCGCAGGGGTGTCTCTGATCAGAATTCTCCTTAGTGAATCTCAAGGGGTCAAAGACCTGAAATGAGAGGACAACCTTCATCCTCAACATCTTGCCAGCAGCACAGTTTTTAAGGTGCTACTGAGTGAACGTATTTAAAATGTTCTGCTGGACACATGCTAAGAAGACAACAATTTTATTTTATTTTTTGAGACATGATTTCTCTGTGTAGCCTGGCTGTCCTAGAACTTTGTAGACCAGGCTAGCCTTGACCTCACCAAGATCCACGGGCTTCTGCCTACCGAGTGCTGGGATTAAAGGGCATGCACCACCATCATCTAGCTTTTTTTTTTTTACAACATTAATTTTAATAATAGATTTTACCGAACAAAACTCTATCATGTACTCAATATAATAATTAAGGAAATATTTCACCCTTGAGGGGAGTACTATGTCTTCACACTCCACATTGCAATTTCAATTAGCCAAGTTGCTCAGTAGCCACAGGGAGGGCCTTATCTGGCCCTGCCCAGACTTGTCTTCTAGCTAGTTTAAGAGTGCACCCATTTAGAAGCCAAGCCCCAATGAGATATAACGTCCTGGCTTCTTATTCTGCAGAGTAGATCTAAAGCCCCAGGGGTTATACCGAACAGAGCACTAGCACTCTGAATACTGAATTAACTCAGGCTTACCACACATCTCCTTACCTGTCCAGGTCCCGCTTTCTCTCTTTCTGAGCCTATTCTGGGCTCCAGACAGCTTACCCACATGGTTTCCCACTGGATTGCAACAATCAGTACAAAGCATTGATGGGGATCTGAAGAGTGGGTGCAGAGAGTTTGGGGTGCTGAGTGTTTATTGGCTCCTCCCTGTTGACTGTGTTAGGTTGGCAGTAGGTCTTCAGCACAGGCCTATTTCCTAGCTCCTTACTCTTTCCCCTCAGGTTCTGTAACTTCCCCCTTCCAGGGCCCATCAGGCCCAGAAAAGATAAATGATCCTGAAAGCTACCCACTTTTCATTTGCTTTCCTTAAACTCTGCCCATATCTTCACAAATGCTTCCTTTATGTAGCACTAGAATTGAGCAACTTGAGTGTGCTGTCAGTATCACCAGGATCCTGATTGTTTCATACAATAAAAGAGAGGCTGAGCTGCCCAATTTGCTCTATTGACCAGGCAGAGCCCCGCAGATACCAAACACTCTGCAGGTGTTTGGAAGAGCTTGATGGGCCCATGACTGAAAAAGGGATTAATAGTTGGGCGCAGATTGTGGGACTAAGGTCGTTCAGATCACCGTAAAGATAAAGGATGTGAGGTGAGGACAAGATCGTGATCGTTAGTGGGCGAGTTTTACGCATTTTTGACTTTTATGTTTGTTTGCTCAGTGTCATTTACTTTCACAGCACAGCCACTTGCATGCTTAGCTGTCCACACATGAATCACTCAGCATCACTCTCTGAAGCATGGCCACTGAAGACAGTCTTACCTTTGGGTCTTTCCAGACAGCAGGGTTGTGGTGGAGACCCCAGACACTAAGAACCACAGTCATTCCTGAGGCAGGAGGGAAACAGAGCAAACTGTTGGCTGCTGTAGTGTGCTCTCCCATAAGACTTTCCTTCCTGGAGAAAAGAGCTAGCTCCCACTGAGCTGTGTGCCAACGCTCCACCAGGGAGGATGCTGGGGAAGGTGGGCTTGGGTTTAAGCTTTAGTTTTCAAAGCAGTTAGTTACTTACTTAGTTCATGATTTTATCCTAAGGAGTTGGTGGTATCCGACCAAAGTGTAAACCAAGGTTAAGTTTTCTGCCTCGTTTGGAAATTACTTAAGTATCTGTTAACAGCTAGACAGCACTTCGTAGAGGAAGTTCTATTATTCTACCTTGAAGATCCTGGTTAATTTCTCTTGGCACTGTTTATCTATAAAAGGTGGAGAATTTGGGCAAATATTCCTATTTGGTTGGTGATTTAAAAAAAAAAAAGATGAAAAAGAGGGAATTTGAGCATCATTTTCTTATCCAAAATAATTCTGGTTCTGTCAAGAAAATTACAGAGGTCGAGGGTGTTGGCCTCAGCTCTCCTGTTGACTTGTTGACACTGAAAATGGAGACGTTAAGGGTTGTCTCATTCAATCCTACTGCCACCTACATGCCCCGCCCAGAAACAAGCATGCATCAAGTACAGGATCTCCATGAGTTAGTTCTAGCTTTGTTTCACATCCATTAACCTTATGTGCATATTGGGGCTCCCCAGTGGGTTTTTGGCGACATCAAAATATTTAAAAGTGTTTGCAAACTGCAGAGTACTGAAAACATGTCTGTTAAGAGCACATTCCAAGGGAAAAATGAGACAATGCATTTCAAAGTTTTATATAGACCAAGATTGTTTCCTTCTAAGTTGCTATGGTGATAGACTCCCTTTCTCATATCCCGCATTAACAGAATGATGCTCATCTCCCATAAAGACCCATGTGGATCTCACACTCAGTCTCACAAATAGTATCTTAGAGACAATGTCCCACAACGGGTGAAATCCTTGGCCAGGATTCTCAAAACGAGGCTGAAACCTAAGGGCTCTAATTGCCTACATGGCTTAGGAAGGTCGATAAAGCTCAAATCTGATGGAGGAATTATCCTCCGAGTTTTCAGTAGCTGCTTAATTCCAATCCAGGGGTCCCTCAGAGCCCCGAATCCCACTAGTCAGCATCACCGTGACCTTCAGGATCTCATGCTTAGGGGAAGAGTCTGAAGACCTGCGGGCAGCGAGTGTCCATCCGGGAGGGTCAGGGGCTTGCTGAGTTCTCTGGAGATGGTTGGGATGGGAGGGATCAAGCGGAGTGTCTCCTTGATACACATTGTAGTGTACGGCATCTCATCCAGTTGATCCCTGTGAGGACAAGGGAGGGAGGGACTTAGACTCCAAATCCATTTGTCTTAGATTGCTCTCTATTTGATTGCTTTTCCTAGTAAGCATCACTGTTGGAGTAAAGTGATTTTTGTCTGGGTTTATAGAGCACATTGTTAAAATTCAACTTTTTCTGCCTTTGTGTCAGCCGAAGTCCCCAAGTTGGCAGACACACAGACATGACATGCCTAACAAGGCTTATGAAAAGCAGTGTTGCAACTTAACTCTTCACAGGAAGGAAGAATGTAGAAGGCAGAGCTAAAGACTAAAGAAGGTTAAGAGAGGGGAAAATCAGAAAAATCATTTAAAGAGAATTGGTGAAATGCTGAGGTGCCCTGGGAGATGGAGTGGGATGCTACTCATCATAAACAAGGAGAGACTTAATCCGGGTCACTTAGAGGATCTGCCGTGTGCTTCCTGGAGTCTGGGGAGCACAGAACCAGGACAGAGCAGACAGACCAGCAGGGGAGAGTAGCTGAAGCAAGGTAGGGATGCACAGGTGTGTCGGGTGGAGGAGGAGGGAGACCAGCTGGAGCTGCACTGTGTCCAGAGTTCTTCCATCCCATGAACCACCACTAGAAAGTTCCAGGGAGAGAGTCTCCAAAATACCTGCAGAGGTATTGGCTGAGAGGGAGGAGGAACACAAAGTATCTGCAAAACCCTTGGCATGACCACGATAGTTCCAGCTGCTTTCCCCTTCATACTTGAGTCATTTCTGGGTCAGGGCCTCAGGGCAGGGGAGAAGCTGGTCAATTAGACAAGCCAACAACAAGTCCCTCTCACGCTACTGGCTTCCAGGCCAAAGAAAGGCCGAGGAGGGAGGGCGAGGCGCCAAGTGGATGAGCCTATGGATGGTGGTTTGCTATGGCTCTGGACTATACAAGCTAGTTGCCTGCATGAGAGTGGTTTGTGATTTGACGGGACTCGATGGGACACCTTAAGATTTGCCTTTAAGATGAAAAGAACTCTCGCCACAGAGCAAGCCTGCAGTGAGAGCAGGAAAAGAATGAAGTGTTTCATTTTTATCTGGCTAGTCAAAGGAGGTCAAGGAAATGGCTGCATACATTCAGTCATTTTGCCCAATTGCATTTCTATTTCCTTTTTTTAAATGGCTTACTTAAATGTAGGCATTAGCTTCTTAAAAATTTTAGTTCTGAATTCTTTCCCCATCTAGGCCAGGAAATAAAAGGGCAATTGTGTCAACTCTGGCACTTGTGTAATTAAGAATAACAGTTTTGCTCATATCAATGCAAAAGGAAAGAAGAATTTCAGTTTTTGTTTTGAGACAGGATTTCACTCTGTAGCCCTTAATGGCCCGGAACTCTTTGGATACACCAGTCTGGCCTTGAACCTCCATAAATCTTCCTGAGAAAATAATGTTAAACCAACACAGAAATTGCCTGACAAGGAGACAAAGAAAGAAATTGCTTAAAATTTTCTGAATTCCACATGTAAATTTTATTAATAAAAATAATGGGTATGTTATAGAGTTTTTAAAAAATGTGTTCTGGCCTGGGGCAGTGGTGCATACCTGTAATTCCAGCACTTAGGGAGGCAGAGACTGGCAGATCTCTGTGAGCTTGAGGCCAGTCTAGTCTACAAAGAGAGTCCAGGACAACTAAGGCTATACAGAGAAACTCTGTCTCAAAAAACCAAAACCCCAAAACCAAAACCAAAACAACTAAACTAAACCAAATAAACCAAAACCAAAACAAACAAAACCAAACCAAACCAACCAAACAAACAAAAAACCTAAACCCCCCAAACAAAAAACCAAACCAAACCAAACCAAACCACACCAAACCAAAAATGTGTTCTGGGAGTGGAGACGGCTCATCAGTTAAGGGTCCTTGCTGCAGCTTTATTCATAATAGCCAGAAACTGGAAACAACCTAGATGTCCCTCAAACAAAGAATGGATAAAGAAAGTGTGGTACAATAACACAATGGAATACTACTAAGCTATTAAAAACAAGAACATCATGAAATTTGAAACCAAATGGGTGGAACTATAAAATATCCTTCTGAACGAGGTAATCCAGACCCAGAAGACACACGTGGGATGTACTCACGTATAAGTGGATATCAGCCACAAAGTACAGGAGGACCATGCTACAATCCAGAGTCCCAAAGAAGGTAATTAACAAGGAGGCCCTAAGGGAGGATGCTTGAATTTCACTGAGAAGGGGAAATAAAATAGATGGATGGAGGGAACTGGGTGGGAGAGGAGGGTGGGGAGGGGAACAGAAGGGATCAAGTGTGGAGATGACAGAAGGGAGAGAATTGGGAGTGGTGGGGGTGGGGTATCTCTGGGATAAGCTAGAAACTTAGGACAAGGGAAACTCTTAGGAATCTGTGAGGGTGACCCTAGCTAAGACTCCTTGCAATAAGGAGAACCTACAAGGCCACTTTCTGTAACCAGGCAAAACTTCCAACGGAGGGATAGGGACACCAACCCACCCACAAAACTGTCAACTCACAATTTGTCCTGCCTACCAGATGTGCAGGGATAAAGATGGAGCAGAAATTGAGGGAATGGCCAACCAATGACTGGCCCTACTTGAGACCCATGCCATGAGAGAGAGCACACCCTTGACACTATTAATGATATTCTCCTATACTTGCAGACAGAAGCCTAGCATAGCCGTCCTCTGAGAGGCTTCAGCAGCTGATGGAAACAGATACAGAGACCCACAGCCAAACATTTTCCAGAGCTCAGAGAATCTTGTGGAAAAGGGGTCGGAAGGATTGAAGAAGCCAGAGGGGTCAAGAACACCACAAGAAAACCTACAGAATCAACTAACCTGGGCCCATAGGGGCTCACAGAGACTGAACCAGTAACCAAAGAGCATGCATGGAATGGACATAGGCCCTCTACATACATGTAACAGATGTGCAGCTTAGTCTCATGTGGGCCCCCTAACAAGTGGAGTAGGATCTGTCTCTGACTCTGTTGCCTGCCTGCGTGCCTAACTGGCATGTCTTGTCTAGCCCAAGAAGATGCGCCTAGTCCTCACTGCCACTTGGTATGCTAAGGCAGGATGATATCCACGGGAGGCTTTCCCTTCTCTGAGGAGAAAGGGATTGGGGTATGGGGGAGAAGAGGGGAAAGGAGGGACTGAGAGGAGAGGGAGGGGAAACTGTGATCGGGATGTAAAGCAAATTAATGAATTATAAAAAAAAGGGAAAAAAGCACTTGCTGCTCTTTCAAAGGACCTGAGTTCAGTTCCCAGTGCTGTGTCAGGTGGCTTATAACCACTCCAGCTCTGGGGAATCTGACACTGTCTTCTGGACTCTATGGCACCTGCACTCATGTGCATGTACTCGCCCCTCCCCCCACATAAACACATAAAACACATAAACACATAAAAAACGTGTTCTTTGAGGTATTTTCCCTTTTCTTTCATTAAAAGAGAGAACAGTTAACAGATCATCTGGACTACTTCCTCCTCCTCCTCCTCCTCTTCCTCCTTCTCCTCCTCTTCTTCTTCTTCTAAACCTGGCCAGGACTCAATTGCTGTTTTCAAATTTAGATCAATCAAGAATGAGAAAGGTCAATGTTGGGAATAAGCAAAAGAAACGTGTTCTAAGTACTGCCCTTTTGTTTTAAGGCTCCATTTAATCAACGGGAAAACTAAGTTCAAGGTCCCAGGCCCTCGGGGAGCTGGGGACTTCCCAACAGCTGAACAGCTTCTGTTGTAAGGAGACAGTTGCCCGAGTCCAGCAATCTCAGGGACAACTTCTCCATCTTGTTAGCAGGGTCAAACTAAGTTCATGTTGTCAGGCCCAGGAATCAACTCCTATCCTTGCGTAACCCCTTATATCAAAATATGATGGGACAATGCTACAGTCCACCTCACATCCCTTTGCTTTATGAGTTCATCTTTTAAATATGACATACAACTTTCCTTCAAGGTCTCAGTTCAGCTCCTGGGTCTGTTCTGTAGCCCTGACTGATCAGTAGTGGCTTGATTGCAATAAATTTTTGTCATCTGCATTGACCTGGTGTTTGAATTATGTTGGATCTAAGTGGACCTCAAAATGTTAACACATGAGTTTCTTTCTTTCTTTTCTTCTTCTTCTTCTTCTTCTCTTTGTTTTATTTTATTTATTTTGTTTTTTTGAGACAGGGTCTCACAATGTAGCTCTGGCTGTCCTGGAACTCACTAGTGTAAGCTGTAGTGGCTTCACATTGACAAAGATCTGCATGCCCCTGATGGGGTTAAAGGTGGGAATCACCGTACCCAGCCTTATTTGTTTCTTAAGTAACTACAACAGACAAGATAACGCATTGAATTCATGCTTGAAATAGACACAACACTCTTCCAAGTTTAGTGAATAGATAAAAATGGACTGGACTAGCCAGTGAGCTGATAGGATAGGAGGCTTCCCACTTGGATCCCTCCCCACCAGGAGCAATGATTTCACAGACCAAAGTGCCTTGTGTGAGACAATGCTTGGTCTGGCAAATGTACTGGGAAGCTGTGGTAATAAAAAAACAAATGGAGCAGGTGGAGAGCCTGGACTCATCTTCATCTTTATCCACACACACACTTAGAGACAATCTTCAGCAAAGGTGCCAAGAGGACAATGGGGAAAGGATATTCGCTTCAGGGGCTGATGTTGAGAAAGCTGGATATGCACATCAAGAATAAACTGAGACCCTTAGCCTATATACAAAACTCACCCCAGAACTGAATACTTATAAATACTGTCTGATTGCAAAACGACTACAGAAACCAATGACCGAGAGATGCTTGCTGACATGGGTTATTGCAAAGATATTTTGTTTTTTTTCTCTTGAAAGCATAAACAACAAAAACAAAACAAAACAAACAAACAAACAAAAAAAACCCAGAGGAATTTATATTAAGTGAAAAAAATTCCTCATGTATGACAAGGAAGCATCAGAGTGATGAGCTACAAAATGGGGGAAACATTTGTGAACCACATGTATGATAAGGAATTAACATTTAAAATATATAAAGAACTCAAATAACTCAATAAGACACAAACATTAAAATACATGAAAAGGGCTTAAATAAGGCATTTCTCAAAAGCTGACCTACAAATACTTGACAGGCATGTGGAAAAGTTCTCAATATCCCAAATCATGAGAGAGAGAGAGAGAGAGAGAAAGAGAGAGAGAGAGGAGGAGAGGAGAGAGAGAGAGAGAGAGAGAGAGAGAGAACCAACAATGAGCTATCACTTCACACTTGTTAGAGAAAAGAGACACAAACAAATGTTGGTGAGTATTTGGAGAAAGCAGGATTCTTGCACACCGTCAGTGTTAACATGGATTGATACATCCAAATGGAAAGCAGCATGGACGTTCCTAAAACTCTACAAGCGGAAGCACTGCATGATGCAGGAATTTCATCACTGTTATCAACTGCAGCTTTGTTCACGATAGTTCAGATATGGAATCAGCCTACGTGCCATTATCAGAAGAATGCATAAAAAGCACGCACATACACACAACACAATGCCGTGTACCACTCATTTGTCAACTCATGAGTGAGCCTGGAGGACATTAGGCAAAACAACATGAGGCAGACTCAGAGAGCCAAACACTCCATGAACCCAGCCACACGTGGCTGTATAGAAGTTGAAGTCATAGAAGCAGAAAGTATGGCAGTGCCGAGCAGGGGGGTGATGACAGGAAGTGCAGAATCTCACACAGATATGGAGGAGATACATTGTTGTATATTTGGAAATTGCTCAGTGAGTATATTTTAGATGCCCTTACCACAAAATAGTTACATAGTTAATGGATGTGCCTATTGGTTTAGTTATTTCAAAATGCATGCGTGCATGGATGAAAACAGTATATGGTATGCTATAACTTATATATGCAAACAAACATGCATACTTTTGTCAGTTAAAAAGTCATTACTTAACACTGTATTTTATGCAGTGTAGATGACTGTGTGTGTGTGTGTGTGTGTGTGTGTGTGTGTGTGTGTGTGTATGCCATGGTACACACGTGGAGGTCAGAGGCAACATTGTGGAGTCAGATCTTTATTTCTACCTTTAAGTGGATTATGGGGTTTAAATTCAGAATAGGCTTCCATGACATCTTGCTGGTACTCTGCTCGTCTTTCTTTCTTTCTTTCTTTCTTTCTTTCTTTCTTTCTTTCTTTCTTCCTTTCTTTCATGTGGGTGCTAGGGATCAACTCAGGTCCTCACGTTTGTGCACCAAGCACGTTAGTGGCTGCTAGCCACCTCCCAAGCTCTTAGATGAAGCTTTGAACTTCTGCTGGGAAATGACTCTTGGTTCCTTATGAAAGGAAATCTCTACTGCCTTTAGAACTTCAGGTTTTGTCTTCTGAGCTGCCCTTTGCTTGCGACATGTGGCCCAATGGACTTTAGTATTTTTTATCTTCTGTCCCTCTGACTAGAGCAGTGGGAATGACTTTCCAGGGTTACATTACTTCCTTGCAGGTAGCATGTCTGAGGGCATGCCCAGCATCTAGCTTATTAAAAGCAAGATACATTAAGTCTGGTGAAGCCGAGTTGGGGCCTTCTTCTGGTTTACTCTACCTTTCCTAGACGTACTGGTTCCTCAAGGGGGGCGGGGGAGTCTCATTCTTGGTCAAGGGTGTGAATCTGTCTTCTGGGGGCCAGCAAATATCTTGACCTCACAGAGATCCACCTGACTCTGCCTCCTGAGTACTGGGGTTAGAGGCATGCGCCACCATGGCCAGCAGTCAACATTTTCTAAACGCAGAAACAGAATGTAACTATTTAATATCACGTGTAAAGTTCAGAGTCTACCCTATCCCGAAGTATGATGCTAGTGACCTGGAGATGGCCTAGGGTATCTACAGTGACCTTAATGATGCAGTTACTTCTTCAGCCTTCTCAACAAGGAGTACCTGTGGAGTCTTGCCTTTGAAGCCCCACACGCATGCCTCAGGCCAGTTCCTCACTTCAAATGTGCCACAGCTTGGGTGAAAGAAACAAATGCAACATTGTGTAGAAAAAAAATAGTGATGGATGGTTTATGGATACTGAAATTCTTTTGCAGAAGATAGGCTTACCTCAGGCTCTCTTTAGAAAGAAAAGACAAGTGGTCTTCTTCCTCTGCTTTGGTGTACACATACCCGAGGGACACTGTGGTCACTAAGGCATCAGGGTAAGAAATGAGCAAAATCCCAAAAAGAGAGCTAAGATGTTGTACTTAGGGCAGCAGGTCTTACCAGGTAATGGAAGACCCATCTCTCAGGATGCTCCTGATCTCTGTCCTGCATCTGTCTTGATGCTCAGGGTTCAGAGCCAGGCAGTAGAGGAGCCAGGAGATGCTGGCTGCAGAGGCATCGTGTCCAGACCACATGAAGGTGTTCACCTCAGACCGCAGGTCAGCGTCTGAGAAGGCTCTCTCATCTTCCGCCTATAGCACGCGGCAAAGATAGCCGAATGAAACATTGTTTCACAGATGTTTGGAGACACCATCAAAATGATATTCTACAGAAATACTAGTGTTTCAAAGAAAGGGTTCAGTTTTAGTTTAGTCTGCCCAAATGCATGCTACAAATCCCACTTTTCCCAGAGCACAAAGGAGAACCAAAATTAGCCTTTGCATAAGCACTTGGAAATATTTCTTTACTCTTCCGGATGTACCTAATTTCTCAACATTTCTTTATAAAGTGCTTGTTTGTGCTTCTAACTCTTCTACAGGTCTCTAAGCTCCAGCTCTCTGTATGGAGCTTAGAGTTCCATCTGTATGGAGCTATCTGCACGACAAACAGGTAACGTTGTGTTCGCCCACTCCTAGTGAGTTGCAGCTCTCAGTCTTTTCACCAAGAGCCAAGTGCTCATAGCCCGTGCACTGCTTGGATTTGGCTGAAGAGGTTTGCGTCTGCCTTCCTGCCCTGACTCCACTTTCTCATCCACCCTCCCACGTGGTTAGCAGCTGTTTGAGCAGGCCTAGACTTTTGGTGCATTTATTTACCTGGGCAGAAAGTACGATATCCAGAAAATCTTGAGACCTTTGAGTGTCATCCTGTTTTACTCCATCCTTGCGGATTTTCTTTCTGTCCTGGATTATCTTTTCTGTGTAGAATAAGAGGTCTTCGTTACTGAAGGGACAGCGGGGGTAGTCAAAGGCAGATGCATTATAAAGCAAGGTAGAGCCCACACAGAGTGTCATAAATTGCCTGCTTTTGGAGGGCGGAGTGGGTATATTATATCCAAACACACTAACTTGTATGAAGGGCTTATTTTCCGTCAACAGTCAACCTTGAGCAAAAATTTCAAACAGAAGAGACCAAAAGTTAGTTTCTCTCAGTAAACAAACAAAATGACCAACGTGGTTGCAAAGTTAGATGCAAATGGCCAATCACTGTTTTCCTCCTTAGTCTGAAATCTTGTTTTCATGGAAATTACCCAATGAAATAAATAGGCAGCAGAGAAAGTGCCCAACATGTATAACTAAAGGGGTGAAAGGCAAGTAAGCAAACAGTCAAAAACAGGACATGGGACAGACTAGCTCAACTACCTTCTACAGAAACTACTTTGTTTTCTCTTTTAATTGGGGTCAGTTTTATTTGAATCATCATTCCATATAAATTTTAAGTGAACTTGGATAGACCTAAGTAGACTAGTATGTTTTGATTTTCAAAAATGTTTTCTGTATGTCACGAACGTAGCTTCTCATCCGTGCTTATGGAAGCAAAACGAATCAAGCTCAGCAAGGTTACAAAAAAAAAAAAAAAAAAAAAAAGACATGAAGGTAGGAGGGACAGGAGCTGGAAAAAGGGGGTTCAGCAAGAGCGGGAGGGGACACGAGAAAGCAATGCGGGAATGAAGATGATCAACGCGCCCTTGTATGAAAGTGTGAGCACAGTTACTACTGGATGCGGACCAATGGCTCAGTAGTTAAGAGCACTGCCTACTTCTCCAGAGGACCCAGGTTCAATTCCCAACATCCACATGACGAAAATTCCAGGCTGTCCTGGAACTCATGTGTAGACCAGGCTAGCCTTGAACTCCCAGTGACTGCCTGCCTCAGCCTCCTGAGTGCTGGGATTAAAGACGTGCACCGTACCTAGCTTTTGGGTGTCTTTGGGACACATACTCCCATCTATGTTTTCCTCCGTGTCCATGCTGTGCAAGCATTTTAGCTTGTAATTGTTACGTAACTTACTGCACAAGAAAGCCTCATGCCATGCACATCTTGAAATCTTAAATGCTCCTGTTATATATGCACTGGGAATAACTGCCTATAATAAATTTGTACAGTACATGATAATGAGGGAGTAAACTTAATTTTTTTTTGAGACAGGGTAGCCTTGTGTAGCCTTGGTTGTCCTGGACTCGCTTTGTAGACCATGTTGGCCTCGAACTCACAGCGATCCACCTGCCTCTGTCTCCCGAGTGCTGGGATTAAAGGCATGCGCCACCATCGCCCGGCAAGTAAACTTAATTTAAAAGGCTGAAATTGTAATTATTTGAGCAGTGACAATATTAAGGCTCCAAAAAGAAAAAGAATTCTTTTCTTGCTTACTGTGGGACTTATGCTTCTACACATATGACAGGCATGATGGTGCGTGGACTTGGGTAACCCACATGCAAGAAAGGCCTACGCTTTTACCTGTGCACTGATGTATCACTTTGCCCAACTCCGGGAAGGAGTGGCCCTTAGGGCTGAACTTGAAAATTATGTCATGATGATGCCAGAAATTATACAAGCGAAAAGAAATGATTTCGTCAAGTTCAAATGTTGCCTTCACATAGGGCTCATAGGTGCTAGAAGAAAAAGTTGGAACAATGGGTTAATAATGGACTCAGATCGCAATGAGCTTGTTTACTGTCCCCTCACTAACCTGTTTATCTGGCAGTTGGTCTCCTGGCCAAAAGCACATTTCATGATTATGTCCAGGGCCATCAAGTTGATGTGTTCAAAGACCTCTATGGTTGTTTCCTGAGTGGTCCACATCTTCTCCCACTTATCCTGCCAGAGGAAGCCAAGATCAATATCATCACCATCATCAAATGGCCTTTATTTGCCTGTTTTCCCCCAACCCTTCCCTTATCATCTCAGGGACAAAGCCCTGACCTTACAGGAACTGAAGGCCAGGAATAGATAACTCTTGTGTTTATTTAGGACATGAGGGTGGGAAACACACACCAAGCAAGCGAGAAAGAGCGTGACGCACACACTTCACATCAAACAAATGGTCCTTCAATGATTGTCTCGGCTCTGTGCCAAACAGTATAGAGTTCCACACATGGCATCTCCCCACGGTTTCCTCCACCTTTCACCCCCAACTCGCTAGGTACCCCACCCCTACTCTCAACCACTTAAAATAAATTCAAAGCATTTTTCAAAAACATTTTAGATTCAGCAATTGATAATACCAGTAGACATGCTAATGCGGAAAGGGGGAAATCCTGGGCCCCAATCATAGACGAGGAGCTTTAGGCAAATAGTGATTGAAGAAAGGGGGAGAATGACGAGACCCCTAAATGGTTATTCAGTACCACTGGTCAGCCCTGAAAACAAACACACACACACACACACACACACACACACACACACACACACACCCCACTAAATGGTTGAGAGGAAACAAGGCGGGATGTGAAAGGAGTTGGTGGGAGGAGAAGAGGGGATAATATAACTATTTTTAACTTAAAAATTTCAAATAAAAAAATAAAATTTCAGAGTCAAGCATTGAGAGCCGAAGGAGATCTGTAGAAGGAGCTGTTGCAGGGAGCTGCCTCTCGCCTCCCCACAGAAAGAGGCCTACTTACTCACACAGCCTCAAACGTGGTGTCAGTCGGCTAAACTGTCGGAAAGTGCCCACACCCCGGTTATAAAAGTGCTCACCACAGCGAGCACTCTTTTTGTGTGTAAAAATGCAAATAAATGCAAACGTTTAAATTTAGTTCAATTTCTGTTTGTTGAGCTCTTCCTACAGGTGTCAACCTAGTTGCTGGATGCTGAGGTCCTGAATGCTTGGAGACTGAATAAAAAGCAGAATTTGAGAGCCTTTCACATAAGAGTCTATCATTTGGTCAGATGGCTTACAGCTAAATTGGCTAATCTTTCTAAAGAATTAATTGTTATTGTACCTATTACTAGAATTCAGTGTGATGTTTCGGCTCAGGCGTTTGAGGAGCACTGATGAGCCTAATCTGGTAGCTTTGGAGGAAATGAGAGGAAGACAGGCCCCTGAGCTGCTCTGGAAGCCTTAGAAATACAGCAGAGAGCTGCTGCCCTTCCAGACCTTGCAAGCTGCATCACTTGTGTGTCCGTAGGTGGCAGAGAGGAGAGAGGCTGTGTCTAAACTCAGTGTTCCGGCCTGTGAACATCTGAGTGATTAGTAGCCTAACATTGCCTGAAAACTGTAAGCCATACACAACCACCAGTGCAGCACCACTGTGCAGGCACAGACTGGCTCCCATGGTGGGGAGCAAGTGGAGACAGACAAATCCTTCCTAAGGCCACGGGGCCTGGCAGGCAGGAGCCAGAGACTAAAAGAAACCAGCCTGAGACCTCGGCCAGGGCTGCAGTAAGCCCAGATACCTCCCCCTTCCCATCACCTGCACCCCTAGCCTCTCTACATAGGGTCACATGGGGCTACATGGGCAGGCCTTCCTGAGCAAGGAGCAAGCCCAAGTCCTGCACCATTGGTCCCGGACAAGGAGCTAGCCTGAGATGATCACCAGTCCAGCATACTGCATGGGCGGAGCAGAGCACTCCAGAGATGACCTCAAACACTCAGAAACCCTGGGCAGCACTAAGAGGAGCAAGTAAGTGGTGGAGAAATGGAAGAGAAAGAGAAACAGAAGGATGTGGGCACAGTGAAAAGAGTCAGAACTGGAGACTCCAGGGCCAGTGAGGAACCACTTGATGTGAGTAGCCGGTGCTCCCACCTCGGCCCATGGGACAGTCCTGGCCTGGGCTGCCACTGAGGTCAGATCTGTGTCCATGGTCCTGCAGCAGCAGAGGTCTGTTACCACCAAAGGCCAGGCAGACATCCCTGGTCTGGGCTGCCACCCAGGGAAATGCTGATGCCTGAGGGCTGTGCAGCACTGGCCACATCCTCACCTGCACATTGTGGGAGAGCTGACCATGCCCTAGCCAGCTGCAGCACTGGGGAGACCAGACCCCACATATCACCCAGAAACCACAGTACACCAGCCCCTGGTTGCAGGAGCTGAGGATGGAGTATGGCATGGAAGAGCTGTCCCGGCCCCTCCCCAGCTGCTGCACCTGGGAGAGTAGGCCCTGCACCTCACCTGGGCAGCACAACCGATAAATAAATATAATAAACATTTTAAGCAATAGTGTAATCTCTGGAAAATTTACTTAACCTGTGTTATAAAATGGCCCCTGAAACATTCTCTAATTTATACAGAGATTATTTCACCGTGACTACATTTACCGACATTAGGTTGGTTAAGAACTCTCAAGAGACAGAAGTTAGGAGCAAGACATGAAAGGTTGCGATACAAACTCTATTAACTTTAGCGAATTTAATTGCAATATGACTCTTTAAATTTTAATTTAATTTTTGCTTTTTTTGTTCTTGCTTGTTTTGGGGAGAGAGAGAGAGAGAGAGAGAGAGAGAGAGAGAGAGAGAGAGAGAGAGAGAGAGAGAGAGGAGAGAGAGAAAGAGAGAGAGAGAGGAGAGAGAGGGGAGAGAGAGAGGAGAGAGAGAGAAGAAGATGGAATTTGGTGGGTGGGGAGGTGAAGAGGATCTAGGAGGAGTTGGGAGAGGGAAAAAGTCATCAAAATATATTATGTAGAAAATTCTATTAAATACTACCATAAGGAAAGATGCAGAGAGAAGGGCTGGAGAGATGGCTCAGTGGTTAAGAGCACTGGTTGTTTTTGCAGAGGACCTCAGTTCAATTCCCAGCTCCCACATGGTACCTCACAATCATTTGTAACTCCAGTTCCAGGGGAGTTAATACTTTCTAACTCACACAGGCACATGATACATATATATTCATACACATAAAGTAAATCTTTAAAGAAGAAGAAGAAGAAGGAGAGAGAGAGAGAGAGAGAGAGAGAGAGAGAGAGAGAGAGAGAGAGAGAGAGAGAGAGAGAGAGAGAGAGAGAGAGAGAGAGAGAGAGAAACACAGGACACAAATGGCTGCGAGAAACAGAGGGGATGAAATGGTTACCGGTGGAGCTGAACTGTGCTGGACACTGAGCAGCGCTGAGGGCGATACCCCTCCCCTCCCCCATCTCCGTCCCCTCTCCACCTTCCTTGAGCCTGGTGCTCTCCCAGTCTCTGCCATTCCTGTAGAAGTTTGGCTGACCGCTCAGCCACAAGGTGGTAACAACTGTTTCCTGGGAATAGAGTATGAACTTGCAGGTACGAAGGGAAATTTGGCTTTGTGGCATTTGAAGTTTATGAAGACACTGTGTCAATTATTTGTTGGCTTTTTAATTTAAAAAATTCTCTGTTTTTAAGATAAATACATTAAACCTGTGAAAACCTCTACAGCTTACATCAGAAGCTACCCAACAAGGATGCCCCTCCTCCACAGCAGTGCCACTCACCGAAAGATCCCCCACCACCTACGAGGGGCACCGATGCTTTGCTGGGTCCTTCACGCTCATACCAAGACCATTTCAGCCGTTGGCTTACACCACTCTGCCTAGGGGTGTCATGTTCTTAATACTGACATGTGCAAATCAGCTTATATTCCTGGCCAATTTGGGTCACCTCTGAAGTCTGAAGCCGGTTAGCTGCTCGTGGCTTCCTTCCCACAGCACCTGCTATCTGTGTTTTACCACCATAGAATGCAAGACTCAATCTAAGACAGAGGACCACCAGCTTTCCCCTTTTTAATCACTCAGATAATTCACTAAAGGCTTACATGGCCATCACTACTCAGCGGGCACTTGTATTCTGATTAATTTCTTTGAATCAGCTTTTTAAATCAGATTTTTTTTTCTCAGTCCACTACATGGATGTCTAATCTAGTGTCTCACTTACCAGCATCACGTTCACAGACTGGGCCATCATGTCCACACATGGCATCAGGATGTCATGATGGAATGCAGGGGACAGGAGGCAGCGGTGTTGGAACCACCTGGGTCCTTCTAGGTTCAGCAGTCCTCTTCCTTGAGAATGAAAACGTGCAAAACCTCATGCATTTAATTAGACGAGGAGAGAACACAGCCTGACGCGGCTGACTTACAAGTAGCTGTGAAGCAGTAGTGACCAGCAAGGAGCTGACAGATGAGGACCATGATGAGCTCTGATGCCCACACCTGGGGTGAGTATGTTTAACACTGAGAAAGCGTTCCAAGGCTTGAAAGGCTTTGACACCCGATGGGGCGTAGTTTCTGAAAAATGGACCGTGGTAATCTGTGTTGTGCATTCATGAGGGCACACACATACACAAGGCACTCAGCTCAATACCTCCTTAGCTCATGGCAGAAACATTACCCATCTCCTCTTGGCTATAGACCCGTCTGTAACGTTACTGTGAACTCAGACTTGTCAGAAAGGAGGCAAGGTGTCCATCGATCCCAGGTACCCTCACCTCAAACACTGGTTTGTGAAAACCCTTATCTAGGCGGATACTTCACAATCTTTTATTGCCAAAAGTGTGCTGCCATTAAGGTTTGGCTTTCAGGGGCTGGAGAGATAGCTCAGTGGTTTAGAATATTTGCTGCTCTTGATGAGAACGGGCGTTCAGCTGCCAGCACCGGCACTGGGTGGTTCATAAACCATCTATAACTACAGATCCAGAAATCCAAGCCCCCTTTCTGCATCCATGGGAAACTACACACATGGGCACAGACACACAGATACACAAGCATACATACAAGTAAAAATAAAATAAATCTTAAAACATATTTTGAAGGACTAAGTTTGAACAACATCCTTTAAATTTTTAAATATTTTTTCATACAACGTAGTTGATCATATGCTTTTACTTCCCCACACTCATCCGGATCCTTTCCGCCTCTCTGCCAGCTCAACTTCATGCTTTTCCACTTTCTCCCAAAAAAAGAAAAACAAAACAAAACAAAACAAAAAAAAATCAAAACAGACTAACAAACAAAATAAAATAAATAAGACAAAACCAAACCGAAACAAAGTGCATAATAAACCATGGAGTCTGTGTTTTGTTGGCCAATTCCTACCGGGCACGGGCCTGCCCTGGAACGTGGTTAATATACACAGTGATGCTCCATCTGGGAAAACTGGCTTTCCCTTTCTCAGCAGGTACTCATTGCAAATAACTTCCTGGCTAGCGGTGGGACTGTGTTCATTTCCCATTCTCAGTGCTGGGATTTTGTGAATGACGTCTCTTCTTGAGTGCTTACCAAATGCCAGGTTTGTGGGGCTTGGTTTGAATGCTGGCTGTTAAAGTGTTGGGAATACAATGTTCACCTCTGTCAGCAGCCACAGCACTGACTCTCAGTCACGCTATCACGCTCCTTTCTTTCTTTCTTTCTTCCTTCCTTCCTTCGTTTGTTTGATTTTTTGTTGTTGTTGTTTTTAAAAATTTATTTCATGTATGAGAGCTCTATTTGCATGTACACCTACAGGCCAGAAGAGGGCATCAGATCTCATTATAGATGGTTGTGAGCCACCAGTGGTTGCTGGGAATTGAAACTCAGGACCTCTGGGAGAGCAGTTAGTACTCTTAACCTCTGAGCCGTCTCTCCAGCCTGTCTCATGCTCATTTCGAAGAGGAGGAAAATGAGTCTCTAAGATCACGCTCAGGCAGTCTATCAGAGTGAACAGCAGCATGTGAATCTAAGGGGCTCTGAATCCAAAGTCTAGATGCTTTCATTTAATTTCTTCCTGGTCTAAAATAAACACTAACGACATGAGAAAGCAGCTTAATTTATCTGCTCATGGGATAAAGCCAAACTACAGGTCAGAGGAAGATCTTACTGAGACGCAAATAAAAACAAGAGAAAGAAAAATATAAGAAATCAAGAGAGAAGAAAGGATTAAATCCTCCCTTAGTGAAGCTAAGACTTTGAAGAATTCGCATGCATGCTGTCTTGAAAAGGGGACTTTGAGGAGAGAAACAGACGAGGGTGCTTTCTGTGAACTGCTGTTGGGTTGACCTTTGACTCTCTCCTAGATAACTCTCCTCATAGACCTTACTCTTTAGAAATGTCATGTGTTCATGTGTATTCCACTGTTTTTGTTTGTTTCCTTGTTTGTTTTGTTTCGTTAAATTGAGATAAGGTCTCTCACTAGCTTGGAACCCACCAATAGGTTAGGCCTGCTGGGCAGCCCAGAGACCTGCCTGCTCCTGCCTTCCCAGTGTTGGGACTCTCATGCCACTCTTCTCTATGTGGGTAATGGGAGTTGAACTCAGGTCTGCAGATTCCACTTTCAAACTTTAAAAATTATATATTTAGGTGAGAATAATATAAAACCCTGTTTTTGCATCATGGCATTTTCTTATTTACCTGTCGTCATGGGTTTTTGTTTGTTTGTTGGTTTTCATTGGTCTCCTCCCTCTGCTGCCACCCCCATGTCCCTTGGGTCCCCTGTCTCCCTCTGGAATGCTCTCTTTCTTCTCCCAGATGGTTCCTACTCTGTATTCACGCCATATGTGTTTGATGGCCCAGATTCGAGTCTCTGGGGAGTGCTCTGCTATGGGAAAGTGGTTTGGAGTGAGAACGGGCGGCACACAGCACACACGTACCAATGCATGGAGTCATGAACTGGTGCAGATGCTGGGTCTTCGGGTCTGCAGAACCAAGCAGAGGAAATAAAAGGCAGCGTTAGTGAAAACACTCATGACCAGTTTAAGCCGGGGAAGGCTTCCTTCGTTTGCCTGCACTCAGCGCACACAGTGGGCAGGAGGGAATCCCAGCTCACTTTCTATAGCCTCGGAGGCTGGGAAAACCCAGGCCTTGATTCAGTTCCAGGCAAGAAAACGTCCCGGGACTTAAGCTCATCTTCTTCCTTGGTGTATTCCCTTCAGCATTTCTGGTTCACTTGAAGAGGGACAAGTTTCCAGAATGAGTGTTGGGACATGTATGCTTGTTAGAAAACATCAGACACGGAGGTACAAAGGCCTCTCTGATGTTCTTGTGACTCTAATGTAAATATATTTTATGACTCCGGTTCTGAGGAGGTGAACTCTAGACAGGGCAGGGGGACAGAGAAACATGGAGATGCTCAGAGGAAGTTTTGTTTTGCTTAGGTTTTGCTAAGAGTGAGGAATTTGTAACGTGGGAAAGATTAGACTGCAAGACACTCACGAAGTTGGCAGAACTCAAACTGGCCACTCTAGTTTTGTGCTATGAGAAAATCCATAAGAAGAATGATGCCAATGGATTGCATGGGTGTGGGTAGGCGGGTTGGGGGAGTGACCTATGCTCTCCAAAGGAACTGAATAATTAGGACTGTTACCAAGAGTCTGGTCTGTAAGTGAATGATTGCTCGACCATCTTCGCTTCTGTTTGGACCCACAGAAGCCGGTTTCTGATCTCCCCTGGAGACCTGTGCTCATGATGCAATTCACGTATGAAGCACTGCTATTGACTCAAAAGTCCTAAAGCCAAGGAGGCAAAGAAAGCCCCTGAGGCTGGTGGTGGCAGCTGGGACTTACGGAGCCCTGGAGCCAAAACTAGACAAGGAACTGGGGAGTAGATGGAGAACTCCGTTACCGGGGCAGACCTGTCCCCTCTCCATACTTTCTCAGGATCTCTCCCAGGCCCAGGGCGAATCTTTGTTTCAGGTTGGGCAACTCACTCCTACCTAGCAGGCTTAGGATTCTGAGTTTTGTCCCATCTCTTACCTGTTCTGCTTAGGAATATCTTTGCATAGTCCGGATCATAGATGTAGAAAAATGCCTGAAAGGGCCCTACCCAGCAGGGGAAGGCACAAGGGTACTTTCTGACCATCTCATCAAGCGTCTCCATATTATCCTCCTGAAGAAACTATAGTGGAAAAGGGTAGGACATTAGAAAGTCAGTCGGGCTGGCCTTGTCTTACAGACACAGGGTGATTTCGGGGCTCTACACAGCAGAGGGACCTGGATCCTTTTTTTTTTTTTTTAAAGCTTTATTTATTATGTACACAATATCCTGCACGTATGCCTACACACCAGAAGAGGGCACCAGATCCCACCATAGATGGTTATGAGCCACCATGTGGTTGCTGGGAATTGAACTCAGGACCACTGGAAGAGCAGACAGTACTTTTAACCGCTGAGCCATCTCTCCAGCCCCCCCGGGACCTGGCTCCTTTATTAAAAGAGGGAAACATTCTTTCTCTTAGGTGGCTAAGTTGGGGATAATGTCCTAGACAAGGCTTATGTGTTTGTTTCTCCGGTACAAATACACGTTTCGCCATTGGAGTAAATCCTTGTTGAGTGACACATCCTAGGCTCTTCCCGGCAGAGGGTGAGGTGAGGTAAGTCTCACTCTTCCATCTGAGGACATCACAGGGCTAGAGAAGAGGTAGGGCTGTGCCTTCCAAATCTGTGTGTTGTCAGTCAACCGCTCTCATCTATGAGCTGGTCTCTGGATATTTAGGTCCACTAAATGGTTAAGATCCTGAGACCCAGGTCCTGAAACGATGCTGATGCCCCCATCATCAAGCCACCATGAGGTTTTCTAACAGTGTAAATATATATATTTATTCATAAGCAGCGAGCACTTATGGCAGGCCTGTGACATACTAGGTGATGACTATTCAGGAGCAGGGAAGACATGGGATACACCTCTCTGTTTGACAATAGGCACTTATGAGTTGTTTAAATCATGGTGAGCCACGGGGTAGACAATAGGACTGGGAGCAAGCCTGGGCTAGATGTCTCGAAGGCTCTCCTCTGGTGACTTATGTCACCATGCCAACCTCTCCAAACTGCCACTGGCTGGGTATTAGGTGTTTAGACACGTGATCCTACAGAGACATTTCCTATCCAAACCACGTGAAGTCAAGAAGGTTCTTGTTGACTCTGGAGTGGTCATAGCGGACCTTAATGCCTCGTTTCACTAAGTGTCTGACAGGTTTTCAGTTAACATTAAGCGAGTTTAACTCTTGAACAAACCAATTATATGTTACATTGCAGTGAACTAAGGTTTTCAACCAAAAGACAAACATTGTTAGAGTGCATAGAAAACTATATATGTGTTGATAGAAGACAATTTTTAAAAGTCTCCATATCGCTGGAAAAATTTAACATTGATATTACCAAAGAAAGCTAGTGTAACTTCACTAATGTGAGATAAGGTAGACTTTAAGGCAAAGATTCTCACTTAATAAAAGGGACATTTCATAGTAACAAATTAGCCTACTAAAAGACAGAACAGTTAATAGTGTGTATGCAATTATATAATAACTTGAACTAAAGCAAAATCAGATGATAGAATAAAAACCCCCAAAATTCATAATCCAAGCAGCAGACCTAAACCATAACATTATGCAAGGCCCCACAGGCCAGTGTTCAATGAGACAGTCACAGAAATCAAGGGTAAGTATTTAGAAGGTTTACGGCAATACAACTTGTGATTTCTTGAAGATTTTATTGAGAATAAAAGCAGAATGGAAATAAGCTGTTTCTTTGCCTTTTAAGAGAATCACCTCTTTAACAGTTCAATCCCAGTAATTGGTAGAAAATATCTGTGAGACAATTTTCAGGGTTTTTCAGCTTTCACTTGAGAACTTCTTAATTAAGTTCTAGAAAGCATGGAGTTGAAAATGAACTCTAACAAGAAACAGAGTAATAGAAGTTGAGGACTGAGAAGGTTAGGGAAAGTGAATTAGGTTGAGTGAAAAAAGTTAAATGTAAAGCATTAGCATAAAGAAGAGGTGGGTTATGGGAAGAGACCTAGTTGTACCTCAGCTTTCTCTTTCCTCAAGCAGTGTTCACTTCAGCCGCCTCAAGGAACTTAGGGAGAAGAGTTTTGCTTTTTGACACAAACCGAGCCAGAGAAACTTTGAGGTTTTAAGACACGAGGCCTTGTGGTAGTTAAAAGCAAGACAACGAACTACAACAAGAGCCTAGGGAAAGACTGTCTAACAAGTCAGATGTCGGTTGGGTGTGGTGGCACATGGCTTTAATCCCAGAACTTGGGAGGCAGAGGCAGGTGGATCACTGTGAGTTCGAGGCCAGCCTAGTCTACAAAGCAAGTCCAGGATAGTCAAGGCTACACAGAGAAACCCTGTCTCAAAAAACCAACAAACCATACCAAACCAAACCAGATGTCCTATCTTCCTGCCTTCTTACTCCCAGAATGCCAAGTCATTGAGAATCCGCCCAAGTAGAAAAATAGAAAATTCTTCTTCGTATAACCATAAGAAGAGATGTAGATACTGATGGTTCTGTTCCTCCAACAGTGGTTCTAACTTATTGCTCTTTAGGAAAGTTCTCTATGAGTACAGAAGACTTCCAAACCTCTGTAGTGCCTCATAGGATAAGAAACTACAGCCTCAAACCATGTGACATTTGAGGACAGCCTTTATCATGGAAAACACAAAGCTAAATGTGCTGTGCTACCCACCAACAAGATGGCCCCCAAGATCTCACCTCTGTGCTGTCCTCTCTCACAGTGCTTCAAGATTCGTTGACGTGGCCAATTAATCACAGTAGAGGTGATGGCAGAAAAGTTTCAACTAAGTTAAAAAAAGATTGCTGCCTCCTTCTTGACTTTCCATCTTGATCTCTCCTCTCTTATCATGAGGTAAGCAAGCTGCCTTTTTGACTGTAGGATGGCTAAATTTTCCAGCTTGTTTGGGATAGAAGGGTTTCCAGGATGCAGGACTTTTGGTGGTAAAACCAAGAAACAATTAGGTATCCTGGGATAAATGGAAATTTAGCTGTGAGTAGGCCTATGAAAAGACTACCAAGGCCTGTCAACTGGGAGAGAGCTAGGCATGGGGCATTTGAAGGCAAGATGTGAGGAGGACAGACATAAAGTGCCTGAGCACAGGTAACCAGTCATGTGGCAGAATGGAGATTAGAATACATGGTTATTTTAAGTTGTGAGATAGTCAAGGAAAGGTTGGCCAAAATGGTACAAAACCACATCAGATAGCATCTTTGTACTTGGATTCAGAACCCACTTTGATGGTGGCAAGACAACTGGCTTTGACTTTAGATTATACAAATAAGAATGACCCTAAACACAGACTTGCAAGAGATGGCCTTTATGAGACGAAAAAGACCTCACGAAGATAGCAAAAGGAACACAGGAACAGAAGGAAGAAGCCAGGGGGACTATAAAGGCCAATGTCAGTGCTGGGAAAAAGCCAAAGGATCTATAGTAACTTGATGGGCAGTGATATGCGTATTTCTAAAAGGACAAATAAACTAAAAAGCTTTAAAAAAACCCTGTTGTTCGAAGTTGCTATATTTGAGAGAAATTTGTTTGGCAGCAAAAGATAACAATACATAAATAGAAAGGAATACGCAGTTACTAGAAAAAAAGTTTACAGAAAACTACAATACATCAAAGGAGATATTGCTGGCATAAAGCTATTGTGTAATTCAAATGCCTATTTCTGTACTCTGCGCCCCATGTCTGGTTGCAACCCTTGTTCTGAGGATGTCTCAATGTTGTATAAACTCTGCTCCTCAACTGTCTCCCTGACGTCAATAAAGCAGCTTACAGCCAATCAATGAGCAGGGTAGAGAATAGGGCTGGACTTCCTGCCAGCCAGGGGAGGAGAAGTTAGAAGAGGAAGTAGATCCAGGGGATTCAGCCAAGGGTGGAAGTCCAAGAGAGATCAGGAAGAGTCAGCTGGAGCAACAAAAGGACTAAAAATCAGGTAACTTGGGGATTATGGCAAAAATGGAGTCAGGATAACATAGAGGGTTAAGAATAGACTTAAGCTGCTCAAGATTGTGTTGTGAAGCTTATTATAAACAAATATAGAAGAGTCTCAATTATTTGTATGATTGCCAGGTTAAGAGAGAAACAAACACTGTTTTATAAAAATAACTTCAACAAGATATGATACAGCATCTAATGAAAAAAATTTAGAACTCTATAATCAAGAAGGATGTATTTAGTTACTATGACAACGGTCCTAACTCATTACTCTCCCCTGTTCATGTGCTCTGTGTACTTCCCCCTGACTGGATTTGGTTACATGACTGGATCTGTTCAATCAATGTAAGTGGAGCAAATGTGGCTGAGAAGCTTAAACACTGCTTGCAAGGTCAGATATGCTCTCTTGCTACCCTATGACATTGACACAAGGTAAGCAGGATCAGGCTTGCCGCTAGCCTTCTGAAAGATAACACAGCAGGCAGAAGACACCAAGGTGTTTAGAATAACAGCCATCTTTTATCTAATCAGAAGTGAACAATGGCCCATTAAGTCAGCCTAGCCAAAGTCACCTAGAAAGACTCTGACCTCACTCAACTCTGACTGCCAACCCAAAGAATATCGAGTTTAAGAGATGGCTATTGTTGCTGGGCATTGCCGGCACGCGCCTTTAATCCTAGCACTCGGGAGACAAAGGAAGGCAGATCTCTGAGTTCGAGGCCAGCCTGGTCTACAGAGTGAGTTCTGGGAAAGCCAAGGGTATACAAAGAAACCATGTTTGTGTTTGTGTGTGTGTGTGTTGTATGTGTGTGTACGCGCGCGCGTCCCCGTGTGCGTAGAAATAGCTATTGTTAAAGTGTAGTGTTTTTTACGTAATATAAGGTAACTGGTGAATGGAGAATAAGAAAACTCAGAGAAACTAAAACTGTGACAGCCAGATTAAAAACTTTTTCAGAGCCAGGTGGTTGTGGCACATGCCTTTAACCCCAGTGTTTGGGAGGCAGAGGTAGGCGAATCTCTGTGAGTTTGAGGATAGCCTGGTCTACAAAGTAAGTTTCAGGAGAGCCAGGGCTACCAAGTGAAAAACCTGTCTTGAAAAACCAAAACCAAAACCTGTATTTGAGATGGCTCAGTAGTTAAAAGCACTTGCTGTTAATGCAGAGGACCTGGGTTTGGTTCCCAGAACCCACATGGCAGTTCACAACCATCTATAACTTATTCCAGGAGATTTGATGGCCTCTTTTGATCTCTATGGGTACTGGGCACATACATGGCGTACACATGCACATGCAGGCAAGACACTCACACACATAAAATGAAATAAATAAATCTAAAAAATCCAATGAGTCATCTTCTGGGTATATGCCCCAAATAAATAATTACTATTTCATTAAGACATCTGACTTTTATGTTTACTGCAGCACTATTTATAAATAGCCTAGATTGGGAGTCAACCTAAGTGTAAACTGATAAATGAAAGGAAGGAAAAAACATAGTCGCAAAGGATGGTGGCTCATGTCCGTGATGCCAGTACTTAGGAGCCTGGGCTTTGAAGACAGCTGGGGCCACACAGTGACTTCTAGGACAGCCTGGCCTATAGAGATTAACTCTGTCCACCCCAAACCCAAAATCCAAACTCCCAAACAACCAAAACATATTAACAAAAAGAAGAGAAAAAAGGAAGAAAAGGAAGCGTGGTATATGTGTGTCTGGGAGTGTTCCTGAAGGGCCCTGAGTCAACACACGGCACATGGGAATGGTTCATGCCAGAGTCTGGGAAGCTGAGGAGCTTTAACAAAGGCAGCCCACCCATTCCTGGAGCGCTGGTGCAGCCCCTTGGGCATCCTCGGAGGAGGCACTGTCATCCCTCCTTACCCAAGATTTTTATTTTCTCTTTGCAGCTCAAGTCTGTATCTTACTTGGGACCCTCGAGGGCAAAGACCCACTTTCTTTTTGTAGCCTGAAGACTTAGCACACAAGTGCTACTTCCAATGGTCTGAAAGAATTTAAGAGTCTGGGTTGGGAGTGAATTTGGAAAACAGGTAAGACAGAACAAGTGATTTTCACTCAGCAAATCTTCCTCAACTAGTGTCCTCAGAGCAGTGGGGTGGGACTGCTCCCGGCTTTACAGGGCTCTTAAAAAAACATTTATGTATGTATGTATGTATGTATGTATGTATGTATGTATGTATGTATGTATTTCTCGTTAGAATGTACCAACTATTGGGTTCACTTTTGCACATTTTCTATAACTTATAAGTATGACTTAGACCAACATAATGAGTTTAAAACAATACAAGCCAAAGACATACCCAGTCGACTGGAGGCTGAGCTGACACCTAGCGTTCTTTTCTAACATCCAGGTTTCCCAAATAACGCCCCTCTCTAGCTACCCTTCCCTGGAGGGGATGCGAGAAACCCTAGTATTTCAGAGGAGTGCCGCCGCCCTACCCCGTTCCCCCCTCCCCCGCCAGAACACCAAGGGAGAGAAGGAAGCAGACGCTTGGCTTGGGGCTTCCTCCGCAGCATCCCGCGGCGCCCCTCCCTCCATCTACCTTCTGGTGTCCCAGGAGCCAGTGGGCAGGCGGCCCCGGGAAGGGGCGCAGGTCTCGCAGCAGCCGCTGTCTCCGCAGGTAGAGCTTGATGACCTGCATCAGTCCCAGAGCCAGGCAAAACACCAAAGCCAGGTGCAAGGGCCGCGCCCAGCGATTCTCCAGCCAAGAGGCCTCCATCACTCTGCTCTTGCTACCGCGCGGGTAGTGGGTGGGTGGGTGGAGGATACGGTGGTGGTGGCGGCAAGCCGGTGGCTTTCTCCAGCTGGGAGCTGGCGAGGATCACCCAGCCCCCTCCCCAGTGAACCCAGCGTGTAGCTGCGGTGGGGAAGGGGGAAGAAGAAGGTGGGAGGGAGAGGGGGAGGGGAAGAAGAGGCCAACCCGCGTTTTTTTCCACTCACTGGTGCTTGCCTGGATTCATGCAGATTTCTTGTACCTTCCTGGGGTGTCTTATTTTAAGTGTGACAGTTTCCAATCGCCGAAGATCTGAATTTAGATTTTGAAATAATGCTCAGGCCAAGGTAATTATTTCTCTTCCTTGTCACTAACAAAAATAAACTGCCATGCGAAAAGACCGGCTTTCCCACTCTGGAATTTTATGAACAGCCAGAGGAAGTAGGTGGGCTTTGAAGAGGGTATGGCCAGTATGCATGTGCTGTGTGGCCTGCCAAACTATGCTTGTGAATATTTGGTACTTGATCCTCATCTTGATTTCTAGCGTGCACCAGTGGCACCATGGCTCCCTTTCATGGCTGTGTGGGGCCACTAGACCCTGACTTGGGAAGGGACAGACAGTGCTCCGCCGCTGCAGAGTTTATCTACTATTCAGGTCCAATCAGGACGGCCATATCATTTATAGATCCAACTGCAAAATAAAAATGTGGGATAAGAGCTGGCGACTGGCTCAGGAGCAAGGATGAACCCACATGGTGGAAAGAGAGAGCAGAGGGCTGCGGACTGCTCAATAAGTAAATGTATAAACCTTAAACACTAATTAGGTTTAAGATTACAATAGCAGACCATTAAGCCATATTCGACCAAGTGTATGCCTTTCTGAGTTAGAGCCATGTCACTGTTCCGGTCCCTGCTGTAAAGCCAGCCTTGGATACAGACAACCTAACAGTAAAATGTAGGGGAATAAAGTCAGTGCTCCACAGAATGGGCTTGTTACATAGTAATTAAAGAAGGAGCTGGATAACTATTTTAAAATGCTTTTACCAGACACCAGCTATCCTCTTTCCTTATCTTCTCTAGGGTTCTAGACAGATACCATGTGTTCTCACATGCTTTGGAACAGTTTGTCACATGACAATTCATTTCAAAAGAACTGGCCACCTAGGGTGTATGAGTCACTGTTCTCAAAGCTGAAGAAAAAAAAAAAAAGTGGACAAAATGTTCTTTCTGGCCGGGCGTGGTAGCACATGCCTTTAATCCCAGCACTTGGGAGGCAGAGGCAGGTGGATCGCTGTGAGTTCGAGGCCAGCCTGGTCTACAAAGTGAGTCCAGGACAGCCAAGGCTACACAGAGAAACCCTGTCTCAAAAAACTAAAAAACAAAACAAAACAAAACAAAACAACAACAACAACGAAAAAACCCAAAATGTTCTTTCTGCCCCCACAGTGCTCAGATTTTTTCTGTCCTGAGTCCTAAGCTATGGACACAAGTTAATTTATAGTTCCATCAAAGCTATAACTTCTATAGAAGCTAGTTCCCAAAAGCCAGAATCTGCTGAAGAACCACATAGGAAGATGTGTCAGCCATCCGTGGCTCAAGAATAGTTGGAAAAATCTGTACCTGTACTGAACGTGTGCAGCACTTTTCCACGTCACTGTTCTCTAAAGAATACAGCCACATACATAGCATTTACACTGTACTAGGCGGTATAAGCATGTTATATGCAAATACTATGCCACCTCATATAAGGGCTTGGGCACCTATGGATTTTCTAAATTTACTTTTAGTTTCATTTATTTTATTGTATATGCATAAGTACTTTGCTTGCATGTATGTCCATATAACACATGTGTGCCTGGTGCCTGCAAGGTCAGAAAAGGGCAAAGGATCCATGAGCCGCTATATAGGTACTGGGAACTGAACTGGGGCCCTCTGCAAGAACAAGTATTCTTAACCACTGAGCCATCTCTCCAACCCATCTATACACTACACCTGTAGGACCAATGCCTCATGGATACTGAAAATGTCATATTTAAGCTGGGTGTGGTGATACATTTCTGGAATTACAGTGTTGGGGAAATAAGCCAGGAAGATTCCCGGGCCAGCCATTTTAACCAATTTGGTGAGCTCAAGATTCAGAAAGAAACCTTAGCTCACATGATAAGGTGGAGGGTGATTGAGGAAGATATACAGTGTTGATCTCTGGCTTCCACAAATACATATGGATATGCACACTCAAACATACACACACATACTCACACACACATGAGCATGCGTGTACACACACACACACACACACACACACACACACGGCTGGGTGGGGGGAGAAGGTGATGCATTTTTAGCATTTAATGGACAAGATCTAACAGGCCTAGCTTCCCCAAGCTTCTGCCTTCTTTATGGTATGGTCTGTCACTCACTTGTTTGTGCATTTTTGCTAAGGCAGACGAATGGTAGTGTTGGAGTCACAGTCCTGAGCAACAGACTCAATCTCGGTTACAAACTCCCTATTTCCCTCCTTGTCAACATTGCCACTCGTGAGTCTTCCACCTCCAACCCCAGCCTCGGAAGCTAGGCTTTTATTTGGCAGGAAGGAGTCACCACAGACCCCAGGGGGAAGTGGCTTCATCTGGACCATGTGCTGATGTTTTACACTTTCCATTGTGCTGTAGCAGTAAGTGTTTCAGCGGCATCCTCCTGCCTCTGCTGTCTCAGAACCCTCTGCGGAACAGTTTCTGCTGGTAACACCTAGCACCTTCACTTGTCAGGTTCTTCCTGTGACGCTCTTGCTCCATCCTCTGGGCCTGACGACTCTCACACTCATGTCTTGTCTGTTCTGGTCTCTGGTTCCCTTGTGCTGCTGACAAATCAAAAGGGTGAGGGTTTGGGTTGCTCCTGTGACAACTGAGCAATGACATAAGCCAGGACAGTAATGGTGAGAGGAGGACCATTTCTTTTAAAAAAACATTTTTTAAAAAAATTTCTAACTTGGCAATGACTGCCTAAGTCATTATTGATCTTGTATGTTTTCCCATTTCAATCAACCCAGCATTACACATCTTTGTTATAATGATCCTGGAGCTTTTTTTTTGAATAATTTTATTATTTATACAGTATTCTGCTTGCATGTATGACTGCGGGCCAGAAGAAAGCACCAGATCTCATTATAGATGGTTATAAGCCACCATGTGGTTGTTAGGAATTGAACTCAGGATCTTTGGAAGAGCAGTCAGTGCTCTTAATCTCTGAGGTATCTCTCCAGCGCCAGAATATGAATTTCTTTAACTTATGAAATAAATACATAAATAGTCTCTTTTATTTGTTTGTTTGGTTTTTTGAGACATGGTTTCTCTGTGCAGCCCTGAATATCCTGGACTCACTTTTGTAGACCAGGCTGGCCTTGAACTCACAGAGATCCATCTACTTTTGCCTCTCTAGTGCTGGGATTAAAGGTGTGCGCCACCATGCCCAGCAAGAAATGTTCTTTTTTTTTTTTTCTAACCTGGCTTAAATCTGAGACTTTCCATGTTTTTGTAGAGTAAAAATAAACAGATATTCTGTGGTAATAATCTTTAAATTATTTTAAGGAGTTTAAAAATGTTTATTATTGTTCATGTGTGTGTATGTTTGCACGTGGAGTGCAGAGGACAACTTCCTAGGAACCGGTTCTCTCCTTCCACTTATCAAGGCCTTATGTTATTTTTGTTGTTCTGTATATGTTTCAGGGTGATTCTCTTGTCCTCACTCTGCCACCATTTTGTTTGGGGTTACAGATGTTTGTGGCTCAGGGATTAGAACTCCAGCCATCAAGCTTGTACAGCAAGCCTTTTTACCCACTGAGCCATCTTGCTGGCACTAAATTATTCTTTTAAAAATAATATTTTATTGAAAAGCTATCCAATTTGTGTTGCCTAGATCCTCACTGGAGCATGGTCAAACTTCCAGTGTCCAGCTCTTTAAGGAAATGGTGTCTTTTCCCACATGCACCCCTGCCAGAAGCCATCAATTGTGGAGCTACATTTCAGCATCCTCATCACAATTTTTAAGGATTTTATCTAATGGTTTCCTGTCTAGGGTGTTGCTTTTTTGGGGTGAGAGGTGAGGTAGGGTGGGGTAGAGGTAGTCACTGAAGACTTCTATGTCTCTTTTCTCATGTGAGTCAGCAAGAGCATGGGTTATGGACTTCCACATGGTCTCAGGTGCTAGCATGGACCATGGGAACGCACATGGTCTCTGGTGTCAGCATGTGTCATAAACCTTAGCATGATTTCTGGTGGCAGTACAGATCATGGACATCCACTTGGCCCTTTGTTATAGCACAGGCCACAGTTACCACCATAGCTCTCAGTGGCAGCACAGGCCGAGGACACCAACATGGTGTCCAGGGCAACATGGGCAAAGGACACTAAAATGGACCCCAGCAGCCTGGCCCATGGACATCAATATGCCTTCAAGCAGCAGCATAGACCATGAACATCTGCTTAGCCTTCAGTGGCAGCACACGGCCTTCTCTCACACTTGTAATCGCCGTTGAGTCTCTAGTTTTTCTCTCTTCCCACACTCACTTCTCCTTTCCTTCATCTTTCTCACCTTTCCGTCATCCATATTTGTTTTGTCATAGTGGCATTGGAAGCTGCCAAGTGTCACACTGTATATTCTTTTACCCAAACAGCTTTACATGCAGATATATTCACTGCAATGAGTTGCTGGTCTGGTTCAAGGTTTTTCATTTCTGATGCAACATAAATACTGGACCATTGCTGGAACTCTTCTCAGATATCCTGCTGTTGCCCAGGGTCAGGGCAATCTTACAGGTAGGCAGGGAGGGCATCAGAGGCAGGTTCTGTGCAAGTTCCATGCTGCCACACACTTCCCCACCATCGATGTTGACCTCCCTGAGGGTCACTGGCTCTACCTATGTGTTTGTAGCTGGCAGACAGCACCACTGTACATCCTCCACCCCCACAGCCACCTTCAGCACATTCATGGCAAATTGCTTCCCAATGCAGTTCCTGGGTGAGAAAAAAACAAAACAAACAAAACAACAGCAGCAACAAAACGGTCTCATGTCCTGTGCAGAGCTGGACTGCTTTTCCATCGTCCATACATCCCTCTCTGCCCCTGTGTTTTTACAAGGCCCCCCACTCCCTCGGGGTTAAGTCTGACCCAGTCCTGACTTCAGAGGCGGGAACAGAGGACACTCTAACCACATTTAGCATCATACACTCGGTGTTTGGGTGGCTCACTTCTTCCACTGAGAGTTTCAGGTTCCCCAGTAACCACCAGTGGTCAGAGCTATAAAGGGAGAGGCAGAGCACACTTCCAAGGGATAACTCGGTACGAGGACAAAGGATTGACAGCTGTCACAGGGGAGTCAGATGTTGACAGAGACTTTAGTCTGGAGATCTTCAAGCTGTTTCCCCACCTGTCTCCACTCAGTGGTCAGACTCAATTCTTCCCTTAGCCCAACAACACCTGTCATTCCGAACTCTGCCCTAGGAATGTCCCTTCTCGCAAACTTTATTATTTTCTCCCAATAGTCTCTGGTATCCATAACTCTCCCCTCCTTAATGACCCTCCCATGCCTTCCTTCAGGTAGGACAGTGTCCAAGAAGCCATGGACGTGGCCTTGTGCTCTCTGGCTACCATCTTATGCAGTTCTACTTCCTACCTTAGATTCTGTTACTGAGTTTGCTGAAAACAGTTTCTCTCACTCTCTGCCTGAAAGTTCTAAAGGCTAACCAACGGCTTTCCTGGTCTGCCAGCTGTCTCTTTCTCAACTCAGACGTCCAATACAGCGTTAAGTCCTTTATTAGAGGCCACATGAGTCGGGATGTAGGACAGTGTTTAGAACGAGCACTATTTCACAGACTCCTCAATGAGCAGCAGGTGTGAAAGAGTGAGGAACTGATGTGTGTGCTTCAAGTGTCAGTGTTTGACTCTGTGTAACATAAATGTGGTCTCATTGAATCAGGGGAAGACCCATTTTTCTGGGTCCCACTCTTAGGACAGAACTTGGCGTAAAGGGCAGAGAAATAAGACCTTTGTGGTTGCGCTAAGCAGAAAAAGTAAAGCACACAAGAAGAAGGTCAAAGCGCATTTTACTTTGCCCTGAGGACTGACCTGCCTGAACTTTACAGCCCCTTGTCTTTAGCATCCAGATTCCCACCAGTGTCTGGAAGGAAGGACATGGCTCTGGCATGAAACCAATACTGGGAGCAGTCTACAGTGGGTAATTTGTTTAAAGATTGTTCTGTGGAGGTTGGCCCAGCATTTTAAGGACTCATATCATTATTGTAATAATCCTACTCTCTACTAGTATTTTTAAGTTTTTTGAGATTTGTATGCCACATGGAATTCTCATGCCATGATGCCAGTAGATGCTTCAGCTCCTTCAGCTGAATTTAGACTTTACCATATTCCCAGAAATTTTCAAGTGTTATGCTTTGGTTCAAAATAGATTTTTCCCTTCACACTCAATTTACTTTCACCTGATATGTGTGTGTGTGTGTGTGTGTGTGTGTGTGTGTGTGTGTGTGTGTAGAGTATATAACTGTAATTTCAACACATATAGATCTTATTTTCCCTGTCAAGTTTTGACAACTAGGAAACTTGCAAATGGGATGCGGACACTAACGTACAGTTGAGTGTTACATTCAAGAGAGTGCTGACATGGACATTTTGTTCAAAGACTTTCTTAGAAGCACCACTGTGGCTTTTCAGTCATTATGCTTAATAGCTGCACATAGCAAATATCTGGAAAGCAAACCCTGGCAAATCAATCATTTGCTGCAGTATTCCAGCATTAGAGAACTATTCAGGAAGGCGTCTGGGCTGGGCCAAGAAGATGTGGATAGAGGAGTCCTAGCAACTGAAAAGCCCAGCACCTAAGTTAAATTCACATTAGTGCTGCCTTTAATGGGGGAAGGACATACCAGCACATACTGAGGTGGGGGAAATACGCTGACACTGATACTGGCTTTCAGGAAGGAACTTGGTTAACACTTCCCAGAGTGCTCTGAGATGTTGCCCTTTTTTTAGTGCACACTCACGCCCGATGTAGGCTTCTTTCTCAAACACCAGCAAACAGAAGCTTACCTAACTCTGGCACAGATAAATGTAAGGGGTCACATATGTGAGCAAGGACGATTCATCACCACCCCAGTACCTACACTGAATCACCTTGGTCATCCTGACAAGGGCAGGAAAGCATGGCTGTGTTGCACAGAATCCCTTGCCATCTGGCAAGAATCAAACACCTGCAGAGAGAATATTAAGGACAAAGCAGACAACAACCACACGCTTGTTTTTAACCTGTGAGGGGACAGAACTCTCAGGAGAGACTGGCAAGAGGCACTGCCCTTGGGTTATGTTTCTCTTCGTACTCCAGTGATGCCTACCTTTGGATTTGGCCACACTTTTGGGTTGTGGTGAAGAACAGAAAAGTGAAGCTGGACCGTGGTACCTGTGGGGCAGGTGGGGGGGGGGCGGGACAGAGAAAATACATGGAACATTCAAATACCTGGTCTGATAGACTGCAGGGTCCCTGTGTACATGAAAGACCTGGTTCCATAAGTCATAACTTTGGTCAACATAATCTTTCTGGAAAGGTGAAGAACAGATGATGATGATTGTGGGATAAAACGTAGGAAAGTATTGGAGACCCATTGTCAAGTCACCCTAAGTGATCACTCCTGTTTATCAAATGCCTTCCATGCATTGGAGAGCATGTCATAAACCTGGTCTCTATCAACAGTCTGAGGATACCTCAGACCATAGCACATAGAATTCATGACACAGAACTTTCTGGACCCTCCTCTTGCTGTCACCCATCTAAAGAACCACCTCACCCCCACCTCTACCTCATCACCTTTCCAGCCTTTGCTTTCAGGAAGTAAGACTTTTATATATAGCTCTAGTCATGAATCTACTTCAAGAGGTTATGAGTGTTGAGTCCACATGGAAAAGACCCTGAGATTGAGCCATTACTGTGTAGATGAATATGTTTTCTAAGCTTTCCATCCCAAAGGAACCACCCCACACATTCTATCCACGGTGAAGAATGCTTTTTAAGAGTATACAGCTAAGAAAGAAGTGGTCACTTTGTGTTATCAGGAATCAGGGCAGGATGCTGGAGTCAAAAAATAGTATGGAGGGCCTGGAGAGATGGCTCAGTGGTTAAGAGTGTGAGCTACTCTTCTAGAGGACCTGGGATCAGTTTTCAGCATCTCATGGCACCTAACCACAGTTTGTATCTCTGGTTTCAGAATATCCAACACCCTCTTCTGGCCCTCAGTGGCACTACAAAGATGGTACACAGACATAAAATGCACGCAAACCACCTATGCACATTAAGAAAATAAATAAAGGAGTGAGTCATCATAGCTCATAGGGAAAAATGCATGGAATCTGAATAAAGGGGCCTGTTGTCATGAAATTGTGGGTTTCAAATTATTGAAAATTGATAATGCCATTCTAATTAAATGCAAATATGGATGTCATTTTCCCCATGAAATATGCACAGATTTACTTACAAGGAGAAGAAGACCAAATGAATCAGAACTCCTGAAGCACACATAGACTCCTGATCCTCCCTTTTCCCCAGAGAAAGCATAAGTCTTTGAAGATGGGAGCTCATACTTTTGCGTAAGGAGCGCCCATCTGGGAGGGCCATGGGTGTGCTGAGCGCTCTGCCTACAGCTGGTACTGGTGGGTAGATCTTCATGGCCTCCTTGATGCACATGGTGGTGTAGGGCATATGGTACAGGTGGTCCTTGAAATGAAGCCCATCCCAAAGAGCAAGCTGACCCTGAAAGAACCAGGGACTCCCTTTAGCAGAAGGCAGAGTTTCCTTTTCCCTTGAGCTCCCACTCACCATGTGAAGGGTGCTCCATCCCCTAGATGGCTTTGCACCCCCTCTCTGCATCTCTGTTGGTGCTCAGGAAGTGTGGGCCGAAGCACAGAAGACCCAGGAGATACCACTGGCTGGTGTGCCATGACCCCCCAAACAGTGAGTCTATCTCAGCATGCTGCTCCTCATCAGACAAGCGGCTCTCATCCTCCATCTGGGGAGTCCACAGGTGAGAGACCAGTCTTTATTAATTAGTTTAATCCTGGGCAAAGTCTCAAGCCTCAGCCCTATCCAATCATTCTGGAAAATAGAAGGATGTCCAGGAAATCCAAGCCCCTCTCTCCTCTGAGCTTCTCTAGCAACCCCTCATCCTGCAGCTGAGCCTTTCTTAGCTTGACCACTCGGTCTGTCCCATGAAAATGGTTAAGAGACAGGGATGATAGCTACAATGACCCCAGGAGCCCTATGATCCCCCAATCCAAACTGAGTGCTCTATAGAGTTCAGGAAACACGTGGAGGTAGGACGGTTGAGAATCCAAAACTATCAGAAGGATGTTTAGTCTTTCTTTCTGGACCATGGCTCACGCAGTCTCTGCTTGAGTTGCTGTAATGGGCATCAAACAGCATTGCTTGAGTAGTAGCAGGGATAATCACTCTCAGGTCTCCAGACAACCTACCATCTCTGTTACCAACATTTGTACTAGGGAAATATCCAGGACAAATGCGTCATAAGCCTTTTAGGGACACTAGAGGCAACAGGCCTAGCTGAGATGTTATGGATAAAGGAGAAAATGAAACCCACGTGCTCATGGACAACCTGACAGGCACAGTTGGCCCTCCTGCCATCAGAAGTGAGATTGTAGGTAATGGTGTTCTGGAGGAAGACACTCTTCATAAGGGAAGCCATGTTGCTCAGGTCACTAACAGCCTGGAAGCCATTCATCAAAGTCAGAGAACAAAGCACTGGGGGTTCAGAATGAAGTTTCATGTGGGAGGGGACAGTACAACAGATTTACCCATGAGAATGAAGTTCTGGCTTCTATTTCACAGTCTAGTCACTCTAGTCAGAACAGAAGTAGTAGATCATGTCTGTCCTGCCACTGAAGCCACCACTGACTAACAAGCAAGGGAAAGCCATCGTGATGCCTAAGTGAACTGACTGCTCTAGGCCACGCCGAGGCTCAGAAGTGGAAAGTGAGTGTGCAATCTCCTTATGATGCTCTCCTCTCAGACAATGAGAACAGTGGGTACAGGTGTGAATAGGGGTGTGTGTGGGGAGGGGGAGGAAGAGGGGAGGGAGAAAGGGAGAGACTCACTAGCATCACTTGTACAGAGTCTGCCGTGACCCCCACATAGGGCTTCAGGACATTACAATGGAAAGCTGGGGTCAATATCCGACGATGCTGGAACCACTTATATCCATTAAAAAAAAACAACAGACCATGTACTGGGCTAGAGTTGGTTGGTTGTGTTAACCCAGGTGTTAATGGGACCAGAAGAAAGAATTAGGACAATCTGGGAGGGACAGATAGTGGAGGTCCTGAGGTAGAAAAAATGGAAGGAGAAGAAAATCCTGGACTATTCCCCAAGATTGGAACAGATTGGTGACATCTATAATAGGTCCACAGTTGCAAAGGTTAACATGGTGGAGGGAAGAAGCTGCAAATATTGAACAGTGGAATTGAATACCTTGGCCAGTGACCTGAAAAACATTTAGTTCACTGAAAATGTCTCTGTTTATAATTTTCTGCTACACCCATCACAATTAATGGCTTAAAGCAGAAAGGGGTAAATGTAGTGGTAGTTTTGGAATTTTTATTTTTTTCATTTTTTATTTTATTTTATTTTTTTAAAAAAGCACAGAAATATTATAAGAATATGGTTTTGTTTTAATCCCAGGTGTGAGGCTATGGGGCCGTTTTACAACAGTTGACTATGATTTGCCTTGTGTTCTAGCAGAGGTGTGATTTTTGCAAGCTGAAGATGGTTTTGGTGATTGTGTGATGTTTGGAATTCTGGAAACTTTTCAGAGGGTATATAAATGCTAGAGGCCCGATTGGTGGGTTGGGTGGGTTTTGGTCACTCAGGGGATTGTTGGTTGGTCAGTGGTTGTTGTTGATTGCAGTTTGTTTAGTTGCCATGCGCAAAGAAGAAATTAGATATTCTGACAGGGAAGATCAAATTTTCCCCAAGGAACTGGACATCCCTAATCAGCAGGAAGCTGTCTAACGATAACATCACCCCCTTTCCGACCTCTGACTTTATTCAAGGATCTCTTTCCTTTCCTCTCTTTTTTTCCCACCTCTTGTCTAGTGTTAGGGGGGTTAAAAGGGTGGAAGAAGAGGTGTAGAGGCAGGTGGAAGAAAGAAGAACCCACAAAGTAGTAAAAGTCCAGTTACAAAGTTCTGTTTGCTAAAGACAAAATAACCTTAACTATCCCTTGTTGGTGCTGTTCTTATATCAATCAGGGGCAGAGAAGATGGCAGTCCTGTGTTCATCCTAGTTTGATTAATGCCTGGCTCTGTGGCCAAAGCCGTCTTATGTCTAAGACTCATAAAAATCTAATCTAATCTAATCTAGGCAGCACAGCATGGGAGGAGGGAGACAGAGACCTGAGGACTGTCATGCCACCCACAGACCCGTCCTCTAGTACACAGCACAAACAGGCTGTAGACATCAGCTTGCAGCCACACTACGCAGTGTGGATGGAGGAGTCATCCAGGGGTCTGCCAACCACATGGCCGGCCTATAGTGAGAGCATGGGAGAGCTGGCCCACAATGTGCAAGTATGTGGTGGAAAAATGGGAGAGAAAGAGAAGTGGAGCACCTTGAACATTTTGAAGATGGACTTGAGGGTGGAGAAGAGTAGCCGGCCCTACCACCTGGAGCCATGGTGACGTCCCAGCCCACACTACTGTTGAGGGCCATATCTGGACCTATGACTATGCAGCAACATCAAGAGTCTGTGTCAATGTCTATGGCTCATATTATCAATAGAGAACATGGAGACATCCCTGATTGGGGCAGCTGTTGGGGACCACATGGATGTTCAGGAGCTGTGGATAACTGACCCTATCTCTCACTGGATATGGTACTCTGGAGAGTTGGGCCCATCTCTCACCAGGAGCAGCACTCAGGAGATCAGGCCCTGTGTCTCACCAAGGCAGCACAGGAGCTGGCCCTGATGACAGGGGTGTGAGTGAACCGGCCCCGAGACCATGAGTGTGGGAAAGTTGACCCCACCACTCCACTTCTGTGGGGTGGCACAAGTATGGAAATGATCCCCTCCCACTCCTCACCACCTCTGGCTGTCAGAAAAGCTGCCCACAGGGTCATAAGCTCTAGAGAGCTATCCCTGCTCCTCACCAGATGCAACAGTTAGGATACTGGGCCCTGCTCCTTGCCTGGGCAGCACAGTAGAGCTGACTCTGGTAATGGGGGACATATATGAGAGCATAGGAGAGCTGACCCACCACTCCATTTGTCTGTCATGAGGTGTCTTGCACCTCAGCACCTGCAGCAGTCAGGTAAGCTGGCTCCAAGGGCATGAGAACTGGTGAGCTGGCCCTGCCCCTCACTCGGGCAGCACAGCAGAGCTAGCCCTGATGGAAAAGGTGCAGGTGAACAGTCCCAGAAGTCAAGAGCATGGGAAAGCTGACCCTGCCACTCCTCTGCTGAGAGGTAGCCTGGACAGGGAAGGGGGGTGATACCTTCTACCCCTTTGCCCCTCACCACCTGTGGCAGTCAAGAGAACTGGTCAGGCGGTTATGAGAGTAGTCAGCTGGTTCTGTGTCCCTTGCTGGCTGCAGCGCTCAGGAGAGCAGGCCCTGAACCTTGTCTGGGTAGCACACTAGAGCTGGTCCTGGTGGAGAGGGAGGCAGGTGAGCCAGCCTGAAGGGTGAGTGAGTGTGAGATACTTTCTTGATTTGAAACACTGTCACCTTTGTTTGACACAGTTTTCACCAACTAAACGACACTTTTTTTTTTCTGAGCCAGAAGTTGACAAAGACAACTAACCTATTCATTATTAGTATAATAGAATTATATTATTAATTAATATGTTAATTAATATATAATACATTAGAATTATATAATGTTAAATTATACACTATGTTGATATAACATATTAATTAAATTAATATAATAATTTATGTTGTCAGACTTTGGCTAATGGGTTTTGTATATTTTTTCAAAGTTTCCCTGTGCTGACAATCATTTGGCTTCCTAGAAACAATGGACTACCTCCAAAATCTCTATTTATAGTATCTTAAGATAAAAGCAGTTGAACTGACTATTTAGATTTTAGGCCATTTCTCTCTAGGTCACCCCATGCAGCTGTAACTGACGCTGTGCTGGGTACTGAGGTACATGAGGTGATGACACACTGGAATCTACACATGGGAGAGAAGTAGATCTTATTTAATGAGGGAGGTTCAAAAACACCTGTGCCACCCAACCAAAGAACATCAGGTTGCCCTCTCCTTGTGTGTTCCTGCCCCAAATCCTAATTTTTGGGAATCTTCATGTCTATTGGTCATTACTCCTGACACCATGAAGCTATCGCAGTAGAATGAATTGTTTTCTTGAGCTCTCACACCTCCTGGTGTGCTTTTTTGTTGTCATCACACCCAGTAAACCTAATAGGGCAAATATGCCACCTCATTGATATTTGTGCTCCCAGGAAGGTTCTTGTTAGGCAGAGGGGATGACAACGACAGACTATATAGTGAACTAGCTAAAAGCCTGGCTCTGAGAATATCTAGAATTCTGGAGGAGTTCAGACTGAAGGGGAGGCTTAGGTAAATTATTTCCAAAGAAAGTTACTACTGCTTATCCCATGAAATAAAAATGCTTGCAGTGGGAAAGACAGTTGGAAGCTCCAGCCAACTGCCTCAATGCTACTTCCTCACCTGGCTGCTGCTGGATATTTGTAAGCTCCTAATCTGATCTTCTCAGTCAGGCTACTGCAATCACTCCTGGTGGGTGCTGTCAACTTCTGATTTGATGATGTCTTGCCATCTGCTGCTTCTATCTATCTTCTATTTTTTCTTTGTCATATTTCATTTGCTTACTGCATACTTAAGCTTATTCATTCAAATCTAAAGTATGACAACCATACGTCTCTCTATGCACACAGAGCATCCTTATGCTTTCCTACCCACCTTTCTCACTAGTCTCCAAAAGAGTAAATCCAAACAGAGGGGAAAACACACACAATAAGAGCAAAATAACAGGTATGAAAACTGCTGCTCGTTGGTAAGTCTCAACATCATCAGTCTCAGTTCTCCAATAAGAAAGATACAGACACAGACTAACAGATCTCATTAGAAAGCAAGATCCATTTTTTTCTGCTACACCTTCAAGTATAAAAGGATGGAAAAAGGTATTCTAAGTAAATCAACCCAAGAAGCAAGTAGGTGTAGCCATTTTAATATCTGACAAAATAGAATTCAAAACAAAACTAGCCAGAAGAGCTAAGGAAGGACACTACATTCTCATCAAAAGAGAAGTCCAACAAGAGGATACTGTAATCCCAAACACAAGAGGGCACCCAAGTTCGTAAAAGAAACATTACTACAGCTTAAATCACGTACTGACCATCACACATTGACAGTGGGAGACTTCAATACTCAATTCTCACCCAGACAAAACAGAACAGAGGAATGCTAGAGTTAAATAACTTCTTAAATCAAAGGGACAGCCGTTGATAGAACATTTCATAGGAAAAATAAAATAACACCCTGCACCCTTTCTGATGGATATCAGCAACAACACAAACAACAGAAAGCTTACAAACTCATGGAAACTGAACAGCTCACTAATGAATGAAAAATGAGTCAGGATGGAAATTAAGAAATTAAAGAATTTCTAGAATTGAATAAGAATAAAAACACAGCACACTCAAACCTATGGAACATAATGAAGGCAGTCCTAAGAGGCTAGTTCATAGCACTAAGTGCCTACATAAAAATTTGGAGACGTCTCATATTAATAGCTTAGTGGAGCATCTGAAAATTCAAAAATAAAAGGAAGAAATAACACTCAAAAGGAGTAGACAGAGAGAAATAATCAAGCTCAGGGCTGAAATCAATGAAATATAAACAATCAAAAATTATAAAGAATAAATAAAATGAAGAATTAGTTTTTTTTGAGAAAACCAATAAGATTGCCAAGCTCTTAACTAAATTAACTAAACTATTGAGAAAGAAGATCTAAAATAATAAAATTATAGATTAAAAAGGAGACATTACCGTACACAGTGAGGAAATTTAGAGACTCATAAAAACATACTTTTTCTTTAGTTTTTCGAGACAAGGTCTCTCTGTGTAGTCTTGGCTGTCCTGGACTCACTTTGTAGACCAGGCTGGCCTCGAACTCACAGTGATCTGCTTGCCTCTGCCTCCCGAGTGCTGGGATTAAAAGCGTGCGCCACCACTGCCTAGCTATAAAAACATACTTTAAAAATCCGTACTCCACAAAACTGAAACTGAAAAGATATGGGTGAATTTCTTGATACCAAAATTAAATCACAATCAAATAAGCAATTTAAATAGACCCAACTCCCTAGCCAATTAGAAGCAGTAATTAAAAGCCCAAGGCCAGATGGATACAGTGTAGAATTCTACCATATCTTCAAAGAAGAATTAACACCAATATTCTTCAAAATACTGTGCAAAATAGAAACTGATGGAAGTTTTCTAAATTTTTATGAGCCCTGATATCAAACCACACAAAGGTCCAACAAAAAGATAAGAAAATTATAGATCAGTATCCCTTATAAACAAAGAAACAAAAATCCCAATAAAATACTTCCAAGCTGAATCCAAGACAACATCAAAAATTATTACTTATGATCAAGTTGGCTTCACCCAAGAGATGCAGCGATAGGCCAACATACACAAATCAATAAGCACAATCCACGACAAACAGACTAAAAGACAAAACCACATGGTCATCTATTTAGATGCAGAAATGACCTTTGGCAAAATTCATCATCCTTTCACGATAAAAGTCCTAGAGAGATTAGGGATACAAGGGTCATACCTGACCATAATAAAGGCAGTCTACAGCAAACTCATAGCCAGCGTCAATTTAAATGAAGAGAAACTCAAAGCAATTCCACTAAAATCAGGGGGAAAAAAACCAGGCTTTCCACTCTCCAAAACTATTCAATATAATACTTGAAGTCTTAGCTACAGCCATAAGACAAGTGAAGGGATCAAGGGAATGCAAACAGGAAAGGAAGAAGTCAAAATATCTTATTTGTTGGTTGTATGATTTTATATATGAATCTACCAAAAGTTGTGAACTATTCTTCAAATAAGATCTGTTCAGGGACATAGGCAACCCTTTTCATTTGATCAGTAATTTTTAAAAAATGACTTTTTCTTTAACATCTGTTTTAAAGTGGTAGTTGCTAAAGTTGAACTTTCCAGAAATTCTTCCTCCAGAAGCAACAATATAGTCTAAAGGGAAGTGCTTTTGGTCAACAGTGCCGTGTGTCTTGCTTTGTTGCCTAGGCAATTGTGAGCCCTTGTGGTTTGACTGGTTATTATCTCCGCTGCTTGTAATGTGATGGTGTGTTTAGCGGGTAAATGGGAGTAAGTACAGTATCTTCAAGACTCTCTGCGTATGCAGTTGGACTATAATAGTGAGCATTATTTGAATTATATGAGTATTATATGAATGAAAAAAGAAATAAAAAAAAAAAAGGAAAGGCATGACTGCTCTGAGGTGTCATGAAGGAAGTTTACTGTAGATGAAAGGGAGAGCATACCCAGAGGAGGAGACAACTGGGAGATTCCAGAGTGAACAGACCCTGAGCCAGGGCTTGTGAGGAGAGGGGAGAGGAGCCACCCCAAGAAGGGTGCTCTGGGACAAGAGACTGGGAGGGTGAAAGGGTAGACTAAAGGCTGGTAACCAAAGGTAACCAAAATGACTGGAATATATACGGAAAGATATCTGAGTGACAGGCAGCCTAGCCCTTGGGCTGGAGACATTTAGGGTAGGAAGTAGGGTATCCCAGCTATATCCTATAACAGGTAGGAACCAAGGAATGCTGGGAGAACATGGTAGCCAGGTCCACTTGGATATGTTAAGTAGGTACCTCAGTCAGCCCTTTCTCCTGGGTTTGAGACCTAACAAATACTACATTCCTGCCTTAGGGTTTCTATTGCTGTGAAAAGACACTACGACCATGGAAGCCCCTGAAAAGGAAAACATTTAATGGGTGGCTGGCTTGCAGTTCCGGGGTTGCCACCATGGCAGGAAGCACGGCAGCACGCAGGCAGACATGGTGCTGGAGAAGGAGCTGAGAGTTCTACCTCCGGATCTGAAGCAGCCTTGAACATCTGAAACCTAAAAGCCCACCGCCCAGTGACACAATTCCTCCGATAAGGCCATTACCTACTCCAACAAGGCCACACCTCTCAATAGTGCCACTCCTTATGGGCATACGGGGGCCATTTTTATTCAAACTACCACATTCCACTCCCAGGCCCCATGGGCTTGTAGCCATACCACAGTCTGTCTTCAAAAGTCCCTATAGCCCATCACAGTATCAACACTGTTTCAAATGCCAAAATCTTAAAAGTCTTTTCTGAGATTCATGCAATCTCTTAACTATAATCCCCTGTAAAAATCAAAATGAAAAAAGCTAATCACATACTTCTAATGTACAATGGCACAGGATATATATTACTGTTCTAAAAAGGGAAGAAAGAAAGCATAGTGAAGAAACGCTGGACCAAAACAAGACCAAAAATCATCTGGGCAAACTCCAAACTCTGCATCTTCATCTCTGATGTCAAAGTGCTCTTTAGATAACCAACTCCCTTCAGCTTGGCTAACTGCAACATACTTCTCTTTCTTGGGCTGGTTCCACTCCCTGTTGACAGCTCTCCTTGGCAGGTATCTCCAGCACTGCAGGGTCTCCAAGGCAATCCAGATTCCATCTTTACAGCTTCACACAACATCCACTCTAGGTCTCCACACAGGGACACCCCTGACACACGCCTGGCCTCAGCAGCTTTCCTTAGTCATGGAGGGAATTCCATAACCCCTTTCTTGTATCCTTGACTCTAAACCAGAACTATGTGGCCAAGGCTGTCAGTTTCTGGTGCTTGTTGGGGGGTGGAACTTGGCCCCTTGTTCAAATACGCTTTTCACCAGCTTTTGGTTTTTGATATTTTTCTTCACTGCCTATGTTTGACTGTCCTGGAACTCACTCTGTAAACCAGGCTGGACTTGAACTTAAAGATCTGCCAGCCGTTGCCTTCTGAGTGTTTGGATTAAAGATGTGTACTACCATGCCTAGCCCTAAGCTTTCTTTAACTCCTTTACACTTCTTTTTACAAGTTGGAAGCTTAGCTGGGTGGGGTCTTGCTATGAGGTCACCACCCCCTTTATTCCACTTAGCACCAGGCTTTTCCTTAATCTCTTTACACTTCCTGGTGCTCCTTTTCTCCTCAAACTGCACGTTTTATATTTTTTCTTGCTCAGCCTGTTCCTTTTCATTATAAATCTGCATACGTGTGACCACTAACAACCAAGAAACACAGCCAATGATAGGCTGGCTGGAAATTTCCTCTGCCAAAGCCATTAGTCCACAACTCCTCAATTTAGCCCCATATCCTGTTTCTAATAATTTCTATCAAGCTACCTCCCATCCATAATCCCAAATACTTGCTAATGTTCACAATCTAGGCTGAATCCTCCATCCATGTGCTTCTCCTCCACCTCATCCATTTCTCCTTCTCCTCTTCCTGTCTCTCATCCTCTCCCTCTTTTGGTCTTTCTCCCAAAAGTCCTGGAACCTTAACCAAGCCTATCCCATTTGCCCTGCCCGGTGTGTGTTGACTTTTTGTTGGCCAAACAGGAACAAGGTTTTAGGAAAAGTTACAAACAGTTTGGAGTACGCAAGTCCATTTGGGCAGCAACCAGACCAACCTCCAACAATTTCCCTTTTTCTGTCTAGATAAAAAGACCATTTAAAAAAATAGTGCATAGTAAGAACAATTATAAAAAAGCATAAAAACCAACAAACAAGATTTATATATATATAAAATGTATAGTCAGAAGGTATTTGGAAACTTTGAAGAAAATATCATTTATTTTATCTTGGTGAGTCTAAAATTCTGAATCTAAATCAAACACTATCATATCTCATCTTTATCAATATAAAAACATCTATCTAGACCTAAAAGCATCTTCTTAACTCCTAAACAACTATGTGTAATTGTAAAACTAAACTATTTGGTCTTCAACCCCAGCAGAGAATTGAAAAGGAATAAAAGTTAATTACCTGAGTAAACAGGAAGTGCATGTTAGCAGCTTCCAAAATGAAAACATGACAGAGATAGTTTGCTGCCTGAACAGTCACCCAAAACATTTGAGCATCATCTTCAGCCTTCTGGCCCAGTATATCTGACAGACATATTTGTGAGGCAGGAACTATTGAGGACTTGTTTACCATGTCCTGGCAGAGTTTGGCCATCAACTCTGCCTGCATCCAAGCTTGCCCTTTTTTAGGCAGAATTCTGTCTGTGGTAGAAATGAGGGCATTTTTGTCCAGTGGCTTGTTTGCTACCTCTGAAGACATCTCCGCAAGGAGGTTCTTTGACGCTCACCATCTTCTTTGAGGCAGGCTGGGTGTTGCCAGGAGTTGGCATGTCTCATTGTCAAATAATCCTTAAAATAATAAAAATAGGGGATCCAAGATGGCGGCGAGCAGTATGGACCATGTTTGGAGGCTCCAGTGAACAATTCAGGGAGTTGCACAGATTTCTGAGCCAGGAACACCGAGGTTCCCACACCACAGCAGCAGGAGTGCTCCACAGTTCGGAGGGACCAGGGTGTGAAGGACCTGCGTGCCCCTGCACACGGGAGGAGCGTGGATTTTCTCGGATCGGAGCGGCAGAGGCAGCAGCAGCGGCACCAGCGGCACCAGTGGCACCAAGGTCAGCAGCGGTGGTGGCTGAGGTTTGCAGCTCAGAGCCTTCCGGTGGAGGCAATTGGTGTGGTGGCTGGTGGGAGTTGCTGTGGGAGAGGGGACTCTGGGCAGGATTTGGGTCGTGTGGTGCCTTGGGACCCAGACTGGACTCGGTGGACAGTTCGGCCCTAGAGTCCCGGGTTCTGGCCCAGCCCAGCAGTCAATCTGCCCGAGGCACTAACTCAGTGTGGTCACAGCTCCCCTGCTGTGGCGCAGGCTGGGCGGAGTGCTCAGTTCCACCCTAGGTACCACCTCAGCTCAGCGGCAGCTCCCCTGCGGTGACGCAGTCTGGGCGGAGTGCTCGGTTCCACCACCGGCGCTAACTCAGAGGAGCCGCAGTTCTCCTGCTGTGACACAGGCTGGGCGGAGCACTCAGTTCCACCACCGGTGCTAATTCAGCGCAGCTGCAGTTCTCCTGCTGTGATGCAGGCTGGGCGGAGCGCTCAGTTCCACCACCGGCACTGGCTCTGTGCAGCCGCAGTTCTGCTGTGACGTAGGCTGGGTGGAGTGCTCAGTTCCACCGGAAGCCCTAGCTCAGCGCAGCCGCAGTTCTCTTGCTGTGATGCAGGCTGGGCAGAGCGCTCAGTTCCACCAGCTCTAAGACTCTAGTTGGACACAGTGTGCAGTTTGAATCCAGAATTCCTGGCTGAGCTTGGCGGACAGTTCGGGCCCTGAGTCAATAACTGACCACAGCACGCACTTTGGGCCAAAAGCCCCTAGCTGAGCTTGGTGTGTAGTCCCAGCCCAAAAATTCTGGCTGGACCCTGTGTGCATTTTTGGGCCCAGAATCCCTAGCTGAGCTTGGCAGACGGTTCAGGCCCTGAGAATCTAGCTGAGTTCGGCCCATGGTTCGGGCCCAGTGTTCCTGGCTGGACTTGGCAGGGGGCACAGAAGGCTGTGGATATCTTGGCCTGACCCAGCGCTCATTCAGAGACCCAAAATGATTGCAGGACCCACAGCACAGGGGAGCTGAAGATCACTGGCTGTGAGAGTCCAAAACAACAGGGCTAACCTCCTAACATCTACACCAGTGAAGCATTAGAGCTCCCAGCCTAGGGAAATTATATGTTTTCAGAAGAAAAGAAGACATTGAAGTAGAATCAGACCTGATATCTGATGAGAAGATCATCCTGCATCCTTCATGTTGCAGCCCCCAGGCACTTCAGTTGCTGTTCCTCATCAGAACAAGACAGCTTCCAGGACAGCTTTGAAGAAAGCTTTTGATCACAATTGGTCCAGCAGTTCAGACTGTCCCACACAGGACTTCTATTAAGCCTGGAATTTCTCAACATTTAGAAACTGGACCCCAAATGTTATCCCTGGCTTGTTCAACCATTTTCCAAAGTTTATTTGGGCTCCTTCAAAGGTATTATTTGCCCCAAATCAGCCTGAAGAAACTTTAAGAGAACAAAGCCCCATTTCCCATAAGGGAGCTTGGGTAGGTTTCTGTTTGCTCTCTTGGGCTACAGATGCTTAGTTTCATCAGGAGTTGCTTATAAGTTATCATTGGGCTTATTCAGAGAGAAACTAGGTTGAACTCAGGGATGTCTCTTTTTTCCTTTATCTTTCTTTTTGTAGGTAAGGAGATAAAACTGAAAAGAAAGAAAGGCGGGTATATAAATATATAGGGATGATAGAACAAAAAGTAGATTATTGAATCTACTCCTCAACTTAAGGTCTTAATTGTTACTCACAAATAAGGTTAATTTTAATTCATTGATATAGAATTTTGTATATTGAGACAAAATAAGTTTAATTTTGATACATTGGTATAGAATTCAAATTCAAGATTATTCTTCACATACATATATATTTCAACTCTAATATGAGGTATTGTATCCATCCAACTCAAAAGGTTTACTTCCAATACCTTGAAAGTGGTATTGCAGCCTGTTTAGGATAATTAAGTAATGCAAGCTAATTGTTAGTTGATCAACTCGTGATCATGTCAATTGTTAGTCTATTTTTTATCACAAGAATATACATCTTAGGTCTAAGAGATAGATATGGTTCTATAGATATATAAATAGATATATAAGGTAAAATAGTTAGATACGGTCTTCAAAAGCCTCAGCGATCTACAGAATATGGCATTTAAAGAGGTTTTTATTTTTCTAAAGATTCTTTGACAACAAGACAAGTTAACTTCTGGCAACACCCAGCCTACCTCAAAGAAGATGATGAGCATCAAAGAACCTCCTTATTGAGATGGCTTCAAATATGCCATCCAAGTCTTGACAGCCAGCAAAAATCTGGCAAATTGAATGGGAGCTGGCCCTTAGGACATGGGAGCAGGTGAGCTAGCCCTGGGGACATGGGAGCATGAACACTGGCCCTGCTTTGAGGACACAGGAGATGGAGAGCTAGCCCTGCCCTGAGGAAACAGAAGTGGGAGAACCGGCCCCATCCCAAGGACATAGGAGCAGGAAAGCCAGCCCTGCCATAATGACATGGGAGCAGGAGAGTGGGCCCTGTCCTGAGGACACAGGAGCAGAAGAGCTAGTCCTGCCATGATAACAGCTGGCCTTGCCATGATTACACAGGAGCAGGAAAGCAGGCCCCGGCCTGAAGACATAGGAGCAGGAAATCCAGTCCTGCCATAATGACATGGTAGCAGAAGAGTGGGCCCTGTCCTGAGGACATGGGAGCAGGAGAGCCGCCCTGCCATGATAACAGCTGGCCCTGCCATGATCATACGGGAGCAGGAGTGTGGGCCCTACCATGAGGACATAGGAATGGGTGAGCAGGCCCTGCCCTGATGACATGGGAGCAAAAGAGCAGGCCCTGCACTGAGGACAAGGGAGTGGGCCCTGATCCAGGGCTCTGAGTGAACCTCACCCCAACATCTACCCCATGTATGACCTGCTGGAACACAAGAAGGAGCAGGGCCTGCAGGTTCAAAGATTAAGAATCTCCTTGACACACAGCAACAATGGGATATCCGACAGCAGTCCCAGTGAGAATCCAGTAATAGTGTAGGCCTCCACCAGACCCATGACTCATAGCAAAGAACATTTGAAAGTAAACATATGTGAACAAAAGGCTTTACTGCATGTTACACTACAGATTCTGTGACAAGAATTTTTGTTTGTCTGCTTGTTTTATTTTACTGAGGGGAGGAGAGGGATTTTGGTGCATGACATGTAAATCACAGACATTCAATAAAAGTAAAAAAAAAAAAAAATAGGAACTAGTATTTCCTAAGTCCTGTAAACTAGACTTTTGATCCAATATCCTGCCCAAATTTCTTGCCTTGTATGTGAGTGTCACAGAAAGTTAACCAAACTGCCTTATGCTACAGCCAGGGAAATTTAAATTGTAGGATGAAAACTGGTATCAAGACAAGAGTCCATGTTTGCAGTATCAGGCATGGATTTCTTCTTGTGGAACAGGACCCAATTGCGAAAAGGAAGTGGTCAGTTGTACCCATAACGTCTGTGCCACTATTGTACCCATGGGCCACACCAGTCATCACTTCAATTCACAGGGTTTACAGCTGGACAAACTATTGGTAATGAGACTCCAGATTATAGTCTGACTGCAAAGATTGAGCAGCATACAGATCTCTATGCCCACATCCAGCAGGAAGTAGTCTAATGATAATGTCACCCCCTTTCCCAGCCCTGGCTGCTCATCAATAGTAAAGAAAAAAGGGGGGATGCTGGTTAGTTGACTCTCTTTGTTAACTTTGAATATTTTGCAGTTAATCATCCCAGCCCCTGTCTGAAGAGCTTCAGCTGCCAGGCCAGGCTGTAGAGCTTCCATCACTTCACAGGCAGTGAGGAGATAGCAGCCCATCACAGCAGCCATGGAGGCCTGCCCCTCCAAGCTGAGGCAGCCTGCTGCTCCAAGCCACCCCACTGCCACTGCCCCAGCCAGAAAGGATCAGAGAACCCCCAAATCACTTAAACTTTAAGTGGCCTGCTGCCAGCCCCTCCATCCTGCCTCAGCACTGCCACCTCCTCCTTCCTACCTCAGGGCTATCAGCACCTCCTGTCAGCTCCTCAGCAGGAGATTTCCCTGCCTCAGCCTGCTGCTATGATGGAGCAACACTTTTCCTGCCTCAGACTGCCTACTGCTGCATGGGAGATGCCCACAATGGCAACGCCCCTCTCCAGTCTCTGTCAGCTAGTCATGCTGTAGGGAAAGGCTTCCCTGCCATGGACCCCTCATAAATTTTGTAAACTTTATAACCCCTCAAGGAAAAAAGTAGCCAGACCCCTGAGTGAGAAAGCTCCAGCAGCCCAGCTCCTTCCCCAGACGCTGTAACTGTCATATCCAGTCCCTCAATAGGCCTTATCTCAGATTATGCTAGTTTGAGATGAAAGGTCTTGGGAGGAACCCCACCAATCCCTGAGCAAGAGAACTGACAAATTCCTGAGCTTCCCATTAAAACCCATCAATCCCTGAGGAGGAGGAACCAACCAATCCCTGAACAAGGAAGCCCACCAATCCCTGAACTCCTCAAGCTCAGGATCTGATATCCCACCAATCTGAACTCTAGAATCTCTGCCCTAGAAAGCTCCACCCCCATCCCCTCAACCCTATATAAGGGCTGTTTGCTCAGTTCTCTGCTGTCTTTTCCTGGGAGCAGAGACAGACACTCCCAGGTTCATCCTTCCTCTCCTGGATTCGTCCTTCCAATAAATCTCTTTTCAGCTATTTACTGCCTGATGTGATTATCTCACTGAAAGAAGAAAAGAAGAGAAGACGCTGGAGAAGAAGTGGGGCTCAGGATCCTCAGTTCCTCAGGGCTTGGGGTAACCCTCCCCCAGGAGCTGCAATGTCTCTGCAGAGAAGTCCTCCTCTCAGATCTGTGTGGTCCCTGGGCTCCTATAGCTCAGGGTACCCTTGGGGACACTGTCCCACCCCAGAGCTGTGTGGTTTTTGGGCTTCTGAGGCCCAGCATACCCTTCCCTCTGAGTACCAGAAAGGCAAACCAAACCACAACATTTGGTGCCATTGCTCAGATAGCCTTCCCTTGGGACACTGTCCCATGTCAGAGCTGGGATACCTTCCAGTTGTGGGCTTCCTGGAGACCTTCCCATCAGGTCAGATCAGAACAACAACAGCACAGGGCATTTTTAGTTTTGCCCCTGGGTTCCACCTACATCTTTCCTTGGTTCAACTCCTCTTGGGGCCACCCCTGATGGACACTGATAGAGTTTCTCAGATCTTCAGGCTGTGCTGCTGGCCTCTCTACACCTCTGGAGAGCAACACCTCAAGAATCCAGAGTGGCTGAGGTCCACAGCCTGGGGACCTGAGATCAGATGCCTGGAGAAGCTGAGAAGCTGAAGCTACAGACAGCAGAAGCACCTAAGGCCTCAGTTACGGCTGCTGATGACAGGGAACACAGGGGGAGGGAGGTGTATCCAACTGGAAGGAGTCTGTGAGTTCCCTCACCATCTCTATGGCAACAACATATAAACTAGCCATGTTCCCAAAGCAGGAAGCTTTACATGGTTTGGCACTGTCAGCCAGGGACAAGGACCAGGACCAGAAATCTGACCCCTTAGTGTAAGTTCATAGTTTAGTTAAGTAAACTTTTTTTGTTTGGCTTAAAGTTTAAGTCTCTGTAAACCCTTTGAAGCATGAGTTAATAGGCCCCTCCTCCACACCTCTTTAATTGTCATATGGCAGCTCCAGCCTCTAACTGTCACAAAGACCATCTCCAGCCCCTCAGTGGGACTCCTGCCAGATTTATGCTAATTTTAGGTAAAAGGGTCTGAACAAAAATCCACCAATCCCTAAGCTCCCCCAAAGCTCAGGACTTGAAATCTCACCAATCCTCTCTCTGGAAATCTCTGCCCCAGAAAGTCCCTCCCCCTCCCCCAATAAGGTCTGCCTTTGCTCAGTTCTCTGTTGTCTTTTCCTCGGAGCAGAGGCAGCCACTCTTAGATTCATCACTCCTCTCACGGATTCATCCCTCCAATACATTTCGTTTAGGAGGTTTGCTGCCTAGTGTGACCCACTCATTGGAAGAAGCCAAGAAGCTGAGAAGAGAAGAGAAGAGAAGAGAAGAGAAGAAAAGAAAAGAAAAGAAAAGAAAAGTGAAGGAGCAAGGCATAAGCTCCTGAGCTCCTCAGGTCTTCTGGGATTGGAAAAATTCTCCCTCATGAGCTGCAATGGCTGGAGAAGAAGTAGGGCTTAAGCTCCTGAACTCCTCAGCTTCACTGGGCTTGGGAAAACCCACCCTTGGGAGCTACAGTGCCTCTGCTGAGGAGGCCTCCTCTCAAAGCTGTGTGGTTCCTGGGCTCCTGTGTCTCAGGTTTTCCTTCCCTTGGAACACTGTCCTACCTCAGAGCTATGAGGTTCCCAAGCTTCAGAGTTGTGGGTTTCCTGGACACTTCCCTATCCAAACAAAAAATCCAACAGGTGATTACCCCACATCCCCAGCAGCCTGTATAGCACATTCCAGGACAATGAAAACTAGGCAGCAGAGAGGAAGCTTCCTGGTCAGTACATATTTGATTTATCCATGTGCTGTGATTAATGCGTGTGGTATCTTCAGTAATAAGGTCATTCTTTCTTTCTTTCTCTCTTTCTTTCTTTTTGTTTTTTCAAGACAGGGTTTCTCTGTATAGCCCTGGCTGTCCTAGACTCACATTGTAGACCAGGTTGGCCTCGAACTCATAGCAATCCACCTGCCTTTCTGTCAAGCTCTGGTAGGCAACCAAGAACAATGGCAATAGTCTGTATTGTTTGTCTCTACGACAACTCTGACCAAGCTGAAGGAGGAAGTAACACACTCCTGGTGCTGGGTTTCTTATTTGGCAACCTATGGCATCTGGAATGATCATAAACATCTATGTAGGGTAGCTCCAATTAAACACACACAGAAGGAGGGAGGGAGAGGGGGAGGGAGGGAGGGAGGGGGAGAGAGAGAGAGAGAGAGAATGTTTCTCTTATTAGTCCTCCCCATTCATATCACTTGTATTCTATTCCTCCTCCCTTAAAATCTTTCTTCCCTTTCCCCACCAATTGTCCTGTTTCAGTTTCCTGGATTCTACAGTAGCTCCAAATTAAACACACAAATATGAATAGTCAATGCCAGAATCTTCATATGAATAAAAACATGTAATATTTGTCCTTCTGGGTTTGCCATTCTTTATAACATTCTTCATCTCTATTCACTTATCTGGAAATTTTATTTATTTATTTTTAATAGCTGGATAACACTCCATTGTGTATAGTTACTACACTTTAATACTCCATTCATTAACTAATGGATACTTAGTCTGTTTCCATGTTCTAGCCATTAAGAATAGAACAGCTACAGCACAGCATGGTGATGTGTCCAGAAGGAGGGGTAGAAATGCCCTGGCCACCAAGAGCATATCAACTTCATCAGAGTAGGGAGTATTTATGTTGATTCATGTTTATTCAGCCAGCATCTAGAGGCCTGAATGAATGCTTTCACGAAAAATTAATACATTGATGTAATTAAGAAATGAGAGGCCCAGAGGCCTAAGAGCTCAGAGACCATGTCCTGTGTTTTGTGTACTTATCCTGGATACTTCCTGTCCTTGGGTTTTATGGGGCTTCCTCTGTCCACAGTAGTCTTTTCTTCTCTTCGGTTTTTTTTAATAGCTCATGATTATATATGCCTATATGTAACAAAAATGATAATGAAGACTCATCCATTCACTTTCCCATAATGAACTCCTGCCCTTTTCTTCAAAAATAAGACTTAAATCCTGTGAGTTGTCAGGAATGGTAGGCTCTAAAAACCACCAAATCACAGATTTTTGAAGCTAAGCTTTCCAGCAGAGCATAAAGGCTTACTTGGAAACTCTGTGAATTCAGAGAGAAGGACACGATGGGGTCAACAGGGTTGGGTTTAATAAATATTATCTAACAGTAGTTTTGGTTTCCTCATTCTTCTTGAAGTAGATTAAGTAGATTAATCCTTCCCTGACCACAGCATTGCTTACACAGTGGCTGTGTGTAATAAGGCTGCCACACCGAAGAGCCATAGCCAAAACAACAGGAATATCTTGTTCCTCAGTGTGGAGACTGGAAGTTCCAGGCCACCTGATTATGTGGGTGGTTTCCTTTGTGGGCTCTGAGGAGGTGTTGGCTGTAGACCTGTCACTGTAGTTTGTTAATGGACAGAATATTAAAATATATACCACATCTCGTTGTATCTCCATGCATGTTATTGCATACAGAACTCCTCTTTTTGTGAAAATATCAGTGAGTTAGAGTCCACCTTCAGAATACACCTCTATAAAGTATCTAACTATTGATAATACCACATTCTGAGGTATTAATGACTAGTATTTTAATGGGTGAATTTATATGGACACATACGTCTTCCTAACTAACCCCTTACTCTAATATAAGCAAAACTTTTGTGGCCTGTGTAGTACACCCCCGAACACTGATCAGATTTTACTATGTATGAAGTTCTAAGGAGAGGTATTGAGTAAAGATTTATTGGTGGCCCAACAAAGAGACAGATACTGACATAAGATCCTTGCAGGCGTCTGCACCACAACACAGGTCCTCACAATCTGTGAGTCTCTGAGCTATATGCATAGATCTAGTATCACAATCCATGTAGCTGTTCAACCCTTCATGCCTAAGATGAACTGAACTGAAAAGAAAGATAATATTATTTTATTTACTCTGTGACTTCCCCAAAAGTACTGAGAAGTATACAAGCTGCTGAGAGCCTGTTCATGCTGGGCTGTAGGGGATAAACTCTTATTGGTAGTCTATGACCCTGACTCAGTGAAAGTGATACTGGGGAAAGCAAGTAAGAGTAAACACCAGCTACAGAGACTCTTCTCATTTGACAGTATGTCTTATAATCTGAAAAATGCTGAGTGGTAGTTGAAATGTGATTGTTAACCTCCACTTTGCTCCCCACTCCCCCAAAGCTGTAACCTTACTAAGGCCAATAAATAATATTTATTGAATACTGAATATAGATTATGGTGTAGAGGAATTTCAGTCCAACAACATGGATGCTCTTGCAAGGAGTAACATCCAAAGACTTCAGTCTGTGTGATCCAGCTGGAATACAGACATGACTTTGGTTAACATCTTTAATCCCAAACGATGACATCAAATTAAGGGACAGACAAAGTGAAGAATCAGAGAAAGACATGATAGAATGAGTCAGAGATAGGTTATGCCTAACTCTCATGAGGACATACAGGAAAGAAAAGCTATTTAGGCATTGCACAGAGAAAGAGAGAGAGGAAGGAAGAGAGGAGGAGAGTACAGTACAGGAATACAGTAGAGTTCATGCAGTCAATACAGTATAGTTCAGTGCAGTTCAGTTCATGGAGTTCAGAGACAGTTTTTCCAAGCATAGCAATTCAGTGAGAAGCTGAGAGAAGCCGATTTGAATCAGTCAGCTTAGAGAGGAGTTTTGAGCCAGAGCAGCTGAGTTGAACCAGTCAGCCAGAGTTCAGAAAGAACTGGAAAGAGTGAATTTATTCAGCAGTAAGTCTCTGAGGCTGAAAATGTTCTATGTCTAGACCCACAGACAGGCTGAAAGGTGAAGCCTTCAAGATCCAGGCTTGCAGAAGATTACATTGTACAGAGCCTAGTGTGGGTCAGGTGAGCCTTGTGACCAGGGGAGCCATCCCAGAGCAAGAGTGAAGTCAAGGTATGTTCAAACCCTGTCCTGGGCCTGCATGCCCCAGTATGCATGGTTTTGTGACCTCCACCTTTGCCACCTCTGTCATGCAGCCTCGTGGCCAGGTTCCAGGTTAAAACTTTCTATTTCCTTATAAGGATATGTCCAGCCAGCACTTGGAATTCATCTTCATGCAAATGAAGTATTCCCAGCACCTTGGACCCACCCCAAAAGCCCCTACCCATTACCCCAACCTTTGCATAGCTCTTATTCCACCAAATAAAGAAGAGCTATTTCACTGAAAACCATCTTGGAGAAGGCTGTTTCTCCCTGTACTCACTGCTGACCAAGGTCTTACATAACCCACCTGCCTGGCTAAGCTTCATTTCTTAGAATCTAGCCCTGGGTGCAATGGTGGCTGGACACCCCAAGGGCAGAAGCAGACCCAGAACAGCAGCTAGAAGCTTCCAGGCCTAGATAGTAACGTTCTGGGATCAGCCCAAACCATGTATTAGAAAAGCGTGGCTATGGCTCTCATCTCATGCCATCATCTGAGGAAATTAAAAAGAAAATTACATTATGGCTACGTAGATCTGAATTAACTTCCTTCTTCTTGTTTTAAATGAGGTGGTCTCTTAGCAAACCACTCCAAATATGGAAAAAAACACATCATGTTCACATTGACTGATACAAAACTTCTAATTATTTGCTGTTCCGGGCCATGGACTGAGCAGTTTACTTTCCACAGTAGAAGCTAGGAATTTTTCTTACTGTTTATCATTGAAGACACAGTGTATGTATCTCAACTAGTCCTCATTGTGTTCTGCCATGTTTGGATTTTTGTACACAGAGCCTTTCCTCCTGAGGCAGGTTGTCTATAAGGACAGAAACCCAAGGATGGCAGGCAGTGGGAGGTGATACAGAACAGTCTGCCCACAGATAGTTATTCAGAATTTACAGCAGCCCATGGCCTTAGCCAGTTCATTGGCAGTGGTTAACGCCAGTCTCCCTAAAGCCTCTCCCTTCTTCCTTTCTTTCATACACCACATTGAATGACGCCTGTAGAATCTTGCCTCCCTGGATTGTTATGTGCGGTGGTTTGAATGAGGGTAATCCCCATAGGTAGTTATGTTTGAATGCTCAGTCCCCAGTTCAGGAAACTGTTTAGAAGGATTAGGAGGTGTGGCCTTGTTGAAATAGGTGTGGCTTTGTCGGAGGAGGTATGTCACTGGGGGTGGTCTTTGAGGCTTCAAAAGCCCATGCCAGGTTCTCTCTCTCTCTCTCTCTCTCTCTCTCTCTCTCTCTCTCTCTCTCTCTCTCTCTCTCTCTCTCTCTCTCTCTCTCTCTCTCTCTCTCTGCCTTTTGCCTGCCTGTGGATCAGGATGTAAGCTCTTAGCACATCATGTCACCACATTCCCTGCCACAGTGGTCATAGACTAACCCTCTGAAACTGTAAGTAAGCTGGCTGCCAGTTAAACTCTTTTTTTGTAAGTTGCCTTGGCCATGAAGTTTTGTCACAGCAACAGAACATGTTTGCCTAAACAGGTTATTTCTCAGTCAGGGTTAACATGACATATCTCCAAAGATTTGATGGCTCATCAGCATAGTGACCTACTCCTGAAACGAAGCCTCATTTCTCTTCTAACCAGATTTTTACCTCTACTTCATGGTAGTGCAGGCCACCACCTGGTTAAGATGTAGAGAAAGGGGAACACTCCTCCATTGCTGGCGGGAGTGCAAACTTGTACAACTACTTTGGAAATCAATCTGGTGCTTTCTCAGAAAATTGGGAATAGTGTTACTCAAGACCCAGCTATACTACTCCTGGAAATACCCAAAAGATGCTCACCATACAACAAAGACATTTGCTCAAGTATGTTCATAACAGCTTTAGTAATAGCTAGAATCTGAAAACAATCTAGATGTCCATCAACCAAAGAATGGATTAAGAAACTGTGGTCCATTTACACAATGGAATACTACTCAGTAATTAAAAACAAGGAAATCTTGAAATTTGCAGGGAAATGGATGTAACTAGAAATGGTTATCCTGAGTGAGGTAACCTAGATTCAGAAAGAGACTCATGTTATATATACTCACTTATAAGTGGATATTAGGCCAACATAGATGTCCTCTGAGGGACTTCACCCAAGGTGGGATTGGGACAGATACTGGGACTCATGGCTGAACTCTGGGTGGAGTGCTGAGAGTGGTATGGAAGAGTTGGAGGATGGAAGGTCCCAGAGGGTGCAGATGCCCCATAAAGAGACCATCAAGGCTGGCAGATCTGGACCCAGGGGGGCCTGCACAAACTATTGCACCAACCAAGGACAATGTATGCAGTGAATCTAGACTCCTGTTCATATCTAGCCAATGGAAAGCTCATTCTCCATGGTTGTTGGGGGAGCAGGGACCGCCTCTGACATGAACTCTTGTGCCCCTGATTTGATCACTTCCCTTTGGTGGGGAGGCCCTACAGGCACACAGAGGAAGGAGATGCAGGCTCTCCAGATGAGACCTGATAGGCTGTGGTCATATGGTGGGGGATGAGGTCCCTTCTGTCAGAGGCCTAGGGGAGGAGAATAGGGTGGAAGAGGCATTGAGGGTGGGAATGGGAAGATACAACCGAGGGGCTAACAACCTGGATGTAATATGAATAAATTATAATAAATGTTCTAAAAAGTCACGTTCTGCCTCTGTACACATAATGTTCCCCCAGTGTAAGTCTATGAGCTTCTGTTCCCTCAGGTGAGGTCCTCCCTGGCTGTCTAGCCTGACTCAACGGTCAGAACCACAGAAGTGGCCCTGATCTCCTCCCTTACCCTAACACAAACTCTATTTTTTTTTGAGTTAACAAAAGACAACTCTCAAAGTAACTTCTTAAGCTCAAAGCAATGGCTCATCTGAGAAAACCTGTTTAACTAGAGAATGTAAGTTTGTGAGAAAACAATGTCACTTTCCAAGCACCTCCTTTAAGCTTATCATAAGTCTGTTTTATGAAATGAGGAATCCCATTGGAATATGAAGAGACCCAGAAGTGAGCAAAGCCCTAATAGCACAGGACTTCTAGAGGAAGTGACATGGCCAGTGTTCTTCTACCACAGAACAAACGGGAGTAATGCATCAGTGACTCTCTGGAGATTTTCCAGCATGCCAGTTTGATGGCCCTGCCCACCATCATGAAGTGTGCCTTCATGTACTAGGACAGTGTTTTCCTGAACAGGTCAGTGACTACCCAGAGGTGAGTGGGGCAACTCATCTCCACAAAACATTTGATTTTGATCCAAGCACCAGGCTAAGCTCGAATTCCAGACCAGACCCAAATTTCTTTGAGGTCCACACCCTTGATTTCTAGCACAGGTTGAAGCCTAGACATTTGCGTCGTTTTTCTCAGGATCTGGGGGGGTCTCTCAAAACGTAACACAAAACTGGTGTATGCTTCGGTGTTGTTTGTCTCTAGCATACAAGGAATATCCACAAAGGAACCACACTCTTTGTAAATAAGACCATTCCTTGCCCAGTTTGTTATGCATTGTCTTCAGGAGTTCCCAGACCTGCATCCAGGTGGTTGGGAACCTGAATAACCCGGAGGTACTGAATGCCCTTCACCAGTGTGACATACTCCATAGGATGACTGCTGATAGCCACAGAGCCAGCCATGCATTCCAAGTCACCCATAAACATACACATTTTGTTTCCACTTTGTGTTTCTATTCCTTTAAGATAAAGCCAAAGTGACCTGGACCTCCAATGTTCTGCCTGGCAACCAGTGTCTTTAATAGACTAAATGATCGTGGGTGGCACTGCTGGAGAAGACCAAGAAGAGACAGTTAATTCCCTGGATACCTTTCTTTTTACCAGAGTGAGGGTATGTTGGGGAGTCTTGAGACTAGGTTTCTTTTCTGGATACCTAGCACCATGTACAAGCATTCATTTTGACACTTGGCCATTCCAGAAATTGTACGCCCATGTACACCCATGTACACCCATCTCCACAGGCAGTGGCCAAGCCTCTTCTGAGAAATGTGCATGAGTGTAATGCAGATGGCTCTCCTTATGACAAGGCCTGAGGAGTTGGGTACCCACATGGAAAGAACCTGTGGGGATATCTGTGCAGAATCTCCCAGCCTTTCCTGAGTGAATGCTTGGTTATATTTTGCCTTGCATTTTTTGGCTTTGTTATTAGAAGTTTTTCCTCTCACTTTGTCTGTGACAGATGTTTACCCCAGAATCAGACAAAGAAAGCTCAGGCCATGATTCATTCTTGTTTGTCTCAGAGGATTGTGGGAATGGAACAGATCTCCTCTGTTAATAATGATAATGTGGTTGAGTCAACACAAGGGCCTGGTCTGGGTACATCAGCTAACCTCTGGATGTTCTCTCTCAAATGGGAACATCATTCTGTCAATAATTTGCTCACCGAACTGTTCCAAACAACAGCTAGATGATTATCAAAAGACTAGGAAGATCTTTATGGATCATGAGTTCCAAGACTTGATAGGAACATTCAGAGATGAGCCAAGCAAGGATGAGGAATTGACTCAGGTTACTTATATGCTGAGAGGCCTGGGTGTTAGAAGGATCATACCTTCTGATTAGGATATAGGGAGATGCTGGATGTCAATAATTAAATCATAATTCCTGGGAATGTAGTCTATCACCTCTATACTGCAACTGCGATTGCTGTCAACCATGGCCACTTGGTTATGTCCTAGTGTGCTGGGTTAGAAATTAACTGCTTACTGAAGCTGTGTTTCCTCTTTCTTTTTCTTTTCCATTAATTTATTTATTTAATAATTTTACAGTCTGATTGCAGCCCCCTCTATCTTCTCCTCTCAGGCCTGCCCTCAAGACCCCCTTCCCCCACACTCCCCTTCCTTGCTCCTCAGAGAAAATGAGCCACCCCTACCCATGGGTACCAACTCACCCTGGTACATCAAGTTGCAGCAGGACTAAGGGCATCCTTTCCACTGAGGCCAGACAAGACAGGCTAGCTAGAGGAAACAGATCCAAAGGCAGGCAAAAAAGTCAGAGGAAGCCCCACTCTAATTGTTAGGTGACAATCTGATACATATGTGTAGGGGCCCTAGGTTCATCCTATGCATGCTCCTTGGCTGGTGGTTCAGTCTCTATGAGCCCCCATGGGCTCAGTTTTGTTTACTTTGTTGTGTTCTTGTGGTGTCCTTGACCCCTCTGGCTCGGCCAATCCTTCCCCCAACTCTTTCACAAGATTCTTTAAGCTCCACCTATTGTTTGGCTGTGGGTCTCTGCATCTGTTTCTATCAGCTTCTGGATGAAGCCTCTCAGAAGACAGTTATGCTTGACTCCTGTCTGCAAGCATAGCAGAGTATCATTAATAGTGTCAGGGGTTGGCTCTCTCTCATGGGGTGGGTCTCAAGTTGGGCCAGTCATTGCTTGGCCTTTCCATCAATCTTTGCTCCATCTTTATCCCTCTACTTCTTGTAGGCTGGACAAATTTTGGGTCAAAGGTTTTATGGGTGGACTGGGGTCCTTCTCCCTTTACCAGAGGTCCCATCTGGCTATAGGAGGTATAGGAGGTGGATACTTCAGGTTCCATACCCTAAATGTTAGGAGTCTCATCTAGGGACACCAGCATAGACTCCAGGGAACCTCTCCCTTCCCAGAGATGCCCCACCCACAAATTTCCATTCTCTCTCCCAGTCCTCCACCCTACCCCACTCTCCCTGCATCTGATCTCCACCCCCGTTCCCCTCTGTACCCCTTCGCCCACTCAGTTCCCTCCCTCCATTTACTTCCCCTTCTGAGTGAGATTCAAGAATCCTCCCTTAGGCCATCCTTTGTTGCTTACCTTCTTTGGGTCTGTGGATTGTAGCATGGTTATCCTGTACTTCATGGCTACTAGCCACTTATAAGCGAGTACATACCATGTGTGTCTTTCTGGGTCTGGGTTACCTAACTCAAGATGATACTTTTTACTTCCATCCCTTTGCCTGCACATTTCAGGGTGTCTTTCTTTTTAATAACTGAGCAATGCACCACAATTTCTTTATTCATTCTTCAGTTGAGGGATATCTAAGTTATTTCCAGTTTCTGGCTTTTATGAATAAAACTGCTTTGAACATAGTTGAGCAAGTATCCTTATGGTATGGTGGAACATCTTTTAGGTATATGCCCAGTAGTGGTATAGCTGGGTCTTGAGGTAGATCGATTCCCAATTTTCTAAGAAACCTCCAGATTGATTTCCAAAGTCGTTGTACAAGTTTGCACTCCTACCAGCAATGGAGTAGGGTTCCTGTTGTTCCACAACCTTGCTAATATGAGTTGTCATTTGAGTTTTTTATTATATCCACTATGGTGGGTGTAAGATGGTATCTCAGAGTAATTTTGATTTGCATTTCCCTGATGACTAAGGACATTGAACATTTCTTTAAGTGATTCTCAGTCATAAGAGTTTTCTCTGTTGAGAATTCTCTGTTTAGCTCTGTACCTAATTTTTTTTTAATTGGGTTATTTGGCAGTTTGGTGTTATTTTTTTGAGTTCCTTATATATTTTGGATGTTAGCCATCTGTCAGAGGTAGGGTTGGTGAAGATCTTTTCCAATCTGTAGGCTGCCATTTTCTCCTATTGATGGTGTTTTTTGCCTTCCAAAAGCTTCTCAGTTTCAGGAGGTCCCACTAATTCATTGTTGATATTAATTCCTGAGCTGTTGATGTTTTGTTCAGGAGATTGTCTACTGTGCCAATGAATTCTCCCACTTTATCTTCTGTTAGATTTAATGTATCTGGTTTTGTGTTGAGGTCTTTGTTCCACTTGAACTTGAGTTTTGTGCAGGGTGATAAATACTGATCTATTTGTAGTCTTTTACATTCAGACATCCGGTTAGATAAGCACCTTTTTTCATTGTATGTTTTTGGATTCTTAGTCAACAATCAAGTGTTAATGGGTGTGTAGGTTTATTTTTGAGTTTTCAGTTCAATTCCATTCACCAAACTGTCTGATTTTATGCCAATACCATGCAATTTTTATTACTATTGCTCTGGAGTACCGCTTGAAATCAGAGATGGTGATGCCTTCAGAAGTTCTTTTATTGTACAGGATTGTTTTAGATATCCTGGGTTTTAAAATTTTTTCCATATGAAGTTGGAGATTTCTCTTTCAAGATCTGTAAATAATTGCGTAGGGATTTTGATAAAAATTGCATTGAATCTGTAAATTAATTTGGCAAATGTTGTTTTAAATGAAAATCCCAAACATAATATTTTACCGATAAAGATTCAGGAGCAAGATACTGGGGTGAAAACCTGCTAGCTCAGAAAGGCAGAGAAAAGGCATCCAGCTGACCTTCCTACTCAGCTCATGTCCTGATAGAAAAGGCCCCAAAAGGCTCACTAGCTCAGCTGACAGCCCACAAGGAAAATTCCAAAAAACTCAAGGCCAAAGGCTTGCTAGCTCAAATCCAAAGGACAAGGAGCTGATGAGCTAAAAAGCTAAAAGCTAAAAACCCAAGAGCTGCTTCTACTTCTATATGCTGTCTTAAATAGCCCTCAACTCAAAGTCCCTCCAACTCTTTAATCCCTGTTAGCTGGATTCTTGTTCTGCTTCTTGACCTAGGGTTAACTTTATTAAATCCAGTGGTGTTCAGATAGCTCTATTATTAAATGTGTATGCTAGGACTGACTGAACCACACCTTAATCATCTGTTTACAGTAAACCGAATTCTTGGATTAAAAGTGTGTTAAGGCTCAGCCACACTAAACAAAAGACAGGATTTTACAGTTCACAATCTTAGGGATCACAATGGGATCAAATATCCTGCCACAGGTAAGATGGCCAATTTTACTATGTTAATCCTATCAATCCATGAGCATGGGAGATCTTTCCATCTTCTGATACCTTCTTTAATTTCATTCTTCAAACACTTCAAGTTCTGGTTATACAGGTTTTTCACTTGCTTGGTTAGATTCACCCCAAAATATTTTGCATTATTTCTGACTATTGTGAAGGGTGTCGTTTTCCTGATTTTTTGCCCAGCTAGTAAATATCTTTACAAAGGAGGGCTGCTGTTTCTTTTAAGTTAATTTTGTATCCAGCCACTTTGTTGAAAGTGTTTATAAGTCAAAAGAATTCTCTGGTGGAAATTTGGGGCCACTTATGTATATTATCATATCATCTTCAAACAGCCGTACTTTGACTTCTTTCTTTCCAATTTGTATCCCCTTGATCTCCTTTAGTTGTCTTATTGCTCTAGCTAAAATGTTAGGTACTATATTGAATAGATACAGAGAGTGGGCAGCCTTGTCTTGTCCCTGATTTCAGTGGAATTGCTTTACATTTCTCTCCATTTAATTTGATGTTGGCTATAGGCTTGCTATATATTTCCTTTATTGGGTTTAGGTATGTGCCTTGTATCTCTAATATCTCCAAGACTTTCAACATAAAAGGGTGTGGAATTTTGTCAAATGATTTTTCAGCATCTATTAAAGATGATCATGTGGTTTTTTTTTTAACTTCCAGTTTGTTTATATGGTGGATATTTGTATATCGAACTATTCCTGCATCCCTAGGATGAAGCCTACTTGATAATGGTGGTTGATGTTTTTGGTATGTTTTGGATTCAGTTTGCAAGTATTTTATTCAGTATTTTTGTATCAATGTTCATCAAGGAAATTGGTCTGAAATTCTTTCTTTGCTGAGTCTTTGTTTAATTTATTTCAGGGTGACTATGGCTTCATAGAATGAGTTTGGCAATGTTCCTTCTCTTTCTATTTTGTGGAATAGTGTTAGAACTATTGGTATTAGCTCTTCTGTAAAAGTCTGGTAGATTCTGTTCTAAAACTGTCAGCCCTAGGCTTTTTTTTTGGGGTTGGGAAACTTTTAGTCAGCATGTCTATTTACTTAGAGAATATAGATTTATTTAATTTTTTTTACTTGATCTTGATTTAACTTTCATAAGGGAAATCTATTAAGGAAATCATCCATTTCATTTAGATTTTCCAATTTTGTAGAGTACAGTCTTTTGAAGTAAGACCTAATATTCTTTTGGTTTATTCAGTGCCTGTTGTTATGTCCCCCTTTTCATTTCTAATTTTATTAATTTGAAATCTGTCTTTCTGTCTTTTAGTTATTTTGGCTAAGGGTCTGTCTGTCTTGTTGATTTTTCTCAAAGAACCAGCTCTTAGTTTTGATTGTATTGTTCTATTTGCTTCTAATTTATTGATTTCAGCCCTGAGTTTAGTTATTTTCTGCCACCTACTTCTCTTGGGTGTGTCTGATTATTTTTGACCTAGAGCTTTCAGGTGCTATTTTAAATTGCTTTGAGATCTATCCAGTTTCTTTATAAAGATATGCAGTGATATGAACTTTCCTCTTAGCACTACTTTCATTGTGTCCCATAAATTTGGGTATGTTGTGCCTTCATTTTCACTGAATTCTAGGAAGTATTTAATTCCTTTCTTTATTTCTTCCCTGACCCAGTGATCACTGAGTAGAAAGTTGTTCAGTTTCTATGAGTTTGTAGGCTTTCTGTTGTTTCTGTTGTTGTCGAAGACCAGCTTTAATCCATGGTGGTCTGATACCACACAAGGAATTATTTAGCCTTTTTTTTATTTGTTGAGGCTTGCTTTGTGACTGAGTAAGCAGTTAATTTTGGTGAAGATATAATGAGGTAAAGAAAAGAAGGTATGCTCTTTTCTGTTTGGATGGAATGTTCTGTAGACATCTGTTGGTCCACTTGGTTCATTTGATTCATTCGTTAGTTTCATTATTTCTCTCTATTTTCTGGCTTGATGACATGTCCATTGGTGAGAAAGAGGTGTTGACATCTGCCACTATTTAATATGTGGCATTTGATGTGTGATTTAAGCTTTAGTCATGCTTCTTTTACATATGTGGGTGCCCTTGAATCTAGGTCATAGATGTTCAGAATTGAGATATCACCTTGGTAGATTTTTCCTTTTATGAGTATAAAATGTCCTTCCTCATCTCTTTCAATTAATTTTGGTTTAAAGTCTATTTGATTAGATATTAGAATGGCTACTCCAGCTTGTTTCTTGGGTGTGTTTGCTTGTAAAACCTTTTTCCAGCCCTTTGCTCTGAGGTAATATTTATTTTTGTTGCTGAGGTTTGTTTCTTGTATGCAGCAGACTGATGGACCCCATTTACATATCCATTCTGTTAGTCTGTGTCTTCTCATTGGGGAATTGAGTCTATTGATGTTGAGGGATATCAATGGCCAATTATTATTGATTACTGTTGTTTTATTGTTGTGTGTGTGTGTGTGTGTGTGTGTGCGTGTGTGTGTGCGTGTACCTTCTTTTGGTTTTGTGGGTATGGCTTATTTATTTCCTATGTTTTCTTGGGTGTAGTTAACCTCCTTGGGTTGAAGTTTTTCTTCTAGTATCTTCTGTAGAGCTGGATTTATGGATAGATATCGATTAAATTTGGTTTTGTCACAGAATATTCTGTTTTCTCCGTCTATGGTGATTAAAAGTTTTGCTGGATATAATAGTCTGGACTGATATCTGTGGTCTCTTAGAGTCTGCAACGTATCTGTCCAGCCCCTTCTGGCTTTTAGAGTCTCTGTTGAGAAGTTGGGTATAGTTCTGATAGATCTGCCTTAATAGGTTACTTGGCCATTTCCCTATGAGGCTTTTAATATTCTTTTTTTTTTTTTCTTTCTGTAATTTAGTGTTTCAATCATTATGTGGTGAGAGGATTTTCTTTTTTGGTGCAATCTATTTGGTGTTCTGTAAGTGTTTTACATGTTTATAAGCACCTCTTTTTTAATGTTGGGGGAATTTTTCATCTATGGTTTTGTTGAAAATATTTTCTGGCCCTTGGAGCTATAAGTCTTCTCCTTCTTCTTTTCCTATTATTCTTAAGTTTGGTCCTTTCATAATGTCCTAGATTTTTTGGATGTTTTGTGTTAGAAACTTTTTTGATTTAACATTTTCTTTGACAAATGTATCAATTTCTTCAATCGTATCTTCTGTATGGCAGATTCTCTCTTCCATCTCTTGTATTCTGTTGGTGACACTTGCATCTGTAGCTCCTGTTCTCTCTTACCTAAGCTTTCCATCTTCAGAATTCCCCCAGTTAGTGTTTTATTTATTGCTTCTATTTCCATTTTCAGGCCTTGAACAGTTTTATTCACCTATTTGATCTTTTCTGTATTTTTAGGGGATTTATTTATTTATTTACTCTTTAAAGGCCTCTATATCTTTATTGAGGTTGGATTTAAGGTCATCTTCTTGTGCTTCACTTTGGCCATGTTTGGATATCCAGGGCTTATACTGTAGTAGGGAAGCTGGGTTCTGGTGGTGCCATATTGCCCTGGTTGTTTTTTTATTGTGTTCTTATGCTGGCCTTCTTATTGTCCTTGGTGTTGACTGGATGTTCCTGATGCTTAAAGAACTCCTTGGGGAGGCAGATAGAGGTATAGGCCTGACAGTGTAACTCAGGGTGCAGAGCACAGCTCACCTCTGCTGCCTGTGCCCCAGGTGGACCTAGCAGGCAGAGGACTCTTTTTCCTCTTTCTTGATACAGTTCATGGGTTAGCAGGCAACAGTGGAGATTGAGGAGGAGAAGGAATGGGAAAAATACAGTATGTACATTATTGTTAAATATAGGACATTCTTAAAAGAGACTATACATGAGAAAAATGAATGTAAAAACCTTTTCAGCTGTGAGAAAAAATAGATGTATAAATAAATGTGGCCTGAGTTGTCTTGGTGCCAGAGAGTGTGAACTGCATCTCTTGGTCCAAGTCTTATTTTGCAGATTCCATATGTCTTCCTTCAGGTTCTGAACCCTGCTGGAGCTGGACTCCAGCACTCTACATTTTCAGTTTCTCAGGAGATGATTGTTGACTGAACACTAATGTTAACATTCTATTTATAGTTTTCCCATTTGCCTAAATTGGACAGATGAGGTAATACCTATACTTTCCACCATATAGTACACATTCAGGCCAGAGATGCATTAAGGATGGGATCAGTAAACTTCCTCTGAGAAAATCCATTAGGTTTAAAAAAAATTTTTTTTTATTTATTCTTGTTACATCTCAATGGTTATCCCATTCCTTGTATCCTCCCATTCTTCCCTCCCCCCCCCCATTTTCCCATTATTCCCCTCCCCTATGACTGTTCCTGAGGGGGATTACCTCCCCCTGTATGTGTTCATAGGTTATCAAGTCTCTTCTTGGCAACCTGCTATCCTTCCTCTGAGTGCCGCCAGGTCTCCCCCTCCAGGGGACATGGTCAAATATGAGGCACCAGAGTACATGAGAAAGTCATATCACACTCTCCACTCAACTGTGGAGAATGTTCTGACCATTGGCTAGATCTGGGTAGGGGTTTAAAGTTTACTGCCTGTATTGTCCTTGGCTGGTGCCTTAGTTTGAGCGGGACCCCTGGGCCCAAATCTGCCTATCAAAATGTTCTACTTGTAGGTTTCTAGGACCCTCTGGATCCTTCTACTTTGCTATTCTCCCATGGTTCTTTCATTTAGAGTCCCAATAGGATTTGAAAAGTCTTGATAGTCACATTTTAAATTCACTCAAAGGTTTTAGAGACAAATAACTTCAAAAGAGCTGCTGGGAAAACCTGAACAGATTTGAGGAATATTCCCTTGTAAAATACAAATTGCTACAAACTCTTTAATATTACTGGCAACAAGGACTGTCAGAATTTTTATCATGTAAATTCCTTAAACACTGAATCAACTTCTATACACCAGGTTTTAAGGCAATTCTTCATTTGTAAACTGGTTCTTAGATTTGGTTTACCCAAGGGCTGAGTACTTCCTCTTACGTAATAACTTTGAATAAGGCTCCTGAAACCAGAGGCCAATGGAGTACAAGTAAACATACTCTATGGGAAAACTAATAGGTACTTTCAGTGTGTTTCAATTTGGTTTGTTTTGTAACTAAATTCAAATATGAAGAACCAAAAGATGTGTTTCTGTGCCAAGTCCTGTGCTAAGAGGTAGAACATAGAGAAAAAGAAACCTTCCAGTGTTTCAGTGACAAGAACAGAAAGGTATTTTAAGAACCAAGCACCTGCACTTGGGACAGACATCTTCCCTTCATTCTTGAGTGGTTTGTGAAATGTTCCAGTTCCTGGCACTATCCTGGGCCCTGAACTGGGGTGTGATTTTGAAGAAGGCACTGCTTGTGTCTTGGGTGCACAGGATATAAAGAAACACCTGACAGAAGGGATGAGGCCCATCTGTTCATTGGTCTGATACTTTAGCATGTTCAGGAAGAGGGTGGAGGAAAGCATTCTCTGTGATCTCAGCATGAGCTGAGGTATGAAGTAGAGCTGGGTAATTGAAAGGTGGGGGCATCAGTCAATAAAGGTTATGGGTGCTGCTGCAGCATCTGGACACCATCTGACCTGATCCAAGACACAGAAGATTAGTGGAGAGGAAGATGTCCAGGGAGAATAGAGGAGTCCAGAAGAAGAAACTAAGGATGACACAAAGACTTAGTAGAGTTAGAAGACTTTGGGTGCTTTTTGGATGAGTGGTGGAGGCTGAGGACTGAGTGGGAGATCAGTGGGGTATCATCCTGAGGCTCCTCAGCCTGATGCCTTCTTCAGGAGCTTCTCCATTGACATCTGATTTCCCTCTGATAATAAAATGCTTGTCCTAGTGTATGGTGATCCTCAGGAAGAGTAGGGCTTACTCTTCCATGCTGCGGAGCCAGAAATTCATAGTGGGAGAAGTGAACTAATTAAAGACCAAGTCATGAAATCATAGATGTTACTACACTGGCCCTTGGTGTGATTACTCTCACCTAACAGACTTTGATATTGAGACTAAGGTCAACACTAGCAGGAAGATAAAGAAAGTTTCACAAAGTATGGGAATCCATGAACCAAAGTGAAGAGTCAAATAGGTGTGACATGTGAGGAATGCAGCCCAGTGAGTCAATCATAGAGTCTCAAACCTTCAGCTCTGACCTGGTGCTCCAAGTCCAGCACAGTGCTTAAGGCCATTTCTCCCTCCACTGCCTCTTTAAGGTTCCTGAAATGCACTGGGAAAACAACTTACCACAAATAAGATGATAGTAGCAATGACTTTGACCCTGCTCTGCTTTGAGCTGCTTCTAGATCCCACCAGAGTCACTTGTTTCTATGTCATGATTTCTGTTGAAATCCAAGAATGGGATGCATGCATTTGTTTCTCAGAAAACTTCAATAATACTGATGAGGTCAAGCACAGACTCTGAGTGCCTGATGCCATTCTGTCTTCCTGTCATTTGCTCCTGCTCCTTGCGTGTCTGTCCTCATCCTTCTTTCTACCTGCCCTCTGTGGATTTTCCTATCGTCCTGTCTCTAGAACCCCCACTTGTCTTTCCAACAATCTCCTATCTGCTTGTGTGTTTCAATGTCTTCCTCAGCTTTCCCCTCTCCTTCGTCTTTCCCTTTCTGTTGTTATGTCTGTGCTAATGTGATTGTCCTAATTTGCTATTATGAACTAACACTGTTTTCATGAACTAAAGAAATGTGCTTATAGCCTGCTACATCTGCAGGTCAGATGTCTGCATTGGCTTTCACAGAGTAAAAAGTACATTTTTTTCAAGAGTCCTCGGGGTAAACCACTTTCTTCCATCTTCTAGCTTCTAGAGTTTTTTACGCAAGGCAAAGTAGATTAGGCCCACCTAGACTATCAAGAATAATCTCTTGTAACTGAATTCAACTAGTTATAGCTATTATTTACAGCAGATTTAAACTAGTGTTTAATTGAATGGTTGGGTAATTCACCACAGTCATGGTGAATTTAAAAGCCAAACATGACATTTCATGCTTATTAACTTGGTATGATTTGTCCCTTTGCAACTACTTAATCTGCAAACATAGATTTGGTACATACCCAACCACCCTGGAGTTATTTTTGCCCATCAGAAATACAATAGACATGCTCCTTCCAACCGTGGTATATAACACTGAAAGTACACTAACTTTCTCCCCTGAAAACACTATAAAAGCTGTGGCATGTTCACTCTTCTTTTTGGTGCTCTGTGATTTTCATTTTGTGATATAAGAGAGTTTAACCCATCATAATTCATATGTGAAGTATAGGAGGGAAGGAGAAATGTTTATATACATGAGCATATTTACAAGAGTGTGAAACCACTGACCTTTACACGCTCCTGTTGTTTCTACTGATCAGAAGTTACAGCAGTATTTAGAGCCATTGTCTTCCACCATCTGTTTCATGCCTCCTTTGCTTTTAAAAGGTTACTCAGTACACTGTGTTGTCTTTACATAGTGGAATAACCCGAACCTCCATCCTTTGAAGTTCTCGGGTGCTCAGAATCCTGCTTGTATTGGCTTATTGTCTTTTTCTACTTTCTTTAGCTAAAAGATATGTTAAGTGCTAGAAGACGCTCCATGATAATTCTGTGTCCCAGACATCTTTTCCCTTCCTTCCTTTGGTAAGGACCCTACTAAAGTCATCTTGAAAATCAGGATCAATTATCAGCCAACACAGTAGTTCTCTTTGGTTCAGAGGCACAAGCACTCTAAATGCCAGGCACTGGTTTTAACGTCAAGGTCAACAAAATAGTAGCTGAATCTTATTTGAGCCTTTAGGCCATTTGACAACTTGATTACTGGATGGAAAGAAGTTTTATGTTTTGTTCAGCCACTAAAGGCAACAGGGAACATGTGCCATTCTTATTTCTATCTCTTGATTTCTGGACCCAGCATGCCTGATTGTGGGAAACACAGTGGCATATTAGACTATGACTAGACTAAGCTAACATATTTTTATTATATTAATCCCTCACCACACACAGCTACAAAGAACATTGCCCTACATCTGCAAAGTATTACCTCCTGCCAGTACTATACGTCAAAACTATTCATAAGGTATTTCTCTGGTTCTGGGACTTAAAGCTGAAAAGGATAAACTTAATGATCAGCAAAGGAGAAGGGAACACAGAAGACATTAAAGGAAGGATGTTGATGTCATTGGAGCTTCCCCTACATGGAAAAGTCAATTTGAACTCAGTCCAAGTTCAAGCTTCATTACTTCCTGGTCAGTTTTCTCACTTTGGTAGAAGATACCTTGCAAGTTCAGGAGGTCAATTAGTAGCCAGGTCTTCTCATCTCAGTACTTGGAAGGCAAGAGTTGGATGATCTTGAATTCTAAGTCATCTTAGACCACATAGTGAACTACACACACACACACACACACACACACACACACACACACACACACACACACACCCTGGGTGAGGAGATATAGGAGAGAGAGAGAGAGAGAGAGAGAGAGAGAGAGAGAGAGAGAGAGAGAGAGAAGGAGAGCACATGAAAGTAGAAAGGGAACTCTGGAAAAGTGAAGAGGATTGTCACAGAATGGGGGATACAACACAGGGTAATGAACACTAAGCGTGGTTAACGTACACAATATATCTGAAGCAAAACATCACCAAAGCTTGTCATTTATAAAATGAATATGTGCTAATAAAAAAAATTAAATCCAACCAAACAAATAAAAGCAACAGCAAAATGACACTAACATGCTAAACCCGTGGACTTAGGGATTTTTGTTTGTTTTGTTCTGTTTGTTGTTTGTTTTAATATCAGCCCTGCAGTGACAGGAAAAAGAGGGTTCTCTCAAAGCAGATGGAAGCTTCCAGGTCATGGACGTGATGTGAAGTCCATGTTTGAATCTCCGTTCTTATCTTTTGGTTTCCCCACTTTGGCTATGAGGAAGCAGCCACACAAAGTGCACTACTTAATTGCACTAAATGTTCTAAAGTATCAAACAAAGGCCATCTAGAAGCTTAGGTGTTTCCATTTTTAAAGTTAACTTGAGTTCTGTTGATCTTTATTGCCACCTCATGCTACAGATGGCCTTCTGACGTCACAGGTGACAAGGGAGGGCCTGGAGAGCAGGCACTCACTCACTACACGCCTGGGAGGAAGAAGGCATTCATGCTCATTGGTGAATGAGGTAGCCACTTGGCCAACTAGTCCCAGAGTTTGAACATAGATCCTGGTCTCTTTCTCACGTGTTCCTTGAGCCCCTTTCTCTAAGGAAGCCTTACCCTCTTCTGAGGATACCTCACTTCTCCTCACTTCCCCTGTCCTTCCTTCCTGACATACTGGAGAGAATCAATTCTAGAAAACCCAGAGCAAATGTAAAAGTCATCATTAAAGTGAGTACAGCAAAGTCATTCCTTGCACCATATCTGTATTGGTAGGAGTTTCAATTGGCAATAGAAACAGTGGATTGGCTGACAGTTCAGGGTAGAAAATAACCTGACACCCCCCCCCACTCCCATCCCTACCAGTCAGGCTCTTTACCACCATGGGTCTTGAACTCTTTTCTAAAAGGAAGCTTCACTCTCTCTCCTGGAAATTATTTACCCCCATAGCTGTATACACTTTGGCCATAGATACTCAAGAAGCCAATGAACTGCTTACACTGGAGGGCCTGGGCCTAGGAGAACCTTCCCTGGCCTCTTACCACTGCATCTGAATTCATAACAGAAAATCCCTGAGACTAGGGGGCCTGGCATCACTAGACAGGTTGTGTGTCTCTGATTAGGGAGGGTGGAGGATCTTCTGGCCTTGCTCCCTTCTCTCGTACCCTTAGACAAGCTCTGCATCCGTGCCCCAAAGCTGCTCTTTTCAGTCTTCATTGCTCTCATCTCACACCTTAGTAAGCTTGACAACTGCACCTGGCAACCCAGCCTCTTTCATAACATGGGTCTTTCATAACAGGGGTAGCGCCTGCTTCTTGCACTACAAACACTGCCTCAAGTGCCCCATCCACCGCTATGATGCCCGCACAGCCAGGGATTTTTTTGATTTTTTTTAATTTAAAAAACAGACTTGATTCACTTTATTTTCCTTGTATAAAAAGCCCTATGTTGTAGCCACAGCTGGAGCCTGGGTCCTCTGAGCAGAGACTCTGGGGTGGCTTTTCACAAAATGATTAGTGAATTCCTGATAAGGAGGCTTGGTGAACATAGTCTCTTTCCAGAGGTTGGGTGTCAGGTAACTGTACGTCTTGGAGATGGCATCAAAATTGGCCTTGGCAAAGTTGCCCAGGGTGGCAGTGCAGCCGCTGGCTGATGTGTAGCAGTCATCAATACCGGCCATCGTCAGTAACATTTTGGGCATAGGAGCAGCGATAATACCAGTGCCTCTGGGGACAGGGATGAGACTCACCAAAACAGAGCCACAGTGGCCTGCCACCTTGCATGGAACAGTGTATGGCTTGCCAATCTTGTTCCCCCAGTAGCCTCTCTGCACAGGGATGATGGAAAGCTTGGCCAAGATGATGGCTCTTCAGATAGCAGTGACTATCTCCTTGGAACACTTAACACCAAGACCAATGTGACCATTGTAGTCCCCAACAGCGACAAAAACCTTCAACATGGTCCGCTGGCCAGCCCATGTCTGCTTCTGCACTGACATGATCTTGAGAACCTCATCCTTTAGGGATGTGGGCAGGAAAAAAATCAACAATCTCAGATTCCTTAATGGGCAGGGAGAACAGATAGATCTCCTCCAAGGACTTGATCTTCATGTCCCTAACCAAGCGGCATTGGAAACGGAGGCTGACTCCCATCCATCCTGACCCTTTGCTCCCTCTGCAGGTGTTTGACCCATCGAGATTTTCACCAGATGTCCCCCGGCATAGCCACGCCTTCCTACCCTTCTCAGGAGGATCAAGGTAAGGAGAATAGGTTAGTGGACATGACTGGCATGTCAGTGTTTCACATTTCTGATTGCTTAGGGCTCTCTGAGGTCTATTTATGTGACTGTTGGCATATGTGTTACATGGCGCATGCCTGTTTGTTCCAAAGAGAAAGAGGGCGCTTTAGTACATATCTCAGAGATTTTAACCCACTTCTCTGTGGCCACTGAAAAAAATCTGTGTCAAAATTAGTATATTTTCTTGTTTCCTCAATTTTGAATATCTCATTTTCAGAATTTCACATGAATCAACTTTGAAGCATTCTTTTCAATTTTTTCAGAAATCTTGATAGAAAAATTTCCACTAATTCCTCATAGCCCACCACAGTTTTCAATTAATTCAACAGTTGCATATTACAATGAACTTGTGAGTATATATATTCAGTATGTATTCAGTATTGCTGGTCCTTCTGTTAGGGTCATATATGTGAAAATTCACATATCATTGTATATTGGACACCAGTGATGGTCCTCTCACACATTTTTGGTTTTTAGCCTCATAAAAATGTTATTGAGCATAAAATATCTAGCAGCTTGTATACAATGTCCTTGTTTGAAAATTTATGCACGAGAGAAGGGACTTAGCAACAGGCTTGGTCTGTCAAGGAATGTAGTGGCAAACAACATGGTGCTGACATGTACAATGGCAAACTGCTGAATCAGATGAGCAGCAAAAGGCTGCTGTAAAAATCCACATCTACAAGACTCATTCTGTAGAACACAAATAGCCAAAACCTCACAACTAATTGGTCACAAAGTATGTTCTTCTGATTCTATATTCAATGACTTCGACAATGCTGACAGAACTTCCGTAGAGTAGGTTAGATGCATGGCATTTCACTGGAAGAAACATTTTTAGGAAAAAAGTTTATCTGTAGCCAAGAATTCTATCGTAACAAACTTTAAAAAACAAAACACAATATAATATAGCCATTGGATGGTACGAGACCTTTTTTTGGAGTGAGGTTGCATGGCTACAGATGTTGGTAATTTGAAAGACTTAAAGAGAAGTCCTTGACATTCTCCGAATGGGTAGATCGAGGGAGAAGCTTGAGGAAACCAAGATGATGTGTTGAACCTCTTTAATATTTAACCTTCATCCTCAAATCATTTGTATACTTTATATATAGATAATAATCCCCAGGAATATAACCTATACCTTCTCATGTTGTTCTGAACTGGGGAATCCAGGCTGGAGATCCAGAAACTCTTAGTGGGGGGAAATGGCTAACCATTAACTCAGTGAACTACTCACAAGGCAGAATTCTACGCCCCTAGTGTTGGCACTATTCAAATGACATCCCATGTGTCTGAGATCAGGAATAGGGTGGAAGCTAGTCCTGGAACACTGAACGGGTGAGTCAAAAATCAGGAACGATATAAGTACATAATCTATACGGAAAATGATTAGGCTGGAAGCATGAAGGAGGACCCTAAATTCCTGCTCTGGATGGGGCTCATGGGTCAATGCTTGATGATGAACCATGAACAGGTCCAAATCAAATCTTATTTCACCGTGTCTGCCTGGTCCAGGAACTGCATTGGGAAACAGTTTGCCATGACTGAATTGAAAGTGGCTGTGGCCCTGACCCTGCTCCGCTTTGAGCTGCTTCCAGATCCCACCAGGGTCCCAGTACTCGTGTCAAGATCTGTGCTAAAGTCCAAGAATGGGATCCATCTTTACCTCAGGAAGCTAAAATAACACTGGCAGAGAAATAGGACAGCTCTGGAGGCCTGTTGCCTGAAGTGCTTTCTGCTTCTCATATGCTTTTATTCCTGGGTGTGGAGAGCCCCTGAGGGCCGCACCCTAGGATGGCGCCTGGCAAGTCGCCAGAGCTTCCTCCGTGGATAACACACAAGTCCTTATTTGGGCATAGCCCACTGCCTGCAGTAGCTTCCGCTTTTTGAGCCTATGAGGATGCAAGACGTGGCGTGAGCTGATTGGATGCCAGTATGATATATAAGTGTGTGTTGGTGCGGTTCGGGGTAGTTGCTTAGAATAAACGGCTTGGAGAAGGACTTGGTGGTTGCATCTTTCCTGCTGGTCGGGCGAGGCGCGACACCTGGGTTATCTATACTTATGTTTGTTTTATCTCTGATCTGTCCCCCTTCTCCTCTGCTGTCTGTAATGTCTCCTGCCACCCCGTCTTTCTACCCTTCTTTCTCTAACTCTCCTCCAGACTTATTCCCATCCAGTGTGTGTGCCTGTGTTCCACCTGGCCGTATCGCTGACTGGCCACATAACCCCTGAATACCTGCCTGTTCTCCAGGCTGTTTGCCCTTTATAGCCATGCCCCTATGGATGAATAGATACTTTAGAGTCCCACTTTATGATTTTCACACTATTGAACCAATGGACTCAAAGGAACTAAAATGTCTCTAAAAACCCTGCACTGGTAGTAAAGTAAGGCTATATTCTTAGTGCCAGTCAGAAGAAGAACTTGACCCTCGGGAGGTGATTTCACAGTTCTGATAGCTTATATTGTGGTTAAATTAACACATGCAGGTTTTCTGGGATTTGCTTTTTTTTTTTTTTTAGTATAAAACAATAACACTGCACCCAAAAAGATGGAGGAAAACCAGTGGCATGTATCTTGTTGTTTTGATTTACCTATAAATAAATTGAATTTCTGTTACCAATTGTCTTTCCTTGTTTAAAACAATGACATTTTAATGGTTTTTGTGTGTTTTTCTAGTTGATAATTGCTGGTGTTAGAAAATACCATGTTATAAGGTGGTATTACATCTAAAAAATTTGAAGCTTTCTTTTTTTATCTTTTTATTTTATTTCACAGGCCCCCTTCCTCTTCTCCTTCCAATCCCACCCTCACATCTTCCCCCATTACTCCATCCCCTTATCCTCAGAGAAGGGGAGGTCCTCCATGGGTACCAACGTACCCTGGTACATCAAATCTCAGCAGGACTAGACACATCATCTCCCACTGAGAAAAGGCAGACTAAAGCCTTTGAACTTTTCTTTAAGCTCTTCTCAGACATTTGAGATTCCTCTGTTGAGAATTCTCTCCTTAGGTCTGTAGCCCACTGTTTAATTGAGTCATTTGGTTTGTTGGTGTCTAATTTCTTGAGTTCTTTATATATTTTGAATATTACCTCTCTGTTGGATGTAGGGTTGGAAAAAAATGTTTTCCCATTCTGTAGGCAGCTGTTTTCTCCTCTTGACTGTATGCTTTGCCTGACAGAAGATTTTCAGCTTCATGAAGTCCCATTTATTAATTTGTGATCTTAGTGACTGATCTGTTGGTGTTCTGTTCAGGAAGTGGCCTTCTGTACCAATGCGTCCAAGGCTATTCCCCACTTTCTCTTCTATTAGATTTAGTATATCCATTTTTAGATAGAGGTCTTCGATCCACTTGGACTTGAGTTTTGAGAAGGGTGATAAATATGAATCTATTTGCATTCTTCCATACATCATTAGAACAGCTCCATTTATTGCAGAAGCTTTTTTTCCCATCTTATGCTTGTGGTTTCTTTGTCAAAACCCAAGTGTCCATAGATATGTAGGTTTATTTCTGGGTCTTCAATTCAACTCCATTGATTAAACTGTCTGGTTTTTTTTTTCTTTTACCAATATCATGTGTTTTTAAATTACTATTGCTCTGTAGTGTAGCTTGGAATTAGGGATGGTGATACCTCCAGAAGTTCTTTCATTGTATAGGATTGTTTTAGCTATGCTGGGATTTTTATTTTTCCATATGAAGTTGAGAAGTGCTCTTTTCAGCTCTTTAAATAATAGTATTGGAATTTTGATGGGAATTGCATTGAATCTGTAGCTTGCTTTTGATAAGATCACTATTTTTACTATATTAATCCTACTGATTTATGAACTTGGGTTACCTTTTCATCTTCCAATATCTTTGTCAATTTCTTTCTTCAGAGATGTGAAGTTCTTGTCATACAGGTCTTTCACTTGCTTGGTTAGAGCTACATCAAGGTATTCTATATTATTTGTGGCTATTGTGAAGGGTGTTGTTTCCCTGATTTCTTTCTAAGCTCATTTATTGCTTCTATAAAGGAGGGCTACTGGTATATTTAGTTAATGTTGTATCCAGCTACTTTGCTGATGGTGTTTATCAGCTATAGGAGTTCACTAGTAGATTTTGGGGTTCACTTATATATAGTACCATATCATCTGCAAATAGTTAAGTTTCACTTCTTCCTTTCCAGTTTTTATTTCCTTGATCTGCTTTATTTGTCTTATAGATCTAGCTAAAACTTCAAGTACTATATTAAGTAGACAGAGTGGGCAGCCATGTCTTGTCCCTGATTTTAGTGTACTTGTTTTAAGTTCTCTCCATTTAATTTGATGTTGGCTATAGGCTTGCTATATATTGCCTTTATTGTGTGTAGGTATGTACCTTATATCTCTGATCTCTCCAATACTTTTTTTCCTCCGGGCATCTTCATTTTCCTCAATTCCTATTATCCTTAGGTTTAATCTTCTCATGGTGTCCTTGATTTCTTGGATGCTTTGTGTCGTGAATTTTTTAGATTTAGTATTTTCTTTGATGGTTGCATCAAATTCTTCCATTGAATCTTCTATACCTAAGATTCTTTTCTCCATCTCTTGTATTCTGTTGTCACTGCTTACCTTTACACTGGTGGACTTTATTTGTTTTGCATAACAGGTCCTACACAAGAAGACTATGATTCATAAAAAAAAGACGCAGAATCCATGAAGGTGAAATGGTATTAAGGTCATATGGAGTCACATAGGTAAGAATATAGTCAGTAGGTTCTCTTTCTCTACAGTTCCTAACTAGTGAAGTGATAGCACAGAGAGTTCAAGTCTCCATTAGGAAGGTCAACTGGTCCAACAGGTTTATTCTCTTCTATGGTCACTTTTAAAGGAAGGAAAGATAAAGTTAACTTCCAGAGGAGGTTTTTGGAGTGGAGGAATAAAAGGAACTTTGGAGGTGTTCCAGTATATTCCATTTCCTTCTGAGGAGGTAACTGAGAATGTATCAGTTAGACCCAGACTTTATTTTTTTATTTTAAACACATTTTTATTGAAAAATAAAATGATTCATATTACATCTCATTTGCTATCCCATACCATGCCTCCTTCCATTCTTCCCTCCCTCCTACTTTCACTCCATTCCCCTTCCCTATGATTGTGACTGAAGGGTACCTCCTCCCCCTGAATATGATGCTAGGGTATCAAGTCTCTTCTTGGTAGTCTGCTATCCTTCCTCCGAGTGCCATCAGGCCTCCCCATCAAGGGGACATGGCCAAATATGGGGCACCAGAGTTCATGTGAATGTCAGTCTCCACTGAACTGTGGAGAATGTTCTGTCTCTTGGCTAGATCTGGGTAGGGGTTTGATGATGACTGCACATATTGTACTTGGTTGGTGCCTTAGATTGAGCAGAACCCCTGGGCCCAGATCCACCCATCATAGTGTTCTTGTAGGTTTCTAGAACCCTCTGGAGCCATCTATTTCCCTATCTCCTATATTTTTCTCACCTAGAGTCCCAATAGGATGTCCTCACCTCTATCCCACTTTCCTGGTAAGTGAAGACTTTTACAAGACCTGCTCCTTGGGCTAGTGCCCAGATATAAGTGACTATCTACCATTTGAGTCTCTCTGCTTCTGGGTTAGCTCACTCATTATGATCATTTCTAGTTCAATCCATTTGTCCACAAATTTTGAAAATTCCTTGTTTTTAATAGCTGAGTAGTATTTCATAGTGTAAATGTACAACAGTTTCTTTATCCATTCTTCTACTGAGGGACACTTAGGCTGTTTCCATGTTCTAGCTATTATGAATAAGGCTGCTATGAACATGGTTGAGCATATGTCCCTGTTGTATGCTGGAGCATCTTCTGGGTATATTCATAGACCCAGACTTCAAAGAAGGGAATGTTTGATGTATTTATTTACTTGAGCCTGGCCTAAAGTTACACTAAAGGAGAAAAACAATGACCTCTTGTGGGAAACATCAGTCATAACATCATAGTATCCTATCACTTGGTTTTTTGTAGAAGGGAAGACACTTGTTATCTTTTGGGGTTGCCTGAATCCATTCACAGACACACAGGTAGAAGGGAAGACACACATGGGTATGCACCAGATGGAGTCCCAGGGCTGAAAGAAGTGGACACAAGCCCCATCCCTAACCCAGAAATTATCTGAAGTTGATAACTGTCAAAAAGAAAACTTAGTTCTCCCCCACAGAGAGAAATCTTCTCCAACAGTTCTCTCTCACTGGGGATGCCAACCACTCTTAAGGGCAAGCCAGCAGCAGATAGGTGGCCAACAGAAATCAAACTTAATGGTATCTTTAGAGGCTCTTGGTCTCATAATGTTTTCTCAGGGTGTTTTTTTTTTTCTTACAGGTTCTTTGGCTTCTGGTTTTGTGTTTTAATGGGATTCCTATGTGTCTGAAGGTGTGTGTTTCTATATTTATACATACTTCTGATACTTTTTCTTTGGATCTTTTTCTTATGTTTGTTTTCTCCTAATCCAGTTTTCTTGGTTTTGGTTTACCTGATTTGATTTTTATTCTTTTGATGACTGTTTCCTAATGAGAGACAGAAAGAGTGTGGATCCAGTTGGGATGGGAAGTGGGGAGGACATCAGAGGTTTAGAGGAAAGGAAATCATAATCAGAATATATTGTGTGAAAAATCTATTTCTAATAAAATAAAGAAGGAAGGGGTGAAAGAAGGAAAAGAGGATGTTTTGAAGGCTCAGCTCAGTCATTTGTTATATGGATAATGATTTGTTGTTGTTGTTTGTTTGTTTGTTTTATTTTTCATACAGGGTTTCTCTGTGTAGCCTTGGCTATCCTTGACTGGCTTTGAAGACCAGGCTGGCCTTGAACTCATAGAGATACACCTATCTCTGACTCCTGAGTTCTGGAATTAAAGGTGTGACCAATACCATGCCTTGTCTAAATGACTGAAGTTTAATTTGTGGTTATTACCTGTATTTTCCAAGGATTACTTGAACAAACATCCACTCACCCTGGTTAGGGCACTGACAACAGACAAAATAAAAGATTCCAGCCAAGCTCATCTCAGTGAAGTAGCGAGTTTACTGAGGTTACTTACAAAAGTATAGCAAGGGTTTACTTACTCATTAGATGATTACTAATGAAAGCTGTAGCTTTGGAATTTAACTTCTAGGCATGTTAGTTGTTATGTCTCTTCTTTCTAGCAGATATCCCAGCTTGGACAATCTTGGAGAAGGGCTTTGTGAACTACTGTAAGTTTCAGAAGCTTCCTGGGAGTTCTGTGTTAGATTTCATGTGTTAAGAGTATTTCAAATCAGAAGAAATAGCTATCCAATATTCCACTCTTTCCTCTCACTCTTAAATTCTTTGTATTTCTTCTTGCTCAATATTCTTGAGCCCAAAAGAGTATATAGTATAGATATTTAATTACTTTTGCCAACTTATGATAGGATGTTGGATTTGTTAAAGGCCTTTACTTCATCTAATGAAATAATCCTGCTTTTTTTTTTTTTTTTTTTTAGTCCCCAGGTGATCAAATGGTAGATTATATTTGTCAAACTATAGATGGTGATATATCCCTGCAGCTCTGGGATGAAGCCCACTTGACCATGGTGATGACCTTTCTTAAATGTATTCTTGGATTTGTCTTGCAAGTATTATAAGAGAAATTGATCTATAATTCTCTTTCTTTGTTGGATCTTTATGTGGTATGGGTATCAGGGTAATTGTGGTCTTGAAAAATGAATTGGGCAGTTCTCCTTCTGTTTCAATTTGTAGAATAATTTGAGTAGCGTTGTCATTAACTCTTCTTTGAAAGTCTAGTAAAATTCTCTTCTAAAACCATCCAGCCTTGGGATTGGGAGACTTTTCATCATTGTTTCTATTTTACTTGGGATTATAAGTCTAAATAAATTGATTATCAGTTCTTGATTTATCTTAGATTAGTATCAAGAAAACTATCTATTTCTTTTAGATCTTTCAATCTGGTAAAAGACAGGTTTCTAAAGTATGTTATTATGGTTCTCTGGATTTCCTCAGTATCTGTAGTTATGTCCCCCTTTTTAACCTGTAACTTTGTTAATTTTGGTCTTCCCATTCCTCCTTATACTTAATTTGGCTGTTGATTTTCTCAAATAACTCACTCATTGGTTTTTGTTGTTATTATTTTTGTTTGTTTCTCTTTTATTGATTTCAGCCCTGAGTTTGATCATTTCTGGCCATATATTTGTTTGGAACATTGGTTTTTCTTTTTGTTCTATTTCTGTTAAATTACTAATATTAGATCTTTTCAACATTTTTATGTAGTTACTTAGTGGTATATACTTGCCTCTGACAACTGCCTTTATTATATCCCATAGGTTTGGATATGTTATGCTTATATTGTTATTCAATTATTTTAAACATTTTTATATTTCTTATTGATATCTATCTTGACCCATTTTTGTTCAGTAGTGATTTGTTCAGCTTCTGTGAGTTTTTAGACTTTCTGTTTTTTATTTCTGTTGTTGATATTCCATTTTAATCCATGGTGATCAGGTAGAATGCAGAGTGTTATTTCAACTTTATTTATCAGTTGAGACTTGATATGTGTGAGTATGTGATTAATTTGGAAAAAGTTGCATGAGGTGTTGAGGGAAAAATGTATATTTTCTTGTGTTTGGATAAAATGTTCTGAAAATGTCTGTTTGCTCTGTTTCATTAATAAAAGTATTTAGCTTCAGAATTTTAGCTTAGTTTAGTCTACAGGTAGGGGTAGAGTATTGAAGTCATATACCATGACTATGTGAGGGTTGATATGAGATTTGAGCTGTAGTAGTGATTTATACACTTAGGTGTCCCTATGTTTGGTGCTTGGATGGCAAATACCCTTCATTATAGTTGGTACCATTGTTACAAAAGAGTCCATGTCCAGATCATGAGACTTTAATAGGAATTCTTCAAATCACTGAACTGAATAACTAGAGTAGTCTTTAGACCAGGTTAAAATCACAAAATTCCTTAGTGTCATCAAATACTAACCTGCATTTATAGACAACCAGGCCTAAGGGTCAAAAAGGCAAAGAAAAACCTCCCAGGAGCTGAGAATTCTATGGCATTCTAATAGTGGGGGACCAGAGATTGGCATGTTTCCTTGATGGCTGGCTTGCCAAAACTGCTTCAGGGCACTGAGGTTCCTGCTGAGAAGTTTTCTTTTATCTTAAATTTTTGCTTTTTGTTTTGATAAAATGATGTTATCCTTTTCCTGTGCTATCCTGGTAGTTAGCCTCCTTGCGTTGGAGTTTTCCTTCTAGTAACTTCTGTAGGGCTGGATTTTTGGATGGGTACTGCTTTAATTTGTTTTTGTAATGGAATATCTTGTTTTATCCATCTATGGCTAATGAAAGTTTTGCTGAGTATAGTAGTCTGGACCTCTGCCCAGGCCCTTCTGGATTTTATAGCCTCTGTTGAAAAATCAGGTGTGATTCTGATAGGTTTGACATTATGTGTTACTTGGCCCTTTCCCCTTGCTTCTTTTCATATTTTTTCTTTAAACTGGGAAATTTTTCTTCTATGATTTAATTGAAAATATTTTCTGTTCCTTAGGGGCAGGGAATATTCTCCTTCCTCAATTCCTATTATATTTTGATTTGATTTCATCTTTCATAGAGTCCTTGATTTCTTGGATATTTTCATTCCAGAATTTTTGTTTGTTTATTTGTTTAACGTTTTCTTTGATGGTGGCATCAAATTCTTCTATTGTATCTTCTAAACCTGCGAGTCTTTTCTCCATCTTTTGTATTTTGTTAGAGATGCTTACCTCTATAGTTTCTGTTTTCTTCTTTAAATTCTCTCTTTGCAGGTTTTCTTCAATTTGTGCTTTATCAGTATTTCCATTTTCATCCTCAGATCTTAAATTATTTTATTGATTTCCTTCACCTTATTGTTTTCATTTACCTGAATATCTTCCATTGATTTCCTCATTTCCTTTCTATAGGCTTCTGTCATGTCTCCTTTAAGGTCTTCAATCTGTTTGGCTGCATCTTTCTATACTTGTTTACAAATTTTATTCATTTCCTCCATTATCATCTTCATTATGAAGAATTTTAGGTCATTTTCTTGTGTTTCAATTATACTTTATTTTCCAGAATGATTGGTTTTTATTGTTTTAGTTTTTATGCTGGCCTTTAGTCATCTTGCTGTTTCTAGTGTTAGGTATTAGTTTCTGGTATCCAGCACTGGCCATCGAGAGCATCTCATAGGTGAGTGGCTATAGATTGAGACCTCTTATCTGCGGGGATCAGGGAATCCTTCTGTGGATCAGATGGGTGACCTGGCTTCAGATCTGCGAACTGTCTGTAGATTATACAAGTGTCCTGAGCTCAGATTCACTCTACACCATGGGGTCTCCTTTGGGCACCAACACCCAAACACTATTGTCTTGTGACCCACAGTTCCATCTGAAAAAGAGCTCATGGGTGCTGTATGTGGCCAGCCTGCATTTGGAGTCTGCACCTGAGCCTGCTTGGACTCTGGAACTCTCTGTCAATTAGCCAGGTGACCTGAGGTCATTTGTACCCATTTCCCATGCCTTGGGGTCTCCCCTAGCCTAGCAACCCCAGACCCTGGTGTGCTGCAGTGCATAGTTCAGCCTAAGACATATTGCTGGTGTAGGTGTTAGGCTGTGTTTGGGTGGGCTTTGGAGAATGTGCCTGTGCCCACCTGGGTTCTGGAGCCTTCTGTGGATTTGTGTGGTGATCCAAAGCCAGATTTACCCAGGATGCACACCTGGGGTCTCCCCTGTGCTAACAGGCCCAGATGCTGGTGCTCTGAAACCCAAAGTTCATTCTGAGATATAGAGCACAGGTGCATCTTACAGGCAGGTATGTGCCTATACTCTGGGGACTGGGAACCTACCCACAGGGACCCAGGGACTTCTCCTTAGAAGAGCTGGATGGCCCAAGGCCAGACCCACCTGCACTCCACATTGTGTGGGCCCTTCTCACCTAGGACACTCCAGTTCTGGTGCTCCGTAGTTCCCAGCCTGGTCCCTTGGCTCAGTCCTGCCCATTGGACACAGTGATTGGCACTGCCATCTTGGATCCCTAATTTTGATTTTTAAGTTGGAATCTTCTTTTTATCTTCTCCTTTTTCTTATTCATCCTAACTTCTTGTCTTATTCTTCACTCTATTGTGGTCTTTCTTCTTCTTCTTTTTTCCTTTCCTTTACTTCACTTCTTCTCTGTTTCTCTCCTTTTCCTGTTTCCTTCCTCTATTTGATTAGTTTACTGTTTCTATACTTAATCTGAATAATGTTTATATTTACACTACAGTCTATACTACTGCTGTTTTCAGGTCACTTTCTTTACCTGATTTTAAGTGTATTTTGTATGGTTTGATATTGTTGATATTGCCCTTTGCTTTCTTCTCACTGAGGGATACTGAATGGTGCTACGGACTGACCTCTCAAAAACAAAACATTTGATGAGAAGATCCCATTTCAAAATGGAAAAACATCAAACTAACAGATATACAAATCACATCAAACAAATGCTAGAAACATAAAAAGGCAAGAAAACATGATCCTTCCTCCCTCTCATCTACTGAACTCAAAAATACAGAAATGGATTAAATGTTAGATGGTTATTTCAAAGATTTCCTAGAAAAAATATGACCAGAGAGAGAGAGAGAGAGAGAGAGAGAGAGAGAGAGAGAGAGAGAGAGAGAGTTCATGATCACCAAGCCAGCAGTGTAGAAAATACTTGAAAATATTATACACAGAGAAGAAATGAAGACGGTATCTATTACAACAAATGATCAAATTTATGAAAGAAACATAGAAAGGAAAGCTAGGGAAATTCATGGTACCCAACACATTAATCAACTAACTCTTGATTCTAATAGAGAAGAAAGTAAAGAACAAATAGCAATCCAAGTAGCCAGAAACAGTCAACTAAATTACAAAAATCAGTAAATATTTTTCAGTTATAATCTCAAAAGTAAGTGGCCTCAACTCTCCAATAACAAAATGCAAACTAATTGACTGTGTTTTAAAATTTAAATCCAACTGTTTTTTTTCCAAGAAGCACAAGCTGAGGTAAAAAAAAAAATAGGAAAGATACATCAGTGATTGGAAACTGAGAAACAACCTGGTGTAGCTATTCTGATGTCTCATGAGGTAGACTTCAGCAAAAATGAATTAGAGAGGTAAAGAAGTTCATTAATATTAATAGAGGGAACAACTGACCAAAAAGCTACAATTCTAAATATCTATGTACCAAATGTTTAGACATCAAACTTCATGAGGCCAATACACTCTATACCTAGATAGGACATCCAAACAAATGAAAAATCAAAGTTAAGGTGCACCAAACAGCAAATGCACTTAACAGATGTGTACAAAATATTCTATTCAACAGATACAGAATATATTTTTTTTTGCACCAGGTCATGGAACCTCATCTAAAATATAACACATTCTAGGTCTCAAAACAAATCTTACCAAATACAAAAGAGTAAAAAATAAAGTTCTCATCATTGTTTTTCAGACCACAGTGCAATAAAACGATAAATCAACAGCAAGAAAAACTATAGAAATGACACAAATACATAGAAAATAAACAGAACACTTTTGAATGAACAGTGGGTCATTGAAAACAATTAGAGAAGAAATCAAAATTTGCAATTACCAAATGAAAGTGAACTCAAGACTTATTAGAACCTTTGAGCTATAGCTAAGGCAGTTGTAAGGGGAAAGCTTATAGCTCTGAATGCTTACATTTAACATATATGAGGGCTGGAGAGATGGCTCAACAGTTAAGAGCACTGGCTGTTCTTCCACAGGACCCAGCGTCAATTCCCAGCACCCACATGGCAGCTCACGACCATCTGTAACTCCACTTCCAGAGCCTCTGACTACATACATACATACATACATACATACATACATACATACATACATACACACATACACATACATATATACATACACACAGGCAAAGCACAAATATACATAAAGGTAAAAATAAATAACTTATAAAAACAATCTAATGATGTATCTCAAAGTCTTTTTAAGAAAAAAACCAAGAACAATCCAGATCCACAAGCAATGAACAGCCATAAATAATAAATAACAGGAGAGAAATCAGTGAGATTGAGGCTAGAAATATGGTACATATTATCAGTCAACGTGTTGATTATTAGAAAAAAATGAACAAGAACAGCAAAATTTTACTGAAACTAAGCAAAAGAAAGAAAAAGGAGGCAGGGGCAGGCAGATCTCTGTGAGTTCAAGGCCACCCTGATATAAAGTGAGTTCCAGGCCACACAGGGCTACAGAATGAGGAGAGAAGGGGGAGGGGGAAAGCCCAAATTAATGCAATTAGGGACAAAAGTGGAGGGAGTTACAGTTGATTCAATAAAAAGAACCATTCAACAATTATTTGAGAACATATATTCCTAAAGAGAAAGCATTCCTGGGCCATGTAAGATTTCTTTGTTATTTCTTCTAAGAAAAGCTTGATAGTATGGATCAGAAGTAAATGTCCTATGATATTACTGCCAATGCTCCCTTAATTTTAGTTATGTATCAATAAAATCTTATAGATATACTCACTTATATCTGTATACTAGCCCAAGGGGCATGTCCCACAAAAGCCTTCACTTACCAGGAAACTGGGACAGAGGGGAGGACATCCTAATGGGACTCTAGATGAGAGAAGCATGGGAGAATGGCAAAGTAGAAGGATCCAGAGGGTCCTAGAAACCTACAAGTAGAACATTATGATAGGCAGATTTCGGCCCATGGGTCCCACTCAAACTAAGGCACCAGCCAAGGACAATACAAGCGGTAAACTTTAAACCCCTACCCAGATCTAGCCAATGGGCACAACGTTCTCCACAGTTGAGTGGAGAGTGTGATATGACTTTCTCACGTACTCTGGTGCCTCACATTTGACCATGTCCCCTGGAGGGAGAGACCTGGTGGCACTCAGAGGAAGGACAGCAGGTTACTGAGAAGAGACTTGATACCCTATGAGCATATACAGGGGGAGGTAATCCCCCTCAGGAACAGTCATAGGGGAGGGGAATAAGGGGAAAATGGGAGAGAGGGAAGAATGGGAGGACACTAGGGATGGGATAACCATTGAGATGTAACAAGAATGAATTAATAATAAAAAATTTCAAAAAATTAAAAAGAAAAAAAAGCAAATCTCAAAATGATAATTTTAAGGAAACTTGACAAGATGTGGAAGAATACATACTTTATTAAAACCAACCAAACAAGCTAGGCATGGTGGCACACGCCTTTAATGCCAGCACTCGGGAGGCAGAGGCAGGTGGATTGCTATTAGTTTGAGGTCAGCCTGATCTGCAAAGTAGGTCCAGGACAGCCAAGGCTACACAGAGAAACCCTGTCTAGAAAATCAAAACAAACAAACAAACAAACAAAACAAAACAGCCAGATGTGGTGGCACACACCTTTAATCCCAGCACTCAGGAGGCAGAGGCAGGCCGATTGCTGTGAGTTCAAGGCCAGTCTGGTCTACAAAAGCGAGTCCAGGATAGGAAGAGCTGCAGAGAACCCCTGTCTCAAAAAACCAAAGCCAAAACCAACCAACCAAACAACCCTGAGGTGACAGGAGCTCCACAACCCAACAGACTCAGCTAACCTGGGCCCAGGGGCACTAGCAGAGACAAAAGCACCAAGCAAGGAGCATGCATGGACTGAACCTAGGACCCCTACACAGATGTAGCCAATGGGCAGCTTGGTCTGCTTGTGGATCCCCTAGTAAGGGAATGGGGGCTGTCTCTGACGTGGACTCTGTTGCCTGCTTTTCTACCTCTTCCCCATGGCAGGGCTGCCTCACCAGGCCTCAGGGGAAGAGGATGCACTCAGTCCTGATGCAACTTGGTGGGGGGGCCTGGTGAAGGGGAGTTCTCCTTTTCTGAAGAGTAGGGGAGAGGAAACAGAAGGAGAGGGAGGGAGGGTGGGACTGAGAAGGGAGGAGGGAGAGGGCTAAGATCAGGCTGTAAAGTGAAGAATGAAAGAAAGAGAAAGAAAGAAAGGAAGGAAGGAAGAAGAGAGAAAGAAGAGAAAGACAAAGACAAAGAGAGAATAAATACTACTCACATGTAATGATATGCACATTTTCTTTGAAGATCTTAACAGAAATCCCAAATAAACTTGAAATAAAATTTATGTTCATTGGGGAAAAAAACCAACCAAGCTACAAAAAAACAAAACAAAAACAAAACAAAAACAAAAACAAAAACAAACAAACAAACAAAAATTCATCACTTAAATGAGAAAAAGGAAATATAAATCATTAAACAAAACAAAACAAAACAAAAAGAATCCATGAAAGACTCAATAAATAAAATAAAATACAGTTGTGAGTCTCAATAGCAGATTATATTATCCAGAAGTGAGAATTCTGAGCTTGAAGACAGGCTTTTGAGATAACCCACCAGAGCAAAAAAAAGGAAAGGAGATAGGAAAAAGACAACGAATAAAGTACATAAGGCTAATGAGACACTATAAGTGAAAAATATTCACGTTATAGGACTTGCAGAATGAAAAGAAACCTGTTTCGTGAGGGCTGGTGAGGTGGCTTAGTGGTTAGAGGTGCTTGCTACCATGTTGACAACCTGAGTTCCATGTTTGGAACCTACGTGATAGGAGGAGAAAACTGACTCCTGTGAGTTTTCCTCTGACCTCACACATAATTTATAACATTCACGTGGCACATGCATACAAATAAATCATAAATAAATACATAAACAAATAGAACTATTTAAATATTAGTTGAAAGCCTTCCAGATATTGGGAATGCTTGGGCAACCAAGTACAGTAAATTCAAAGGACCTCACTTATATTCTACTTATATGGTCGTGTTGAAAACAAACTACATTCAAGCTCTCAAAAAACCCAAGACAAGATATTCTGAAAAACAAGAGAAATATGCCAAGTCACATATAAGCAGGGCCCTAGTAGACTAACATTACAGTCTACAACAGAAACTTTCCAACACTGGATTAAACTTTCTAATTAAATGAATTAGGTTGACTGAATAGATTTCTTTTAATGAAATGCAACTGTATGCTATCTACAAAACCTCACAGAACGGTGCTGAAAAATGGAAAGAAAGCCACTGGGTTGCAGAGAAGAAAAGAGAAAGTGAGGTAAGGAAGGGAGAGCTGCGGTCCATGTGGCTAAAATGGCACCCACGACCCTGTCCAGCATGGCTTCCTCTGTCATCAATGACAAGCGTTTTGTCAAAGAGTCCACAATCCAAAAAAAAAAAAAAAAAAAAAACACAACCAAACCATAATGTCAAGGAAAGCCATATCTACATCCTCTATTGATCCAAAAAAATAGGGCCCAGACTGAGCTCAAGCAATAAAAATAATAGAATCTCAAACATCCCTGATGACCCTGGTAGCCATAATGCTTAACAGAAAAAAGAAAAAAAGAAAATGCATCGATATGTTCAGGAAAAAGGTTGAGCTCCATGGAATGTCCCATGAGCTGAAGCTCAGATTTATCCTGTCAAAAGAAACTGGAGCTGGAAGACGTACTCGGTGCTTGGTCCCGTTCAGGAACTGGGTGAATGCCTCAAGAACAATGCAAAACAGTCACCAGAGCCCTTGGCATCATAAGGCATGGACTACCCACAAGACTGGCCTACCTGGAGGGAGAAGGGCAGCAGGCCTGGATGCTCTCCAGTCTGACTTAGCAACCACTCACCATCCACTTGGCATAGACAACTTGAAAGAAACTTTGTAGGTTCTGGGTTTGCTGTGTAAACCAAGGAACTCCCAGGAGCAACAAATAAAGCCACAATCTTGAGCTATGTAGCCTGGGAAAGAGCCACTGTGTGGAGACCCCTGGGGACTCCCACATCACATACTACTTCAGCAAGATATAGCAACCTTGTTTGATTTCTTTTAATTAAGTAAAATCTTGTAATAGAAGATTAAAAAAATAAACGGATGGCTATTTAAGGAAATTATAATTTTTTTCTTAGCTAAAATATGCAGTACCCATGTGTTGAAATATAACACCGTATCCCATAAATGCATACAAAAAAAAATAGAATGAAAAGAAAAATAAAAGGCAAAGAAATAAACATGCTTGACTAACACAAAGAGAGGAAAGTGGGTGCAGGTCTGGTCATTAGCCACTGTCAGCTGAAAGGTAAATCCCTCGTATTACTTAACCAACTGGACTTTGAGCTCAATGTCTGCCTGGGCCTTTTTCTTCCCACCCTTCTTCCTCCCACATGTAGGCGGGCAATGCTTACAGGATTTAGGCCAGAGGTAGAAAGGATTAGTGAGAGCGAGGTCAGTGAACCAGCAGTGACTGCACCATGAGTGTCTCTGCTCTGAGCCCCACCAGGTTCCTGGGCAGCGTCTCTGGCTTCCTCCAAGTGGTCTCCGTGCTTGGCCTGCTCCTGCTGCTGTTCAAAGCTGTCCAGTTCTACCTGCACAGGCAATGGCTACTCAAGGCTTTCCAGCAGTTCCCATGCCCACCCTTTCACTGGTTCTTTGGGCACAAGGTATGAAGGAAAGGAAAGGGAAGGGAAGAGAAGGGAAGGGAAGGGAAGGGAAGGGAAGGGAAGGGAAGGGAAGTGTAGGTGGGTGGGTGGGTGGGAGAGCAGGGAGGATGGGTTTCTCAGAGACATCAAGTTCACAGGACAATGCCTGCTGTATAAGAAATCCAAGTACTTCATGTGATACCCAGCTCAGGCTCGTACACACAATAATAGGGCTGCTCAACCTGTCTGGCTGCTGTCCAACTGTGTTCTGCCAGCCTTCTATTTGGAAGGCTGTGGTTGGTCCTACTTAGACTTCTCCTCTTCTGTCTGGGCACCTTTAATAACCTCTGTGGTTCTCAACTTCTAGGTGGCTCCTTGCCTAGTCACTCATGACTATTCTCTCCCAAGCTCAGAGCTTGCCTGAGAACGCAAACATCAGTGAGATGGAAACCTTGCCCCATGGGGTTCTTGATGGGGCAATGGCACACATCTCAGAAGCTCTCGGGCACAGGAAGAGTTCACACTAGCTGGGATAAGTAGGTGGCTGTCCAGAGCAGGGGAATTTTTGGGATGGGTGAATTACAAGATGAAGTCCTAAAGTCATAGCACATTAAAGGGGTGAGGGCACTGATGTTAGAACTTCCTCAGGATCCACTTAGCTCTCCCTTCTCCTTCCACACACCCTGTACTGTGAGCTACCTGGATTCAAGCACACAATCATTTCCATATACCATAGTGCTCAGCTCAGGAGCCAGGCACAGATTACGAAATCTCCCAGCAAGGGAGATAGTGTAGCAGCCTGTACGGCTGGGAAGGGACAGAACTGACCCCTTGTACTGTCACCCCAGGAAATAAGGGTCAGAGCCAAGTAGGAGGATACATGAAAAGGCAGTCAACAAAAGATTGTGCAATAGATGCTCTTAGAAAGATATGGGGTGGGACTGGAGAGATGGCTCAGCGGTTAAGGGCACTAACTACTCTTCCAGAGTTCCTGAGTTCAATTCCCAGCAACCACATTGTGACTCATGATCTTGAGAACCTCATCCTTTAGGGATGTGGGCAGGAAAAAAAATCAATAATCTCAGATTCCTTATGGGCAGGGAGAACAGATAGATCTCCTCCAAGGACTTGATCTTCACGTCCCTAACCAGGCGGCTCTGCTTGGTGCGGGGGATCTACACCTTGTCTTCGTGCCCCACTACCCTCCTCCCCATCCTCTGGGGCCCTCTGCCATTTTGTGTTTTCCTGAGGAGGAGAAAGAAGCCCAAAGGCTTTCTTATAGACAATGATAAAAGCGTGCTTTTCTTTCATTTCTTGGAGCAGAGGAAAATATAGACAAGTAGACAACTAAAGGTAATAACCATAGGCAGCAGTAATAACCTGTGGGTACTAGATAGGATAAAAGCACTAAGAAAGCATCCACAGGTACACACACACAAACACACACACACACACACACACACACACACACACACACACACACACATTTTTAACCCAAGCACTGAGGAGGCAGAGTCAGAGATCTCTGTGGGTTTTAGATTAGCCTGGTCTACATGGTGAGTTCCAGGACAATCAGGGCTACAAAGTGAGACCCTAGTCCCCTGCAAAAAACAAAAAACAAAAAAACAAAACCCTGGTGTTTTTTCATTTCACTGTGTAACTAATTACTTTCTTTAAAATGTCTATTTATTTATGTTATCTGCCCATTCTTATAC